>NC_090178.1:37156280-37480169 GCF_024679245.1 Pseudorasbora parva | reverse complement strand
TAAATCACAATCCGAATGCACAAGTTTTAGGTTGTATCCTATAATTTTTATCACTGAGGTGGCATGCACGAGTGCACATTTATGTTGTAGGATTTGTGTAAAACAGGCGAAGGGCGCATGACATACGTCTCGGCCAAACGTTAGCGATTGGTTATGGCAGATCCAGAGTGGCTCAGGGCAGATCCAATAGTTTTAAACCTCAACAGAGTGCCTGCCTTCGCGGAAATAAACCCTTGTCAATGGAGAGTGGCCAGACTCTATGTACAAATGAAATGTAGGAGAGTCTGGTAAGACCAGTCTAGATCTACGGAGGAAGGAAACGCAATCTCTTTTGGGGATTTCAACCGTTTGCCTCGTCGGACCACTATATATAAGTAATATTTGTACTTTTTTAACTTATTGTGCATGCAGTCCTATCTGCCTGTTTTATCCTGTATTTTACATCCCATAATACACAAATGGGTAGGTTTAGGGATGGGATGGGGTTAGGTTACATGTTTAAAAGTGTCTAAATAGCATAAATAAAATTATTCTGGTTTATTAAATAGAGAATCACACTTCAGCATGTCATAATGGCAAAAAATAACCCAATATAGTTTCATCATGACAATAACGTCCTTAAGCCCTAAGCATCTGTGTATGACACAAAAGGGTTCTCGTTGAAATGAATGGCACCTATCGGAACCTTTAGCATCTTCATTGTGACATTAAAGGCACCTGACCATGCTTCAGATTTTGACGCATTGGGAGTGAAAACGGGTTGTCACCCCAACCATTTCCTCCACTATAATCCTTTGTTGTCTTTTTCTCATTTTCGCAGCAAATAAGGGCATATATATTTGAATCGCAAACTCTTTGCAGTCTATTTTAATAATAATGTTAGTCTTGCGCAAGAACTCCAATCTGACGCACGTGTGATCTCGCGTTGTTTCCTTGTCACTTCTCGCGTCTGTTTTCGCTAGTGAAAAATAATTTGCGGAAGGGACAGAGTTGTGTGAGATCTTCCTCTTAGTAGTCATGCAATGTGATAAGAGCAGTGATCTGACGAGTCTGATAATTGTTTAGCCTGAACTTGTCATAAGGGAATATGTACTATCTGAGTAGTGAACACACACACTCGGAGCAGTGAGCAGCCATTCATTTGCTCAAATGATCCTTATAGAATTAGATGCTATTAGAATTATTGTGCTATGGCCATCCAAAGCACTTTACATATCGCCTCACATTAACCCATTCATACACCGACGGCGATGTAAAGCACCATCCAGCTCGTCGGGAGCAGCTGGGGTTAGGTGTCTTGCTCATGGACACTTCGACACTTGGTCAGGTGGAACCAGGGATCGAACCACCAACGCTCCGGTTTGTAGCCAACCTACATGAACCACTGAGCCACTGCCGCCTGCCAAGATCCCTGGGTGGTCTACTTTTTCCATTTACAATTCCAAAGTGCAGATCTGTGCATACGCTAATGGCTAATAACAGGGTTCCTACGCAATTTTCATTTCAAAATTCCATACTTTTCCAGACTCAAATTTCCAGACTTCCCTACAGATTTTTCCAACCATATTTAACTTGTTCTGATAAATTGTTTTAAAATTCAACTGGTAACAGGTATGTTACATTATAAAGGTTTAATATTGGTGTTTTTGCCTTTTATTAGGATAGGAAAGTAGCTAGACAGGAAGTAAGTCCATGAGGCAGGACTTACATAAAATAACCTATATAAACCTATATACAGTGCCTTGCGAAAGTATTCGGCCCCTTGAACTTTGCAACCTTTTGCCACGTTTCAGGCTTCAAACATAATGATATGAAACTGTATTTTTTTTGGTGAAGAATCAACAACAAGTGGGACACAATCATGAAGTGGAATGAAATTTATTGCATATTTCAAACTTTTTTTAACAAATCAAAAACTGAAAAATTTGGTGTGCAAAATTATTCGGCCCCCTTAAGTTAATACTTTGTAGCGTCACCTTTTGCTGCGATTACAGCTGTAAGTCGCGTGGGGTATGTCTCTAACAGTTTTGCACATCGAGAGACTGAAATGTTTGCCCATTCTTCCTTGCAGAACAGCTCGAGCTCAGTGAGGTTGGATGGAGAGCGTTTGTGTACAGCAGTTTTCAGTTCTTTCCACAGATTCTCGATTGGATTCAGGTCTGGACTTTGACTTGGCCATTCTAACACCTGCATATGTTTATTTTTGAACCATTCCATTGTAGATTTTGTTTTATGTTTTGGATCATTGTCTTGTTGGAAGACAAATCTCCGACCCAGTCTCAGGTCTTTTGCGGACTCAATCAGGTTTTCTTCCAGAATGGTCCTGTATTTGGCTCCATCCATCTTCCCATCAATTTTAACCATCTTCCCTGTCCCTGCTGAAGAAAAGCAGGCCCAAACCATGATGCTGCCACCACCATGTTTGACAGTGGGGATGGTGTGTTCAGGGTGATGAGCTGTGTTGCTTTTACGCCAAACATAACGTTTTGCATTGTTGGCAAAAAGTTCAATTTTGGTTTCATCTGACCAGAGCACCTTCTTCCACATGTTTGGTGTGTCTCCCAGGTGGCTTGTGGCAAACTTTAAACAACACTTTTTATGGATATCTTTAAGAAATGGCTTTCTTCTTGCCACTCTTCCAGAAAGGTCAAATTTGTGCAGTACGAATTTATTGTCCTTTGGACAGAGTCTTCCTCCTCAGCTGAAGATCTCTGCAGTTCCTCCAGAGTGATCATGGGCCTCTTGGCTGCATCTCTGATCAGTCTTCTCATCACAGCTGAAAGTTTAGAGGGACGGCCAGGTCTTGGTAGATTTGCAGTGGTCTGATACTCCTTCCATTTCAATATTATCGCTTGCACAGTGCTCCTTGGGATGTTTAAAGCTTGAGAAATCTTTTTGTATCTAAATCCGGCTTTAAACTTCTCCACAACAGTATCTCGGACCTGCCTGGTGTGTTCCTTGTTCTTCATGATGCTCTCTGCGCTTTAAACGGACCTTTGAGACTATCACAGTGCAGGTGCATTTTTACGGAGACTTGATTACACACAGGTGGATTCTCTTTATCATCATTAGTCATTTAGGTCAACATTGGATCATTCAGAGATCCTCACTGAACTTCTGGAGAGAGTTTGCTGCACTGAAAGTAAAGGGGCCGAATAATTTTGCACGCCCAATTTTTCAGTTTTTGATTTGTTAAAAAAGTTTGAAATATCCAATAAATTTCGTTCCACTTCATGATTGTGTCCCACTTGTTGTTGATTCTTCACAAAAAATGACAGTTTCATATCTTTATGTTTGAAGCCTGAAATGTGGCAAAAGGTTGCAAAGTTCAAGGGGGCCGAATACTTTCGCAAGGCACTGTAGCTAACCTATTGAAAGTAGCCTGATGTGGTCATACTCAATTCTAGTCAGAATATGAGTCTGAAACTGCTCCATTGGGCTGTGAATATTAGGCGTGTTTCAACCGAACCAGGAAAGACATTAATTGGATAGACCTACAGCCAATCAGAGCAACGAAGCAACGTATTGTCAAATGTCAACAGAGTTCAACTGCACTGTGTTGCCAAGTCCGCGTTTTTGTCCATGTGTTGAAGTGACTATTGTGATATATAGACCCATGAGTGCGAATTTGAGCAGGCAACCTTGCCAAAATAACACACATTTTACCCCCCAAACGCCATTTTTCCCCCGGAGAACCCCCCGAGAAGCTATTGTTTAGGGCTAGTATTTGGCGCGATTTGTTGTAAAACATGGCAACCCTGTCTGCACGTGCGCTGAAATCAGGCTGGAATACACGATCTTTGCCAGTGTTGTAAAATAATTGAATGATACACAGAGTACTTACCCAACATGATCATCATTTCTGAGAGAAATTGAGATGGCGAATGCAGATACAAACAAGCTCTCCGTTTAGGATTCAAACAAATATAATCCAAGCCCCTTTGATGACGTGCATGATTACGTTACTGTTTATCATCTGTCCGTCATCGTCTAAAGCCCGCCCCGATGACTTCATTGGTCCGAACAGTTTCTGTTCGGGGATAATTACTCCTCTATGGAGCAATGCCAGACCGAATTTCCCGACCTAAAAAAAAATGTGGGCGGGGCTAAATTCGGCTGGCATTCAGGCTATATTGAAAGCGTAATCTGACTATATTTATGTTACATAAAACTTTTAGACCTAATCTTTTTTTTACTGTCTATGTGGTAGATTGATTCAAATGGAATGAATTTTTTTTTTTGTATATATTATATACATTTAGAAATTCTTCATTTTATATTTATAAAATGAAATAGGGACAATAGTCTGGAAACATAAGTATTTTTCAATACTCTGATTTATTTTTTCCATACTTTTCCAGACCTGGAAATTAATCAAATCAAATTCCATACTTTTCCAAAACCCGTAGGAACCCTGTAATAAGCTATTGTCCACAAGCCACTGCGCATTGGATGAGGAGGAATTAATAAGAACTACAAACTGATGTGTGAGTCTGATGGTTAGGTAGAAAGGTTTAGATAAAGGGGTTTGAGTGATAAATAATCAATATCTAACCTGTCAAAAGATATAATGCAATGCACATTATATTTAATCTGAAGCAATGTTGTGAACTTTTGTAATATGTTTGGTCATTAATTGTTAATTATATTATCATGCACGTTGCAAACACAAGGAGAGTTCTCCACTTGAAACCCACGACTGGCAGATCAACATGCTACTACATTTATCTCCAAAATGGTAGACATTAGGGTGAGTCATTAATGACATCAATTTCATTTTTGGGTGAACTAATCCTTTAAATTAAATTGAATGGGGATGATTTTATCTTTGACAAGATTATTGTCAGGCCAGTTTAACCAGTGACAGAATGCACCTAAATACTCTTCAGAGTTGTCTGTTAAAGATGAAATTATTACAAATTAGTATCTAAAATCTTGCCTTCTATTTTGCTATACACTTAAAAGTAAGTACATACCTTTAGGTCATAGTTTACAGTTGTGGTCAGAACTATAGCCACCCCTGGTAAATATGATCAAAGATGGCTGTACAAATAAATCAGCATTGCTAATCCATTTTATCTTTTATTTAAAATAAAAAATAAAATCTGGAGGTGAGGGTAAAACACACTGAAATAATTGCTTTTCTCCAAAACATGTTGGCCAACATTATTGGCACCCTTTTATTAAATACTTTTTGCAACCTCCTTTTACCAAGATAACAGCTCGTAGTCTTCTCCTATAATGCCTGATGATTTAAGAGCTGACAAGAGATCAGAAACCCTTCCTCTATACAGAATCTCACCAGATCCTTTAGATTCACAGCTTCATGTTCACCCCACTCATTTTCTATAGGGTTCAGGTCAGGGAACTGGGACAACCATGGCAGAAGCTTTATATTGTGCTCAGTGACATATTTGTGTGTTGATTTTGATGTTTGCTATGGATCGTTGTCCTGATGGAAGATCCAGCCAAGGCCCATTATAAGATTTCTAGCAGAGACTGCCAGGAGGTAGCCTGACAAGCCAGACCCACATCAAGATGTTTGGTCTGGAAACTCACCATAGACAGGGCTCAATCCGAGGGGCGGGATAAACTGTTGTGTTTCAAACTCCCTCTGCACGCGATAGGATAGCGCTACAACCAACCAGAGCAACGAAGGTGAAGCAGAGCTCGCTGACAGATTAAACATTCACCGTATCCGGTCGGCTAAACTCCGAACACATCTTCCCTTTTTAAGAATGACTTCAGTGCCGTTCTTTGTTCTTTTCTCAGAGAAAAGCTTAACTCCAAGTCTTCCAGAATCGCAGTCAAAGCTGATTCGAAGGACCGCCGCTGTTCGCCAGTTTCTGTGTTTACTAGACAACAGAAGCACGCAAACGCAACTCGGCCGTCGTCATTATGGACCCACCCACCGACTCTATAGAGTTGAGACTATTGAGAGACTATTGTACTATTGAGAGTTCCTAGACGACACTTGCGGGCAGATTAATTTTGCTGCCTCTAGGGTGCGTCTAGATTTCTAGGCTAGCCAGGAGGCCCACAGCAAGATCCAGTGGTATTTTTACTGTGGGTATTTATCCCTGTTTGCACCAAACCCATCAGTTGGGTTTTATGCCAAAAAGCTGTTTTATAGTTTCATCTAACCATGTTACCAGGACAACTAAATATGCGGGAGTTTGTTTCAGGATGAGCAAGAATGATTTTTCTTTAATCCCTCCCAAACAATATGTGGTGATGTAGACTCAAACAACCCTCCTTGCTGTGCATTGACAATATAGACAAACGTCCTCTTCCAGGTAGATTCGTAACACCGTTTATTGATTGAAACTTCTTAATTATTGCCCCGATGGTGGAAATGGGGATTTTCAATGCTTTAGCTATTTTCCCACAGCCACTTTCCACTGAGCTTCTTTTTGTGATGCTCTACAATCAGAACTATATTCTTTGGTTTTACTCATTGGGATGGATGATTAAGGGAATTTGGACGTTGTGTTTCCTCATATTTACATAATGGAATATAAATTCCATTTATATTCCTGTGGAACAAAACATTACAGCTAGACCATTTCATGTTCCTAGTCACCCTGGTGTGCTAAAAAATGTAAATATTAGTAGGAGATATTTTACTCATAACAATTCCTAGGGGTGCCAATAATTGTGGCCAACGTGTTTTGGAGAAAACCATTTATTTCAAAATGTGATATTTCCCCCACTTTCCATTATTTTACTTCAATGAAAGGCTTAGGTTTTTGTGATTTTTTTTTTTTTTTGAATGATAAATAAAAAGGATAAACAATACAATTATTTATTTTTACAGCCATCTGTGATCAAATTTACCGGAGGTGCCAATGAATCAGACCACAACAGTAAGAAGGCGAATTGGGACACAGCGTAAGCTTGGGTCCACAAAAGAGTATCACACAACATGGCACTTTTTTGTTTTGTTTTCATCTCTTCCTTGTCATTTATTGCTTTTGGAACTTCCGAAGGTTATCTATCTGTTTTAAAAGGCCTTTTGTTGTTCTACTTCTTCTTCTTTTTTATGTTTGCCATTATTTCAAATGTTTGCTGTTTGTCTTTGCATTTTAAAGTGTTGAATTATTCTTAAAGCATATTAAAGTGTTTAACAAATATATATGTATATATGTATGTATAGAGAGAGAGAGAGAGAGAGAGAGAGAGAGAGAGAGAGAGAGAGAGAGAGAGAGAGAGAGAGAGAGAGAGAGAGAGAGAGAGAGAGAGAGAGAGAGAGAGAGAGAGAGAGAGAGAGAGAGAGAGAGAGAGAGAGTTTGTGACATATTTAACGTTTAGATCTGCTTGTAATTTCATACAAACTCACCATTGTTCTCTGCATACATCCTGACCACAGGCATCATCTCGAACAGTACTTTGGGTTTGGAATCAATGAGCTTGCAGTTCCTGCGGTCCCAGCCAGCCCCTTCAAGGTAGAGGCCATAGACATACACCCCCTCTGAAGGAGGCTGCGTGATGTCATCCTTCATCCATTTAGTAACTTCATTAGACAGAACCATACGGTCCAGTGCCCAACCCTTGTTAGCACGAGTGATCTCCTGTTAAGTTAGTGACATCATTAATGTTTTGATCTGATTGTAAGTTTTTACAAAAAAAATGAAAAAAATAGTCAAAAAATGTATTATAATATAATATAATATAATATAATATAATATAATATAATATAATATAATATAATATAATATAATATAATATAATATAATATAATATAATATAATATAATATAATATAACATTTATATAACAATCAATCTTCTCTGTCTGGCCATCCGATGGACGAGTCTGGGTTTGGCAGTTGCAGGGAGAATGGTACTTGCCTGATTGCATTGTGCCAAGTGTAAAGTTTGGTGGATGGTAAAGTTTGGGGTTGTTTTTCAGGGGTTGGGCTTGGCACCTTAGTTTCAGTGGAAGTAACTCTTAATGCTTCAGCATGCAAGACATTTTGGACAATTGCATGCTCCTAACTTTGAAATCAGTCACGTCACCCAGTGGTATGTCATCCCTAATAACAAGCGTTAAAAACTGGGGTAACTGTCACTGAAGTCTTGCTAGGAATGGACTTTCCTAGTGGAAGTTTTGCGACAACAAGATAAACAGATATGATTTTAAAACAATTTAATGTCAAATAATATCTGTTATCCCTATAACTCCCCATATTTCACAACATTATTAATGTTGTGAAATACTGTGTAATAAGTGACTGTAATGTATCCATTAAATGTCCATCTAGCTTTGCTCTCTTCACAGAAGCTTTGCATTTAAAGAGCTAATAATGGTCTAATTATTTCATGTCTAATTATTTACTTATGTGGCAAGTAGCCGTGTAATACGCGGGATAATATACATCCAGCCGGTTGTTATCGCAGAATAAACCCCTTCAAGACGATTCAAGACCTCTCCATTTGGCGTTGGGGTCCTAATCACCCTGTCATGGTTTAATCTGCTATATCTCTCACATAACAACTTGCAAAAAACAGGAATCTTTTAATTAATATCGGGCACCCACCCTGTTTTTGTGCTCAGCTGTGTTTCTGTATTATATATATATAAGTTGAATAAGCATTTTTAGTTCTGACTGCTATGAAGCGTCTGGGTTCTTTCTCCAAGTTTATTCTCAGAGCTGCAGGTGTTGGCACAGAAACACAGTTGAGAACAGAAAACAGGATGGGTGCCCAATGTTAATTAAAATAATCCTGTTTCATGAAAGCTGTTTTACCCCCAAGGCATTAGCTAGAATGCACCCCACTGGCCAGTTCCCTCACGGCCCAAAACACCTCGAAACTCACTATTACTGATTACACTGATAACATGCATTAGGAGACTAATCTGGCACTCAAACAAGTATGGGAACGTCAAATGTCTGGCATAACGTTTTCATATTTGGTGTAAAACTAATAAATAAAATTCAAGTTCAAAATTCTAATAAATACAATTCAAACAGGATGCATTGATATTCAGTTTAATCCAGTAAAGGGTGACATACAAAATAATCAGAAAAATCTAAAATCTTTTTCTTCTTCTTTTAAATAGAACAGTTTATTGAACCTTTAGACAAAATATTTAAAAACCAAAAACTAGTTTTAGAACGTTTGCATAGATCTTTTTTGTTTATATTTGTCCAAACTAAGCATAAAGATGCGGTCATTGTAGTTGCTAATATATATATATATATATATATATATATATATATATATATATATATATATATATATATATATATATATATATATATATATATATATATATATATATATGGCCATAGATTTTTATAACAGTAATGCAGACTATTAAATAAAATTCATATAGTCACTCTTTATATCCCAATAATATCGATGCTTAATTAGCAAATCTCTGTCATTTTTATTGTTGGGGGCAATAATGCACTGTTATACAATGATGATTAAGATGTATGTACAAATAAACATATATAAAATCATGATGCATCATGTTTGAATCAATTTAAAAAAAAATGTTTTTCTAAAACATGATTTGTGTATAATCAAATAAACCCAAGTTGCTTCCATTAAGTGTTTATCTTGAAATAGTATAAAACTTATAAAAATATTCTTACATTTACTTAATAAAAATCACTGGTTGTATAATACAATCTTAGATCTAAATTTTAGTGTAGTAAGTTTTAGATCTTAAGTTATTAAACTAAATATCCAAATAAAATTAATTTATTAGGTCTTAATTAATTGTATAAACTATAATACTGATCTGCCAACATTGTTGCTATATGATAAATTACAATAAGCTGATGACATCACTGTTTTCTCTAGAACGACTGTACAGCCAAATAAAATGTTGTTACAATATTGTCCTGTTTAACACTGTGAAGCTGCCTTGAAACAATCGTCATTGTGAAAGCACTAAATAAATAAAGTTTGATTGATTGATTGATTGATTGATTGATTGATTGATTGATTGATTGATTGATTGATTGATTGATTGATTGATTGATTGATTGCAAATTTGAAGGCCTTAGACATCTGCATATCAAATATACACAGATCAGGCATAACATTATGACACTGAAATATGAAGTCAATGACACTTATTAGCTCGTGATCACAGGACCTGTTAGTGGGTGGGATATATTAGGCAGCAAGTGAACATTTTGCCATCAAAGTTGATGTGTTAGAAGCAGGACAAATCTTCAATCTCCCTCCTGTGTGGCATTTCTGGTGTGCATGTGGTCATTATATGGCCCAAGGAAGGAACCAGATAACCAGATCTGGTCCAGGTGGTGCAATCAAACAAACAAGCTACTGTAGCTCAAATTGCTCAAGAAGTTAATGCTGATTCTGATAAAAAGGTGTCAGAATACACAGTGCATCGTGGTGACCCCTGTACACCACCGAAATCAGCAATAATGGGCATGTGAGCATCAGAACTGTACCACAGAGCAATGGAAGAAGGAGGCCTGGTCTGATGAATTATGTTTTCTTATACATCATATGGATGGCCGTGTGCGTTGCTTACCTGGGGAACACATGGCACCAGGATGCACTATGGAAAGAAGGTAAGCCTGTGGGGGCAGTGTGATGTTTTGGGCAATGATCTGCTGGGAAACCTTGGGTCCTGCCATCCATGTGGATGTTACTTTGACATACACAACTCACCTAAGCATTGTTGCAGACCAAGGGTGTTCATGTAAACTGTATTCCCTGGTGGCTGTGGCATCTTTCAACAGGATAATGCACCCCGCCACAAAGCAAAAAATTGGTTCGGGAATGGTTTGAGGAGCACAACGAGTTTGAGGTGTTGTCTTGACCTCCAATCCCCCAGATTTCAATCCAATTGAGCATCTGTGGGATGTGCTGAACAAACAAGTCCGATCCATGGAGGCCCCATCTCGCAACTTATATGACTTAAAGGATCTGCTGCTAACATCTTGGTGCCAGATACCACAGCACACCTAGTGGAGTCCTAAAGGTCAGGGTTGTTTTGGCAGCAAAAGGAGGACCAACACAACACAGCAATTAGGTCATAATGTTATACCTGATCAGTGTACATACAAAGATACATTAAGCTTTATAGGGTTCAAATCTACCTTGTAAAGGACACATTTAAAACTAGTTGTAGAGGAAAACAGATCAGATCAACAGATCAGGAGGGAAATGAGAACAAGTGTACACTTAGCAGAAGTATTCATGTGATAGTTACCCACCTGTCTCATAGCTGTCAGGAAGCCCTGTGGGTTGAAGAAGCCTGTCATCCAAAAGCAGTTGGGTCGTCCCTCAAAAATCCAAGAGTGGAACTGCCGGTTACGCTCCAGCAACTCTGTGAACCAAAACCCCAATGTGGTAGAAGCCCAAGAGGCCTGCATACAGTCACACAAACACACACAGGCAGAAAGTCAGCTGAGCAGAACCCCAGTTAACCCGTACAAAGATAGAGTGACACTTAGCAAATCCAGATCTTACAGAGATGCTTGAGGCATATGGTTGAACTGCAGCCGACACATGCAGATACACGATATAGGGTTTTTAACCTGCTCTGGGCTGTCAAGCACTAATGACTACAAATCACCATAAAGCAGATAATAAAGTCTTCTTTATGTGAAGATTTTTAGTGAACATTTCTGTCTGCTCAGCACAGAATGCTGCTGAATGGATTCAGAAGACTTGGAATATAGTGCACAAGATATATTTTCAGTTTCAGGGAAAAATATAAACATTCCTCAACTTCCCCTTTTGTGTTCTAAGGAAAAGGATTCATAGCTTGAGACAAAAAGACCATGAATAGGGGAGAGCAGGGCACATCCTAACACTTTTTGACTTTCTCAGTTCGTATTTTCTCTTACATTAATTCCACACATGTCTAGAACAATTATGTCAGTGTCTACTTTTTTTCTTGATTTACACCTATAGAATGTAAGTGAAATGTAACAACTTGCTCCATAGGTTGGGTACATTGTAATATGTGAGGGGCATACTGTAAGATGACCAAATCACAGCTTAAAATGTTATCTGATCTAATAGAATTAAAATATTTTGTCAATAAAATAAAAAATAAAATAAAATTATTAACTTTTTCATATAAAACAATGACATTTATTTTTAAATAATAAACACATTGCAAAATACAGTTCAAAATATAATAATATATTTTATATTTATATGCCTTTATATTACGCACTATAATAGGGGCTCATTTTAACGCAGTGTTAAAACATGCCCAACCTGCACAACTGAAATTAAAACCCGGCTTGTGTCTTCTGCTGATTAGATCAGCATTAAAGAACTATCTCAACTGTTAAATAACAGACATAAAATACAAATAATATCAGATGTGTCTCATTTTAAATAAACACAAAAAAGAGGAAAAAAAGACCTTAAGAAATGTATGTTTTATAAGATATGTTTTATATGCTTAAATAATGTTGTATGTTTGTTTATGATATCTTCCAAAATATATATATTTTTTATTTTGTCAAAAAATTTTCTGGATTGTTGTTGATATGATATATACGTGCATAAACAGGCACATTATATTCACAGATAAGCACACATGCAGGTTAAGTTACAACCTGATTATTATTCAAGGGGCATTTTCAATTAGCTCGTGATTAGCTCAGCTGAGCAGCATATGAAAAGCAGAGTTAAATAAAGCTGTTTTGCTGCAGGTGAGGTGACGACATGTTTGATAAACTTGAGCCCATTAACTCTGGGTTTAATGTTTCACATTCAAGATAATGCACTGGTCCTTAGACTCAACAACCATCTTAACACAGCTCATAAGAGCTTAACAATACAGTTTACAGGACAGTCATTATAGATCACTTCATTAACTAAAGGGAAAATATATGGGAACATAAGTACAGATACTGTGTTGATAAAAAAAAAAACTCAATTAAATAGTAATGTAGTTAAATAGTCCAATTGGTATATACACAATGACTGTACATTAAGAGAAAGCCATGAGAGTTATTTCAGTGCAAATTTGGATTTTTGAATCAGATTATGTAATTTTATTAAAGTACAGATGCTACATATGTGCAAATGTCATAATCAATGTAATATAGCAAGCGAGACATTCTTCTTTTTCTTTCGGCTGTTCCCGTCAAGGGTTGCCACAGCGAATCATCTGCCTCCATCTAGTCCTATTCTCTGTATCCTCTTCTCTCAGACCGACTACCTTCATGTCCTCCTTCACTGCATCCATAAACCTCCTCTTCGGTCTTCCTCTTGACCTCCTGCCTGGCAGCTCTAACCTCAGCATCCTTTTACCGATGTATTCACTCTCCCTCCCTTGAACATGTCGAAACCATCTCAACCTGGCCTCTCTAGCTTTGTCTTCAAAACATCTCACATGTGCTGTCCCTGTGATGTACTCATTCCTGATCCTATCCATCCCCGTCATTCCCAAAGAGAACCTCAACATCTTCAGCTCTGCTACCTCTAGCTCTTCCTCCTGTCTTTTCCTCAGTGCAACAACTGTCTCCAAACCATACAACATTGCTGGTGTCACTATTGTCCTGTACACCTTTCCTTTTATTCTTGCTGGTACACACAACAGACCTGATACTTTTCTCCACCCATTCCAACCTGCTTGCACACGCTTCTTCTCCTCTTTTCCACACTCCCCATTGCTCTGGACTGTTGACCCTAAGTACTTAAAATCCTGCACCTTCTTTACCTCTTCTCCCTGTAACCTCACTGTTCCACTTGGTTCTCTCTCATTCACACACATGTATTCTGTCTTGCTGCGACTAACCTTCATTCCTCTTCTCTCCAGAGCAAACCTCCACCTCTCTAGACTTTCCTCCACCTGCTCCCTGCTCTCACTACAGATCACAATGTCATCCGCAAACATCATAGTCCATGGAGATTCCTATATGACCTCATCTGTCAGTCTGTCCATCACCACCGCAAACAAGAAGGGGCTCAGAGCCAATCCTTCACCGTGAAGTCCTCTGTCTCACCTATGGCACACCTTACCACTGTCCTACTGCTCTCATACATATCATGTACCACTCTAACATACTTCTCTGCCACTCCAGACCTCCTAATACAATACCACAGCTCCTCTCTTGGCAATCTGTCATACGCTTTCTCTAAATCTACAAAGACACAATGCAGCTCTTTCTGACCCTCTCTGTACTTCTCCAATAACATTCTAAATTCAAATAATGCATCTGTAGTGCTCTTTCTTGGCATGAAATCATACTTCTGCTCACAAATGTCCACGTCTCCCCTTAGCCTTGCTTCCACTACTCTTTCCCAAAACTTCTCTGCACATCCCCTTTGTTCTTAAAAATCGACACCAAAACACTTCTCCTCCATTCCTCAGGCATCCTCTCACTCTCTAAAAAGTAGTTAAAATAGTTAAAAACTCTACTGCCATCTCTCCTAGACATTTCCATACCTCCACTGGTATGTCATCAGGACCAACTGCCTTTCCTCTGTTCATCTTCTTCAAAGCTCTCCTAACCTCACCCTTGCTAATACTTTCTACTTCCTGGTCAACAATATTTGCCTCTACAACTCTTCTCTTCCTGTCATTTTCCTCATTCATCAGTTCCTCAGAGTACTCCTTACATCTTTCCCTCACCCTCCTGTCACCTGTCAAAAAATTTCCATCTCTATCTTTAATCACTCTGCTGCACATCCTTTCCATCTCTATCGCTCTGCCTCGCCAACCGATACACATCCCTCTCACCTTCCTTACTATCTAACATTACATACATGTCCTCATACGCTTTCTGTTTGGCCTTTGCCACCTCTATCTTAACCTGACACTGCATCAGCCAATATTCCTGTCTACTTTTCTCCATCCTTTCACAGTCCCACTTCTTCCTAGCTAACCTCTTCCTCTGGATACTCTCCTGGACTTCTTCATTCCACCACCAGTTTCCTCCTTTCAGATGACACACCTAGCACCTTTCTGTCTCCCTGATCCCTTTGGCTGTAGTAGTCCAGTCATCTGGAAGCCTTCAGTATTATAGTTTATAGAATTAAATAAGACCTAATTAACTATTTTTATTTGTATATTTAGTTGAATAACTTGGATCATAATTTTAGTGTCCCCTCTCACTTCTGATAACAGTCTGCATCACTTCCTCCAAATCGCTCCAGAATCTGTCTTTCTCATCTGGCTTACAACCTAATGGTGGAGCATAGGCACTAACAACATTCAACATCACACCATCAATATCCAGCTTCAGACTCATCAACCTATCTGACACTCTCTTTACCTCCAGAACATTCTTCAGAAACTCCTCCTTCAGGATCACTCCAACTCCATTTTTCTTCTTGTCCACACGAGACATTAGTCACCTTTATGTATTAAGTGCTTTTTATAATACAGCTTGTTTCAAAGCAGCTTCACACACTGATAACAGGAAAATAATCCAAACAAAGTTTGTTCCACTCTGAAGAAGTGATGTCATCGTCAAGCTCAGTTCAATTCTTATACATCGGTGTCAGTACAGGCAGATCAGTAATATTGAATATTTAGTGACCCCAACTAAGCAAGCCAAAATCCAAAGGCGACAAAACTCCATCAGGAGAATGGAGAAAAAACCTTGGGAGAACCCAAGCTCAGTCGGGCGGCCAGTTCTCCTCTGGCCAACGAACAAACGGTGTATGATTATGATTCAGGGAGAATTACAGGTCAGAAGTCAGATTGGAGCATTCAGAATATTATAATGAACTTCCTCATACAGATATGGGCCATATGAAATCTGTTTAATGGCATTATATTAAAATAGCTGTTTAATATTCACAGACTCTAGACCATATCACAATTATGTGCACAAGTACACAGCTACATTTTTGATTTATTCATTCGAATTGAGGGTGCTTCTTTATGTAAATGAATGGAGTTGCTCTCAAAACAGTTCAGCATTTACTGCATAATAAAACATTGCAGTTTATTATATTAATGCATTTATCAAAAATAAATACTAACATCCCCTCTGTTGATAGCAAATATTTCTCACTCTCTCTCTCTCTCTCTCTCTCTCTCTCTCTCTCTCTCTCTCTCTCTCTCTCTCTCTCTCTCTCTCTCTCTCTCTCTCTCTCTCTCACACACACACACACACACACACACCCGTGTTTGTTTTTGTGATTCATTTAGTTGAGTATATATGTAATGAACTTTATAGCTAATTTATATCTGGTCAAAGAATTTTATGGACATCTCAGCATATATTTTCCCATCCTTGTGCCTCAACTTCTCCACATGCCTCTTTCATCGCTGGAAGAAGACTCACTTGGTTGTAAGGGTTGCAATCATATACTTTCCATCTCCAAGTGGACAATATGCTTGAAGGAACATCATTCTGAAATGTGGGTGATGTTCAACCACTCTTGCAACAGTGCTGAATAGTGAAAGTGGACATTACACAACTAAGCGATTTTGCGCAATTTGCTCCTGATCACCCCGTACAAAGTGGACTTCATTGAGGGAGTTTAAAACATTTAGGAGCCTAACTGTGTATAGCTGCCCCAAGCCATTGTTGTGTGCCATAACACCAGTGGATTTGAGCACTTGTTTTCCAGGGACATTGGCTGTGACATTCTGTTTATATTGGGCTGAACTCTCTGGCCAGCTTCCCTCAAGGAAAGATCATAATTATTGACATGGTCAATTTGAAACTCATCTGTATTCTATCGTTCTACCTCTCCTCCCTCCTCTTACACATTTCTTTCCCATTTCCTTCTGTCCATGTCCTCTTATATTTTCTTCTCTTGCTCTTTACACTAATACCATTGCATTCCACTCGTATCTTCTCCTTCTACTCCTTCTCTTACATCCCCAGCTCTTTTCGCTTCTCCTACAACCTCAACTACACTCTCCTCTACCTACAGTATAACCATCTATTCCTTTCGTCCTTCCTTTCAATATTAGCCTTCACCTATCCTCCCCAAAACTTCTCACTCTCACACCTCTTCCTTTTCCCATTCTTCTTTATTTGTTGTTATTTTTCTTTTCCCCTTTTATTAGCTCTGTAAGCAGTTTGGAAATGTGCATTTCCTGTATTGTATTACTAACTCAACAGATATTTATGTGAGGCTAATTGAGAACATTCCAATTGGAACTGAGAATTGAACAAATAACAGGTTTGTGTGTGTGTGTGTGTGTGTGTGTGTGTGTGTGTGTGTGTGTGTGTGTGTGTGTGTGTGTGTGTGTGTGTGTGTGTGTGTGTGTGTGTGTGTGTGTGTGTGTTTGGAAAATGGTGCACAAATGATTGTGTTTTTGTAAAACCAATAAAAAGCTGCAATTGGTTTTTCCTTATATTTTGGTTTTGGTTGGCTGTATGAAATATTATGAAAACATTTAAGAATTGAGTTCACATTGTTTTGAGAAAATTATGCAGAGGGGTCCTGATCAAGCATCAATATGTATGGGAGCCAGTTAGAAGTGAGAATGTGTTGACTTTGGGTCTTAACTCTTTTTTTTTTAAACACTTCTCAACAGGATTTGTGTTTTTGCTGTGTAAATTGTATATCCTACACATTTCACACATAAAAGGGCAATACAATGACCTCTAACCTTTTTCCAGCGTTCTGGTATTCGGGCATCATACATGCAGTCCAGCGCATCTCGCAGGTTCTCGCTCATAATGATGGTTCCATCGATGGCCAACTTCAGGTCACTCAGCGTGTTCCTGACCAGAACAATTACTCTCTGCATGCGATCAATCTCCTGCCGCAGGAAAATGTTCATGGGCTGAAGGGGACCCATGCTCATCAATCTCTCTCTGACCTGGAATAATGAATCAATTTGAATGAATAACGAAGTTTTCAGCATTATAACGACATTCACTAAGGCTACATTGCACCCCTGATTGTGTAATTTATTAGTTCATGCCATCTGCATTATTTTTTATTGTTAATCATGTAAAGGAGACAATAACTAATATTAGCATTGAAGCAGTTTACATAGCCGCAACTCCTCAATTTGTGTCCTCTAAGACCTAGGCTTTGGAGGATGCAGCAAACTACTGAAATTTGACATACTTCACTGCTTCACCACTATGATTTAGACATCCAAATCGACTCTTAAATGTGTCATGAACTGTCTTTTAATAAAAATGTATACTGTAGTCTGAGGTCAACTAATGAAACTAAAGTGATAGACTATTTTCTACATTTGGTTTTGAGGCTCTCTCCAAAACACTGGGTTTTGGCGGGCGTGCCGCACTGGAGACTTGGAAGTAAACGCCCACAGCTAGGATTGGATAAGATTTGCATATTTAATGAGCTTAAGCTCCCCTGTCAGATCATGTGAGGGAGAGAGAGAGGAGAGATTGAGGGATAAGCGGCAACCGAAATGATTTTCTCAATCACAGGGCTCGTAAATGTCTTGTAACAAACGTAAACAAACACAATGATTTATTTGTCATCCACCCGCGATTGATTGGACTATTATTATTATATCACACATAGCTCACTAGATCGGGCAATATAAGCGTGAAGCGCAGGCACACACACGTGCGGGCCGCCATTCAAAAGTCGAGACTTGAGAGAGACAACAGCACAGATCAAGAACGCAATTTCATGAGCTGGGCTTTGCGAGCCCTGGCCCATACGTGTCTGAGCCCAGCGTGCTAAATGTATGTTCTGTTAGACACGTACACATAAGCAAAACAATCTATAACAATGCAATACTATTTACTCACATAAGCGTGTTGCACCATTCCTGTCGGATCCAAATCCCACATCGATCGGAGATTTGTTTACAAATGATACCTTAGTGAAATGAAGTGAACATGTCTTCCCCATGTGAGCTGGAACTTCATTGAAAATAAAGTTCAACCACACATTCCTAATATTAGGATCTGAAGGAAGCTTATGCAACGACTGTGTTCTTCCACAACCAGGAATAAATATCTTGCTATCTTCCTCAGCATGTTTATTGTTGTTGACTAGCTAGCACAAGCCCTCCATGAGTCGGTGGGCGGGGCTACTGGATTAGACGCGCTGTAGAGGCAGTGTTTCATGGCGCTATGACGTAAGAATGAAGCACAAGATCGTTTTCTGGGCCTGGTGGCCTTCCTAACAAGGAAGTTTTCAGCTCTGACTCTTAGAGGATGTCCTTAAATTACCATGACCTTTTATATATCAAAAGCTCAAGGAAAAGTTGATTTCCCAATTCATCAACCATTTAAATACCAAAAGTGCTTTTTTTATACCGCACATCTGGATAATATATCCGGTTGTTAAATTCTCTATCAGTTTGCTATGGAAGCCCGTGGTTTTCGCCACTAAATATTACAAAAATTACTTTTTTTCTCACAATTGCGAGTTATAAAGTCACAATTCTGAGATATAAACTTGCAATTGCATAATATAAAGTCACAATTCTGACTTTATTTCTCAAATAACATTGTGAATTGTGACTTTATATCACGCATGTATGCAATGCACACAAACACTTTTCAATGAAATTCAGTGTACTATGTGTGGTGACGTAAAGTGCATAATGACATAAATAGCAGCAAATTTCACATCTGGCTAAACAAAACGGTAGCTGCAGAAGGTACAATATTTTATTTGCATGTAGAAAGTCGTCCTTTTTGCTATTGTTATTAATTCATAATAGAGTTTCAAAATTGCCAGAAAGCAGGGCATGGGTTTTAAATATTTTAAGAAAGCTCACGATTGAGACAAATCTGCTTCTCTGTAGTCCACTGTGAGAGATGATGAAAACAAAAAGCACTCATGCACCCTAAGGCACATATTTTCCCATGCTGCCTTGTTAATTGGCGAATAATCAGGGGGGAGTAGCAGCCAATTACTGCCTGTATGTTCCATAAGCACCTGCAATTGGGTTTTTTCAAATGTTATATGTTCCAAAAAAAATAAAAAAGACAAATGCATTAGAGCAGGCAGTCTGTGACCTCACCACCATCCGTCAACCCCGAGAATGTCCCCTCAGGACTCAAGCTCCAGACAGCAAAGGCCATTTGCTCCCATTGGGCTCTGAGTTCTCTTTATCTACCATACACAATTTTGCTGCATCATTGTTGCCCAGCTTTACCTCAAATGGTACAAAATCTGGAGGCAGTTTCTCCAGCATGTCATCTGCCAGCCGACCCACAATCGCCTCCCTGGTCTCTCCACCTCCGCTGGAACTGTCCTTTGGTTGGATACTCAGGATAGTGTCTAGTACATCTTTGGCGAGTTTGCTTTGGTAGGTTATGTCTGCATTTGGGTGGAGGCCAAACACCTCAGGGGTGTCATATGTGGGGAGACCCTTCAGGAGATAAAATTAAATCATTAGTCCTAGTTAAAGGAATTTGATGCTGCTGACAGAGCCACATTAGTTACCAAAGAGTATTTTGATTTGTCCCTCAGCAATACCAGCAAAGCACATTGGTATAAACATCAATGCAATTGTTTTGACTATGTAAAGCTGGCAAACATTTATGAGAAAAGGAATAGTACTCTACTTACTTTAACGTATTTTAGACAGGTGAAAAATATGTGAAAAATAAGTAATTCATATTCCTAAAAGTGTTTAAAAAGACAATTAAGACATCTCTATAGACATACTCTATACTCTCTATTTTTTTATTTTTTTTAAAGAAATTATTAATTGAAGAGCTTTAAAAAATGTATAAGCACCTAATTTCTTCTTTAAAACCCACAAAGTTTTAAGACCCTTACTTGTCAGTCAAAACATTTCTGTGGTCAACAACATCATGCCATAAATGCTTTCGTGCTCAACTTGTGCTAAGCCAAAATATTCCTTTAAAATATTTGTTTATAATATCTGGACATTATCCACAGTACGTGACTGTGGTAAATGAGAGTAAATATTAGAAATTACATGTTTGTACTAAACACTAGTCTGGCCATATTCCATTAAATCTGACTTGTATTTTCTAAGACCATGTCAAGGTGTTTCTCTCTTTTTTTTAGAGAGAGAGAGAGAGATAGCTTTGGAACTGGATAATAAAAATATATATATATATATTTAACCCCTAAACTTCCATTCACTCTGTTATTTAATGTCTGCTGCAGCAAACTGCAGTCCTCAACTACTAGGTTTATACACACTATAATGCTCAAAAGTACACCCCTCTAAATCATTGAATTCAGGTGTTCCAATCACTTCAATAAGTCCAGTTGTGAAATTTCTTCACTACTAAATATTCCACAGTCAACTGTTAGTGGTATTATAACAAAGTGGAAGCAATTGAGAACAATAGCAACTCAGCCACAAAGTGGTAGGCCACGTATAATCACAGAGCCGGGTTGCGCCAGTGCGCAGAAGTCTCCAGCTTTCTGCATTGTCAATAGCTACAGAGTACAGACATCCAAACCTTGTGTGGCCTTCAGATTAGCTCAAGAACAGTGTGTAGAGAGCTTCATAAAATGGGCTTCCATGGCCGAGCAGCTGCATCCAAGCCTTATATCACCAAGTGCAATGCAAAGCATGCCGCCACTGGACTCTAGCGCAGCGGCGATGTGTTCTCTGGAGTGACGAATTACACTTCTCTGTCTGGCAATCAGATGGACGAGTCTGGGTTTGGCGGTTGCCAGGAGAACGTTATTTGACTGACTGGATTGTGCCAAGTTTCTCCCAACTTTGTGGGAACAGTATGGGGATGGCCCCTTCCTGTTCTAACATAAATGCGCATCAGTGCACAAAGCAAGCTTCATAAAGACATGGATGAGAGAGTTTGGTGTGGAGGAACTTGACTGGCCTGCACAGAGTCCTGAACCGAGAGAACACCTTTGGGATGAATTAGAATGGAAACTGTGAGCCAGGCACAACATCTGACCTCACAAATTTGCTTCTAGAATATTATTATTATTATTATTATTAGTTACATTTATATAGCGCTTTTTCTGGGTACTCAAAGCGCTTTTACATATAGAAGGGGGAATCTCCTCAACCACCACCAATGTGTAGCATCCACCTGGATGATGTGACAGCAGCCATATTGCACCAGAATACAAACCACACACCAGCTGATTGGTGGAGAGGAGACAGAGTGATGAAGCCAATCAGGTGATTAGGAGGCCATGATGGACAGAGGCCAGTGGGCAAATTTGGCCAGGATGCCGGGGTTATACCCCTATGAATGGTCAAAAATTCCCACAAACACACTCCTAAAAGCCTTTCCAGAAGAGTTGAAGCTGTTATAGCTGCAAAGGGTGGGCCATTTTTAGATGAATCTGGCTTGTTCCACTGCTAGACATTTTAAACCATGTTCATACATTTAAACAGAATTAAAAAATAATAATAATAATAATAATATATATATATATATATATATATATATATATATATATATATATATATATATATATATATATATATATATATAATTTTTTTGCTGATTCTAAGCCAGTATAATCATTTAAATTTGAAGATATGATTATTTAAATAAAATCAAATAGAAGTAATTACTTTAGTACACTATGCATTTTTTTAAGTCCGATGTTTAGATTCTAAATTTAAATATTTGAATAATAAAGTGATCTGTAATTTGCGATCAATTTTCACATGATCACATATCATCAACAACCATTATGAGAGCTCATTCTCATTAGCTAGGAAAACTAAGCATCTTGCATCAGTTTTGATAAATGAATGAATGTTTTCCCAAATCTCTCTTAATTTTTGTAAAGCAATCATCATTAATGATGTCTATTAGTTGATATACACATGCATACAGCGTTGTGTCCTAGCAATACAAGTCATCTCGCATTATCCATTCATTCATCATAATTTCCATTCAAAGCTTTTCGTAAACAACATGTGCTTAGAGATTTTATACTGAACAGCTGAATGAAAGCTAGTGGGACATGCATTTTTTTAATCTATTTTATTTCCTTTATTCTTCTATTGAAGCAAAATGTCTCGCATGTTCCTTCAGGAGCTTTTGTGTGGTTTCATTCACTAATGATGATAAGCTCACTGCGTGTTACATACTGAACAATGCTGTGGCGTGTATGCTGTGAGTGCAGAGACCGGCTCTTAGAACCATGTCTGAGAGAATCATCCTGCTGTGAGTTGGGGCTGAAAACATCCATCACAATCAGCTCAGACAAAATAAAGATCAGCCGTACTCTGCTGGCAGCTGTACTATTTCTCTCATGAGGACACCACTGCTTTACATGACTCACGGCTTTAATGTACAACCGGAATAAGGCCAGCGAGAGGCTGGTTATGTTCCTCTTGGCACCGTAATGGCTATTATGAGGTAGTGTATATATGTGGCTTTGATATTCATGGCTGATGAATCAGCTTTACCCACTGCATTTGTTGCTGTAGAGTTGACGAAATATTGCCCTTTTGTATACAAATGCATTTTTCTTTTGGTCTTCAGATAGCTTACTTTCTGTCAGCATGCACAAACTGTGCCAGATGCGACTTGAATATTAATTACTGTTATGTTCGCCCCAACTCATTCGCTGAAAGGGGGATGGTAGGTCTGCATAGTGGTGCCATTTACTGTCTACACATTTGTCAGAGAATTCTGAGAGAGAAGAAAATCAGAACTTGCTCTAAAGCTAAAATGAACATGTACATTAGCAGTTTATATTGTAAATGTAATATAGCTTATACACTTCTACGGCAAGTACCTTGAATTATAGGCATTTGTACTATACAAAGCTGTAGCAGGAGCAGTAAGTTGGTTTCTGCTTGAAGCAATTTATTACATTACTTGGCATCATTTTAGTATTTTAATGTTGTTGTATATGTAGTATTGGTACTCAGTATTGGCTGATTTTGTTGTAAATGTTAAATATATTAAAAGCCACTCTGATGTGAATGTTGACCAGGTAACAGCCCACAGTGTCGTAATACACCACCATTGTGTATCCACCAACACACCTCACCTCAATTTCTGACCTCCATCTAAAGTGACAAAACCTGTAGAACAAATAATAGCTTCTGACTCCAAAGAGACAGACATAGCATTTTCATTTGAATCTTCCATCTCACCTGAACATATTGGAGATACTGATCCACACTATTGCATCTGGGAATGCAGTAGCCCTTGTAGAAGTAGAAATCAGGGTTGAACATGTTCTCATTGAACCACACCTTTGCAAATGTGTTCAAGAGGCGCTTGTCAAAGTCATCAGTCACCCTACCACCATACTGGATCTCACCGATCATGTATCGTACGGTGTTCCAGGACACACCCTGTAAAAATACTTATTCAAATTAAAATGCCAGGTGCTGAGTCTATTTAGCAACATTTTGCATAGACCCTTGACAAAGATGACATCATAGGCATACACTTTATGTAAAAGGACCTTCTCGCAGAGGTGGGAAAGGTTATGTTCATGTCATATTTCAACAATAACGCACAGAAAAAACATTTAACAACAATTCATATAATTCAAAATGACTCCCACGTCAAAGGTTACTTTAAGTCTATGCAAAGTTTAGGCGTACAATTATAGAACCGATTAGTCAAAATAAACGTAAAAAAAACTGAAATGAGCTTATGGTATATTTGGTTGATTTAATTTAACAAATTAATATGATCGAGTAACAGAGGTGCTCCATAATGGAACTCTCACCTTCTTGATGTCCATATCATCCAGGTGATTCTGAACAAACTGTATGGTTGCATTGAAATCTGCCTGGTTGAACTCATATGGGATGTTCCAACCCAAAGGTCCATATTTTCGCCTCTCTTGGACAGTGGAATGGAGGAATGCCACCCCGTACAACATGGGCCTCCATTGGACCATGTTACTCACATCTAAAAGATCCTGACTGATTCCTGGAAGATATTATTAGGCATTACCAATTTATAAGACTTTCGTTATTAATATCACAAAGTAAGTCTTTTTTTTCATGATCTTGGAATAACGAGGTTCCTCTTTAAATAATCATCTAGTCCAGATTTCTATAGTTCCATTAAGGATTCAAATCCATTAGTAGCCTCAAGTGATGGCACAGTCTTTCATCTCAAATAGGCAGGATATTAAAAAAACAGACTTTAAGACAGCCTGAAGTTGACATGGAGTGAAGTCCATATTGAAAATGGACAGCCGACTAAAGACTAAATATCCGGAGAGGTCAGGCTCACCTCCATAAGTCCTTTTAAGTCCGGCTTTCAGTCCCTGTGGAGGTTCATTGGTGAATTTGATTGACATCTGCAGGAGAGTGATAGGAAAGTGTCTGTGGACCTCAGTGGTCATCCACAGTCTGAAGGTATCATGAACGCTGTCTGTCTCAGTGATTGTATCCATGAGTTCGTCCATAAAATCCAGACCCAAGTGACAGTTTTGAAGTAAAGCCCAGCCCCCCTAATTGAAAAAAAGGATATGATTTGGTTTTAGAGAAAGTATTCAGGTTTGTAGACTTCATTGAGCACAAATACAGAGAAATAAGAAGGCCATTAAATAGAACTGCAAAAAAATTATAAAAAATCAGGCATACCAAACTCTCCCCTGTCTGCCATTAGTTATAGACAAATATGTGACCCCATAATCATGATGTTGGCTGAGCTATTGTGATTTATTTAGCTGTGTCAGAATAACAGAAGCCATAGCGTTCACACTTTTGGGGGAAATCAACCCATGACTGGCTCACTTGCCTATTATTAAAGGGTTAGTTCACCCAAAAATGAAAATAATTTCAGTAATTACTCACCCTCATGTCGTTGGACACCCGTAACACCTTTGTTCATCTTCGGAACACAAACAAAGGTATTTATGTTGAAAGCTGATGGCTGAGAAAGGCTTCAGGTAGGCCTCCATTGGCATTCTGTACATTCCCACTCACAAGACCCATAAAGGCACTAAAAACGTTGATACAAAGTCCATCTCACTACAGTGGCTGTACAATAATTTTACGACGCGACGAGAATAGTTTTTGTGCAGAAAAAAAAATCTAAATAATGACTTTATCTGCCAAGTTATTGTCTTCCGTGTAGGTCTTGGACGTGAACTTATGCGATAGCGGCGCTCCTCCTTGCTTCTGGGTCATGTATACGAATGGCGGATCTGCATCATATCCTCACACATGCGTCGATTTCACGTCAATAACTTGGTGGATAAAGTCGTTATTTTGATTTTCGTGCGCACAATAACTATTTTCATCGCATTGTAAAATTATTGTATTTCCAATATAGTCAGATGGACTTTGTATCTATGTTTTCAGTGCCTTTTATGGGTCTTGTGAGTGGGAATGTACTGAATACCAATGGAGACCTATCTAAAGCCTTTATCAGCCATCAGCTTTCCACAAAAATATCTTTGTGTTGTGGTCTTACGGGTGTCCAACGACATGAGGGTGAGTAATTAATTAAATAATTTTCATTTTTGGGTGAACTAACCCTTTAAGCTGGGATAGAAGCAAGTATTTTAATTAAAAATGGTTGAATTTGAACATACATTAGCCATGGAGTGCTGCAGAAGTTTGCGTGCATGAACTTCCTGCCCCTGACCCATTGAGACGTAACGAGTCTCAATTCGCTGTCGTTTCCCCAAGGCGATGATCGAGTCTGTTGGGTCTGAACCCATGGACAGGAAGCAGATGAGAGGAGTGCGTGGGTCAGACTCCTCCCAGGTCTTCTCCAGGTCCAGAATCACTCCCTCAGCATATCTCTCCCCCATTGAGTGCATGATGTACTTTCGTGCCTTTGAATTACACAAAGGGAAACAAGTAATTAAAAATCAAGTCACATTAATTAATATAGCGGTTTAAACAATAAACTGATTGTTTCAAAGCAGCTTCACAGAAATAAACAGGAAAATAAAAGCGTTCAAAAATGTATTAATTATGAAATGACTTCAATCTCAGCTGTAAGGTACGGAAGCTTGTATAAATGCTAATAAAATATTTTGAAAGATAAGTGCGCCTTTTCTTCTTTAAAATTTTGAGATAAAAACTTGCACTTGCGAGTTGTAAAGTCAGAATTACATGATATAAAGTCAGATTTTTTTTCTTGCAATTCTGACTACTACTCACAATTCTGACTTTATATCATGAAATTCTGACTTTATAACTCCCAGTTGCGACTTTATATCATGCAATTCTGAGGGAAAAAAGTCATAATTGTGAGATGTAAATTCGCACTTGCATGAAAAATTTAAAAATTGTTAGATAAATATAATTTGCGATTACCTTTCTTAATGTTTATTCAGTGGGGGAAACAAGCTAGTAAAGCAGCTCTACTGAAGACAATTATCAGTTATCTAATAATATCAGTGCAGTCAAAATTTCTAAATATAAAATTAAATAAAACAAATAAAATACAAATATTTTAAGCCCCAACTGAGCAAACCAAAGGAACCAATACTCCATCCTCTGACTGACTGTAGTAGAGAAAACCAGACTCAGTCAGGGGGCCAGTTATTTATAGCAAATAGACATGCTGTAATCAAAATTCTTCTGTTCTGCAATTACTCTTTTGTAACAGTAATGAGATTGTGATGAGCGAAGAATGTATTTTGTGACTGTAATGAGACTAAGATAGTAATGAGTGCATTAATTATTATGACATTTACAAAAGCCACAAAATAGACTACAATTTCTGGATGCAAAAATAATTTGTTTTGGTTTTGAGATAAAATATGCAATGTGAGGATTTTCAAAAAACAAAAACAAAACAAACAAATGGCTTGACTGGATACAATGGCTTCAAAATGAATTCATTCATACCTGAGCAATGGTTCTATCTGGACACCAGGATCGAATAAGGAGAAGTCGTCTGAAACAGTCCAGAGCCTGGTCATATGAATTTGGGATTGGTTCTTCCTCTGGTGCCTCTCGATCAAACCAGCTTTTCCACTGTTTCTCATGACGCCCAATCTGTTAATATATGTACACAAAAGTAAGTGAATCTGGTATTTATTTGGACAGTTGACATTAAATCATTTTGGTAGATGCTCTACGGGGGCTACAGTCAATCTAAAAATATTTTAAACAGCAGTATGATTATTTGTAGTTATAAAAGAACCAAATAATGGACAAAAAGTTTAGATAAAAAGAACCAAATAAATATGTTATGAATTTATATTATGTAATGATCCATATACAGTATTATATGTAAATGAATAGTTGAACATTTAATTATAAATTAGCTTATGATTTTTTGTGTATAATCTGAATTATTTTCTTCTGTGAATGCAAAAAAATATAAAAGAATGATGGTAACAAAAAAACAAAACAAAAAAAGACACTAAGCCATTTCTAAAAATATCTTCTCTTGTGTTCCACAGAAGAAAGAAAGTCATAAAGGTTTGAAACAACAAGAGCATGAGATAGTAATCACAATATTTTTTTTCACATTTAATATATATTATATAGCATCTCAAATTAAGTTGTTTGGAATTAAGTTATTCGTCAAATAAAAAACATCTAAATGTTTGGTCGTATCAAAACAGCGCAAAAGCCTCTTTTGCCGTTAAGAAACTACTGTCAGAATTTTTCACATGCAGTGAAAAGTTTGTGCTGAAAGGCGTGGGCAGTTATTTTCTACAGCTGTCAAATCAAATCACCCTTATTTATATAACCCTTTTTACAAGTCCAATTGTTTCAAAGCAGCTTTACAGTGTTAACAGGAAGATAATGCAACAGAATTTGATTCGGCTGTACAGTAGCTCTGGAGAAAACGGCGATGTTATCCAGCTCATTTCAATTATCATATAGTGTTAATGCAGGCAGATTGGTAATATAGTTGAAATGTAGGTGTCCCCAACTAAGCAAGCCAAAAGCCAAAGGCAAACGGTAGCAAGGAACCAAAACTACTTCAGGGCCAGAATGGAGAAAAAAACTTTGGGAGAAACTAGGCTCAGTCGGGGTGCCAGTTCTCCTCTTGTGTATGTGCATAGGAGTTTCCCTTTCAGACGCAAAATTTTAATTAATCAAGCAACTGGATTTATGCTAGTTAATATACTGGTATTTGTACCATTATTTACCCCCGGAAAAAAACACTGGTCTTAAACCAGTCGCTTTGCATTGGTCTTGGTAGATTGCATTGGTCATTATATAAATAATCAGGCTGAGTACCTGTTCATTTTGCACTATGCAGAACTTTTCACTCCCATTAGTGCTTTTTTGGGATTGTGTTCTAATGTGCAATTTTTTTATTATTTTTTTCTTGTTTAGTAAATTTGTCTCAAAGACAATGGTGGATGGTGACACTGGGAAACTGTGGTTTTCTGATGTGTAATAACATTCTATAATGAAATCTTGTGTGTGGATTATCAGTATTTCTGTAGTTGTAGTGTTCTGTGAAATGGTTAATTAAACAAAGGGCCTTTAATCTGGTTTCTTTCAGCCACATGTAATTGATTTAGAGTTTTCCAAAGTGAGCTCATTTCACACTGCATTGAGCATGAGGTTCCCCTAGGCAGTCATGGCCTGCCAATCATCCATCAGTGTGAGTGGTCGTGAATGTATGTGTGCCTGTGTGTGTGTAGACTAGATGAATCAAATATTGACATGTTTACTGCAAAGAGGGAGCAGTGAGAAGGATTTAATGAGGAAGGGGAGCTCAAAGCGACAGATTGTGTGTGTGTGTGTGTGTGTGTGTGTGTGTGTGTGTGTGTGTGTGTGTGTGTGTGTGTGTGTGTGTTCCATGACTGGATGTGTCTGATCCTTTAAGAGACCATGTGTGTATAAGTATCTGACCACACACCTGATCTAGAATGTCAGAGAACTGCCACAGTTTGCTCAGCTCCACAAGGTTGAGCCATGTTATGTCCAGGATCCACTTTGCAGCTTTGGGTGGACAGGCCTTCAGGTCCAGGGAAGCACCTCCTGTATGACATCAAGAAAAAAGACCACATGAAGTGCTGCCTTGTTCTTATTACGCAAAAAGAATCCTACATTTTGCTCCAGAGTGAAGGAGATTTGATAATTTCTTAGTAATGTTTTTGTCTTATTAGCTTTCATTTTTCTGAAGATCTTATATTGCATGTTGATGAGCATGTTTAGAAGAGAATACTAGCTTAACTACTGCTCAGATTAAGCTGTATACTACTCATTACTATTATTTTTTAAAGTAGTAGATGAAACAGAAAGGTTGTACATGTTAATATGAACTAACAATAAACAATGCATATGATGTAATTACTAATATTAAACATTAGACATTAAATATCTACTTTAATGTCATCCCATTCTTAATGTGGTAGAGTTTAATATGGAGCTGCCCCACCATTTGCAGATATAACAACTTCAGCACTTCTGGGAAGACTTTCCACAAGGTTTTTTAATGTGTTCATAGGGATTTTTGACCATTCTTCTAGAAGCGCATTTGTGAGGTCAGACACTTATGTTGGATGAGAAGGCCTGGCTCGATGTCTCCTCTCTAATTCATCCCAAAGGTGTTCTATCGGGTTGAGGTCAGGTTTGAATTTACTGATCTCCCATTCTTTCACAGACGCTTTTAGAAGTAGTCTGCATGCCTAGGTGCTTGGTTTTATACACCTGTGGCCATGGAAGTGATTGGAACACCTGAATTCATTGATTTGGATGGGTGTCCAAAGACTTTTGGCAATATATGACGACTGTCCTGGCAGTAGATTGTGTAAAATTCTGTGTATAAATAAATATAATTTATAGTACATGAGGTAGACAAAAATATTTGTAATTTTTGAGTAAATAGTAAAATGGTAAAAAGGTAAATAGTAAAAAGGGTGAGTAAATAGTAAAATGATGATGTAACATCAGAATGATCGGAAATGCATCAGAAGAAGGGAGACAGATGGCATCACAAAGCATTTACATTAACATGGCCATGTAATACTGTAAACAGATTACCAGATGACTGGCTGATTGATTGTTCCTGATTGATTGCTCCTGTCTGGCTGCTGCTTGCTGCCTGCCTCAGCATTTGTAGCTTAAAATAGCTGTGTTTGAATTTCTATTTGATATATTTTCTTTGTTATCTACACTGCTAAATATAACTTACTCATCACCATATATTGTTAAATATAGCCTATCGAGTTAAATTTGACATCGCTAGCTTTTAATCTAAATCACTGCTACGTGTCAGTTTTTCACCAGCCTGGTAGCTTTCCATCCCGGCACCTGGGTCTCCTGGTTTGTGAATTCATTAGACAACTGGGGTGAGTTAGATTATTAAATAGACCCTATCAAAAAACTGTGGTAAGTTTTGGATTCATCAACAAAAACGGTAAGCCATGTCTTCTTCTCCTGTCATTGTCACTTGCAGTACATTCTACATGTTTAACAAATCTATCTCTGTTGGCGAACAGGGCTTCACATGTGATAAATGTAAGGAAATAGTCAGGCTACTTTAGATCTAATAATGTCACATGGAATAAACGTTGATTCCATTGAAATTCTGCAGTAGAGCGATGATATCTCAGATCATTACCTAGTATCATGTATAATTAATTTAATTTAATTTAATTTAGCTAAGGCTGCTATAGGAGGAGAAGAATTGGCTAAACTTGTTAAATCATCAAAATCAACAACATGTATGCTTCACCCTATTAAAGACTAGGCTAAAAGAGTTGTTTCCAGAGGTCATAGATCCTCTGCTTAATATTATTCATTCATCCTTGACATTAGGATATGTACCGAAAACTTTTAAGTTGGCTATAATTAAACCACTTATTAAAAAATGTGTTATAAAAATATTAATTGATGTCACACCGATCAGAAGTTCAGTATGGAGTACCGCAAGGATCAGTGTTGCTTTTCACCCTTATGCTACCACTGGGAGATATCATTAGGAAGCATGGCGTTAGTTTTCATTGTTATGCTGATGATACTCAGCTCTATATTTCTTCACGCCCTGACGAAACTTACCAATTCACAAGATTAATGGAATGCATAGCTGATGTAAAAAATTGGATGAATAGTAATTCCCTGCAACTTAATTCAGATAAAACAGAATTTTTAATTATTGGACAGAAAAGCTCCACAAGTAGTAACCTAGAATATTGTCTAACACTTGATGACTGCTCTGTCAAGCCCTCGTCGTCAGTGAGGAACCTGGGTGTGCTCTTTGATACCTATCTTTCATTTGAAAGCCACAAATTCTAACATCTGTAAAACTGCATTCTACCATCTTAAAAATATATCTAAACTATGGTACATGCTTACAATGCAAAATGCTGGACAGTTAGTACATGCGTTAATGAGCTCAAGGCTAGATTACTGTACTCTACTGGGTGGTTGCCCTGCTCGCTTAATAAACAAACTCCAACTAGTCCAAAACGCAGCAGCTCGAGTTCTTACTAGAACCAGGAAGTACATATCAGCCCAGTTCTGTCAACACTGCACTGGCTCCCTATTAAACATTGCATACATTTTAAAATCCTGCTTATTACTTACAAAGCACTAAACGGTTTAGCTCCCCAGTACTTAAGCAAGCTCTTAACACATTATACTCCATCACGTCTACTGCAGTCTTAAAACTCTGGCCAGTTGATAATACCTTGAATATCTAAATCAACTGCAGGCGGTCGATCCTTTTCCTATTTAGCACCTAAACTCTGCAACAGTCTTCCTAGCATTGTTCGGGAAGCAGACACACTCTGTCAGTTTAAATCTAGACTAAAAACACATCTCTTTACTATGGCATACCCATAGAACATTTTTAAATATCATTATTCAAATCAATTGACTGATTGTTAGGCTGCATTAACTAGGTCAGCCGGAACCAGGAACACTTTCTATAACACCTGATGTACTTGTTACATCATAAAAAGAGTAGGGCTGTCCTCGACTAAGGATTTAGACAATCAAATCAGAATTGTCGAATCTCTCTATGGTCGATTGATAGTCGAATCATCTGTGTGTGTGAATGGGTTGGGAGGGGCACGACACTGTCAGCAGAAGGGTAAAACTATTTTTATTTTCCTTTACACACTGCACACAGATACAACTTTTAATAAAGCGACCAAAACTGCCTGCCAACTGACAGACAAACTGACAATGGCTTTCTTATTTAGGTTTAAATAGCCTAAAAGGTAATGTGGTGGATAAACATTCATAAACCGTTTTCTCATAACATGTTAAAGCCGCGATCGAAATACAGAACATCACACAAATATATAAGAACATTTTGATAAATAAACCTAAAAAAATACCTGACTAAAGAGGAAAAGAACACTAGTGGTGCGTTTACATGCACGTTCTGAACCGATTGTGCCTAAAGCGGATGAAGACGCACGCGAAGCTCAGCCCCGCGCACCTCAGAATCTCACTCACACCGCCACCTTAGCCACGCAAGCTCAATTTTGAATTGACTGACAGATTAGCTGCACGAAAGCGCTTTGTGGTGCAGCAGGATTTTAAACAACTTCCTGAGTGGCTGCGGACAGGCGCTGAATGCTGCCGCCGGTGTGTGTACACTCATTGAACGGGTTCTGGTTGGGAACACTATAGATGAGATTCATCTGGATATAAGGTAAAAAATAAATTAAAAAACTAGGGCCGGGACTTTAACGCGTTAATTAAGATTAATTAATTACGGGACTTTAGCGCGTTCATTAAGATTAATTACGCAAAAAATAAATAACATAATTTTAACCACACTTATTTTTGCATCACGGAACGTTTTTCAATGAATGCGTTTTTCAGAGAAGCTGATGAGACCGCTTTGCTTGGCCCCGTGGATGGGAAATTTTGTTTTATTAAACAAAAGGATGGAAGCGTCGACAAGAGCATGGTTGTGTGCAAGCTATACAACAAGGAATTTGCGTATCACTGCAGCACATCGAGCCTCAAATATCACAAATACACTATTGCTACACTTAATGACAAACATTGCACTGGTCTGCTGGACTGAAATAAATAGACAATATTTGTTGATTAAGCTTATGTATTCAGTCATTATTCAATGGTATACTAAAATCCATGTGAAAAATTACTTCTCTCTGTTCTCAGGTCAAATATTTATATGCAATTAAAATGCGATTAATTTCGATATAATTAATTACAAAGCCTCTAATTAATTCGATTATTTTTTTAATCCAGTCCCGGCCCTAAAAAAAAACATAAATACTGTTCGATTTCTCACAAATCCGATCGGTTTGTGTCTTAAGAGATCAATGTGTTTTTTTTTTACTATCATAGAGTTGTTACCCATTCACATGCATTATGACTAAGTCTGCAATGGTTGGAATTTAAAAAAATGTTTATTTGTGTTCTACTGAAGAAACAAAGACACCTACATTTTGGATGCACTGAGATAAACATCACATTTCATTTTTGGGTGAACTATCCCTTTAAGGCTCTGGCTGGGCCATTCAAGAACAGTCACAGTTGTTGTGAAGCCACTTCTTCGTTACTTTAGCTGTGTTCTTAGGAGTCTTAGAATCTTAGGAACCAGATAATCTTATTTCTCACCATCTTGGAGTCCTTCAGGTGTTTTTTTTTTTTTTTTTTTTTTTAGCAAACTCCATGCAGACCTTCATTTGTCTTGCACTGATGAGAGGCTTCCATTGGGTCAACTCTGCCATATAGCCCCAACTGGTGGAGGGCTGCAGTGATGGTTGACTTTCTACAACTTTCCCCCATCTCCCGACTGCACCTCTGGAGCTTCTTCTTTACCTCTCTCACCAAAGCTCTTCTCCCCCTATAGCTCAGTTTGCCCAGACGGCCAGCTCTAGGAAGGGTTCCGGTCATCCCAAATGTCTTACATTAAAGGTTTATGGAGGCCACTGTGCTCTTAGGAACCTTAAGTGCAGCAGAAATGTTTTTGTAACCTTGGCCAGATCTGTGCCTTGCCACAATTCTGTCTCTGAGCTCTTCAGGCAAATCCTTTGACCTCATGATTCTTATTTGCTCTGACATGCACTCTGAGCTGTAAGGTCTTATATAGACAGGTGTGTGGCTTTTCTAATCAAGTCCAATCAGTATAATCAAACACAGTTGGACTCAAATGAAGGTGAAGAACCATCTCAAGGATGATCAGAAGAAGTGTTGAAGTGAAGAAGTGTTTCTTTTTCTGTCAATATGAGGTGCTGTGTGTAAATTAATGAGAAAAAAATAACTTAAATGATTTTAGCAAATGGCTGCAATATAACAAAGAGAGAAAAATGTAAAGGGGTCTGAATACTTTCCGTACTCACTGTATATTGGTGACACTCTAATCAGCTTATTAACTCAAAACACCTGCAAACTCGAACACCTGCAGCTTAAAAACCACAGCTTAACTCAAAACACCTGCAAAGGCCTTTAAATGTTATCTCAGTCTAGTTCTTTAGGCTACACAATCATGGGGAAGACTGCTGACTTGACAGTTGTCCAAAAGATGACCATTGATGACCATTGGCACCTTGCACAAGGGGGGCAAGTCACAAAATGTCATTGCAAAAGAGGCTGGCTGTTCACAGAGCTCTGTGTCCAAGCACATTAATAAAGAGGCAAAGGGAAGGAAAAGATATGGTAGAAAAAAGTGTGCAAGCAATAGGGATAACCACACCCTGGAGAGGATTGTGAAACAAAATCCATTCAAAAATGTGGGGGGGATTAACAAAGAGTGGACTGCAGCTGGAGTCAGTGCTTCCAGAACCACTATGCACAGATGTATGCAAGACATGGGTTTCAGCTGTCGCATTACTTCTGCCAATCCACTCTTGAACAATAAACAGTGTATAGAAGTGTCTCGTCTGGGCTAAAGACAAAAAGTACTGTTGAGTGGTCCAAAGTTATGTTCTCTGATGAAAGTAAATTTTGCATTTCCTTTGGAAATCAGGGTCCCAGAGTCAGGAGGAAGAGAGGATAGAAAATCAATCCACATTGCTTGAGGTCCAGTGTAAAGTTTCCACAGTCAGTGATGGTTTGGGGTGCCATGTCATCTGCTGGTGTTGGTCCACTGTGTTTTCTGAGGTCCAAAGTCAATGCAGCTGTATACCAGGGAGTTTTAGAGCACTTCATGCTTCCTGCTGCTGACCAACTTTATGGATGCATATTTCCTAATAATTATTTATTTTTCCAGCAGGGGTTGGCACCTGCACACAGTGCCAAAGCAACCAGCACCTGGTTTAAGGACCATGGTATCCCTGTTCTTAATTGACCAGCAATATCGTTTGACCTTAACCCCATAACAAATCTATTGTGAAGAGGAAGATGCGTTATGCCAGACCCAACAATGCAGAAGAGCTGAAGGCCACTATTAGAGCAACCTGGGCTCTCATAACACCTGAGCACTGCCACAGACTGATCGACTCCATGCCATGCCGCATTGCTGCAGTAATTCAGGCAAAAGGAGCCCCAACTAAGTATTGAGTGATGTACATGCTCATAATTTTCATGTTCATACCTTTCAGTTGGTCAAAATTTCAAAAAATCCTTTCTTTGTATTTGTCTTAAGTGATATTCTAATTTTCTAAGATACTGAATTTGGGATTTTCCTTAGTTGTCATCATTATAATCATCAAAATTAAAATAAATATACATTTGACATATCAGTCTGGGTGTAATAAATGAACATAATATACAAGCTTCACTTTTTGAATGGAATTAGTAAAATAAATTCCCTTTTTGATGATATTCTAATTATATGACCAGCACCTATATATTGTGTCAGATAAATGTGGAGAAATTACATTAAAGTTTAGATAAATGGTGCTAAAACATGTTACAGATGTTAAAGCAAGAAGTGTTCTCTTGTCTATTTTTGTTGTTGTTATACTGGCCATTATTGAGTTTTGGGTTGCCTTGTTTTGAGAATCTATTTTTATAATGAATACAAACCTTTGTTATGTCATTGGAATACTATCTAAGGTAAAACAAAAAAAGGAATCTCTCCTGCTTTGCAAATGAAATATCTTGTTATGATCTTGAGAAAAGCTCATGTCTTATAGGGAAAAAGCAAGATAAACTACAGCAGCAAAGAGAGAAAAAAGTGGCTCTCACAAGAGTGCATTAAAAAGCAGAATGGTATTAACTGGCTCGACGTGCACTGCCAGCACAGGGAATCAAATCGACCTTCTGCGTAATGGGCCACTTCTCTGACCGCAAGGCTACCTGATCTCTCAGTGATTAAATTTCGGATTTGATGCTTTTACGAAGCAAAACCACATGAACCAGCATGATAATCACATAGTAGTTCATCGATCTACAGACTTGCCAAGGACTCCTCATGAACAACATGTACAAATCACAAATTGCAAAGGGCCATTAAATATAATATTTGGAAAGAAAGAAAGAAAGAAAGAAAGAAAGAAAGAAAGAAAGAAAGAAAGAAAGAAAGAAAGAAAGAAAGAAAGAAAGAAAGAAAGAAAGAAAGAAAGAATTGGTTAATTTGGTTAATGCAAACTCCAGTGGAGTCTGTGGAGTGGAGTGTAACAAGTACTTTGCAGATACACTATATTGCCAAAAGTAATGGGACACCCCTCCAAATCATTGAATTCAGGTGTTCCAGTCACTTCCATGGCCAAAGGTGTATACAATCAGGCATCTAGGCATGTAGACTACTTCTACAAAAATTTGTAAAAAAAAAAAAGAATGGGTCGCTCTAAGGAGCTCAGTGAATTCAAGCATGGGACCGTGATAGATTGCCATCAATGCAAGTCCATTTGTGAAACTTCCTCATTACTATATATTCCACAGTCAGCTGTTAGTAGTATTATAACAAAGTGGAAGCAATTGGGAACAACAGCAACTATGCCACAAAGTGGTAGGCCATGTAAAAATCACAGATTGGGGTCAGCACATGCTGAGGCGCACAGTGCGCAGAAGTCGCCAAATTTCTTCAGTCAGATTAGCTCAAGAACAGTGTAGAGAGCTTCATGGAATGGGTTTCCATGGCCGATCAGCTACATCCAAGCCTTACATCACAAAGAGCAAAACATTGGATGCAGTGATGTAAACACTTAATGCTTCAGCATACATTTTGGACAATTTCATGCTCTACATTGGTGGGAAACATTTTGGATGGACCCTTCCTGTTCCAACATCACAGTGCAGCAGAGCACAAAGCAAGCTCCATAAAGGCATGGATGAGAGAGTTTGGTGTGGAGGAACTTGACTGGTCTTGCACAGAGTCCTGACCTCAACCTGATAAAACACCTTTGGGATGAATTAGAGCAGATACTGCGAACCAGACCTTCTCGTCCAACATCTGACCTCGCAAATGCGCTTCTAGAAGAATGGTCAAAAAATAACATAAACGCACTCTAAATCCTCGTGGAAAGCATCAGAAGTTGTTATAGCTGCAAAGGGTGGGACAGCTCCATATTAAACCCTATGGATTAAGAATGGGATGTTTTTAAAGTTCATGTGCATGTAAAGGCAGGTGTCCCAAAACTTTTGGCAATAGTGTATAGACATGTCCATTTACTATTATTCATCTTATTATATGTCTTTCATTTCTGCACATTTGCCAGATTTGCATGGTTACAGAAGTTTTGTACAGGAGTTACAAAATATCAAATTTTGTATTATGTGATTCTCACCTTAGTCTCATTTTAATGTGTAATGTTTGAGTCTTGTGGCTATACTTTTGAAACTCGGTGCATGTCATATTGTATTGAACCTGGAAAATTCCTTCAAAAGAATGTGGCTATGTTAATGTACAGTATGTCTCAATTCATGCATGTATGCAACACAATGTTCTGCATTAGCCTTCCATAATACATACTGGCAGTCAACCTCACAGCATGTCACAAGGCATCTCTGTGCTTCATTCATAGCACACTAATAGCTGTAGAAGCCTGAAGGGGGTCGCACACCGGACGCGCACATTTGACAGAATAGCTGCACGATGAGTGCATCTTGTAGCACAGGGTGAAAATAAGTATGTAGTATTGAAGATTTGAGGGAAATATAATATAAATTTAATATAAAACCTTGAAATGGCGCTCTGTGGCGCGGCAGGATTTTGAACAAATTCCTGAGTCACCGTGGATAGGCGCCGAATGCCGCCACCGGTGTGCGTACACTCATTGAAAACAATGTGTTTGAATTTTAAAGATGTGGCACAGCGCAGCACTGAGCTTTGCGCCCAGTGTGCGACCCCCTTGACTCTGATGTGTTCCTGCTGTTCAGTTCTGCCTAAACCAGCTGGTCCAGCAGACTGCCTTAAAACCCTTTTGTACCTATTAATAATGGATATATAATAATAAAGAAAAAGTGTCTGAACTTGTTATATATGTAAGATGTAAAGTAAGATTTAGCAGAAATTCACAAAGACTTGTACATAGGCTTTGATCAAGAATGTTAGTAGACAAACTGATTAGTCTGTCATTGGAGAACCTAGAAAATAAAGAAACTAAAAAGGAGGAGAAAGATTTTGACCAGGACAGAAAAACAGAGAAGAAAAATAAGAGATTGAGAGAGACTGACTCATGGGAGTCAGGTTGGTTTTCTGACCTTTAATAAGGGTCAGGAACTCCTCGTGTTTGACCCTGTTGCTCTGCATATCGATCTTGAGAGTGAGCAGCAGCGTAAACAGGAACTTGTGTTCTTCATACAAACCCCGAGCTGCATACTTGTGCACCTCGAAGGTCATGTACTCGATGATGTTGGCGATCCGCTTGCTTGTAATTGGACTCTTTGAAGACCTGTTCCCCAAGAGAAAGACACAAGGTTGCAACTTATGCTTACTCACTACACTCTCAAGTCAACACTATTATCAACAGGCATTATTTTACAACATCAATATCATGAAAATTTACATTTTAACATCACCCAACCAATATTACTAGCCCATATGAATCTCATATACACTGTAAACAATTATTTAGAAAAAAAGTTACCTGGTTGCCTTAAAATTTTGAGTTTATTGAAATTAAAATTTTGAGTTAATACAATGAACATTTTTGGAGATTCGACAACCTTTATTAAAATATTATTAAAAGATTTTGTAAGCATATTAGGTAATTGTGTGTGTTTTATTTCTGATGACGCAGACGCAGATTTATCACATTTTTTATGTGGTTCAGATACAAAAATATTTTGAGTTTCTATTTACTGAACAAATTTCCTTCATTGTATCAACTCAAATTTTTAAGTTCAATAAACACAACATTTTAAGGCAACCAGGTTACTTACTTTTTTAAGTTAAACCAACAAAAACCAACAAAATTTTTTACAGTGTAGAGTCTCACTATTCAGATGCAACCTGTAACACATGGACAAAAACATTTGGATACCTTAAGCCTACTACATTATGAAAAGCCTACTACACTTTTCACGAAATGTTGGCTGGGTGATGAAGACCAAAAAGCATTTTGTCTTTGAAAAAAAAAATTAAATGAGGTATGAAATGATAAATGAGGTTTACTTTGCCAAGGACAAGTCGAACAAGCCCAGGAACTGGCGCAGGGAAGTCTGATACATCACGTTTACCATGCTCATCTCCGTGATCAGAAAGTACAAGATGCTTCCTCTTGTGGCAACTACACTCAGAAGAGAAGATGACACAAGGGTCAATATTTACATCTGGTATTAACAGCAGTGTCAGCTGCAACTATACATGACACCTTTGATATTGTTTTTTTAGGGAAGAGTGTCTGATTTTCTGTCACATTTCTGAAGGATAAATTTCAATGCACCTTGATAACAATTTCCGATCAACAGTATCCATTTTGACATTAAAACATATGTTTACATCGTAGTCACCATAATGATTAAAGGTGCCCTAGAATTAAACATTGAATTAACCTTGCCATAGTGAAATAATACGAGTTCAGTACATCACATACTATGAAACACCAATGGTGTCTCAAACACCATTGCCTCCTACTTCTTATGTAAATCTCGTGCAGTGAATCTCAACATAACGGCAACTGTGATGCAATTGCTGGGATCATTAATATGTACGTCCCCAACATTTGCATATATCAGAACATGTTCACTGCCCAGCCAAATCATCAGGTAAACATCAACATGATTTCTGCCAGAGTCCTATTTTCCACCGGCTGTGAGGTGAAGACCACATGTTCCAAGATACTGCGCTCCAACTTGGTGTTGAAACTACGCCTTTGTTTTGAAAAGGCACCCTCTAGTGGACGGAAAATTTGCATAGTGCACCTTTAATTACTTTGATTTAAAAAAAAAAAATCACTTCACAGCCCTTATTTTAATACTAGATGTCATCACACTCAAGTTACTTCTGAGAATTTTACAGATTGTGGTTATTCTGATAATTTACTGTTTACATTGTCATATTATTAGACTAACAATCTAGAGGAAGAGATTATTCAAATTTCTCTAAGCATCTTTGGAAAAAAAACTCAAAGGAAAGACAAGCTCTGAGTGCCCACCGGGTCTGTATTCCTCGCGGGCCGCATTGATCTGGATCTCAGTCTCTGCAGCGATCTGGAGTTTCTGTGTGACCTCCTCTGCCGTGCGTTTAGTGTTTCCCAGCACTATGATGAGGCTCTCGTCATCCACCAAGGAGCCCTGCGTGCTGGTCAGCCTAAAAAGTAGATTATCCTCCAGTTCCTTCATTTTACGTTTATTGGCCGTCACATCCTCTAGCAGGTCAGTCCGCTCCTTCTCCAGTTCCTGACAATCCAAACACATCACATAGTCATTTCTCACCACGCAAACAGCTTTAATGTCAAGTCACATTTATTAATTCGGTGCTTTATATAATAGAGGTTGTTTCAAAGCAGTTTCACAGTAATAAAATGGAAAATAACAATCAATAAAAAAAAAGACTTATGCAAAAGTCATCAATTATAACATAAGTTCAATTTAGCTACAAGCGGCTCTACAAAAGACAAGTATCATTATTCAGCTCAAGTCAGTTCAACGTTGACTCCAGTCAGTTCAAACTTTCTTTCTTTTTTTACCATACGAATTACAATTTTTCACAGACATTATTGTGAATAATAATTTAAACTGCCTGTTTTGTTTGTCACTTACAGTGCAAGCTTAATTACACATACACATTAAACAATGCATCCCATTAAATTACATGAAAGATTTTATTAAATTATAAAAATATTTACAAACAGAATTGTCTAAAATGTTATTTTTGGGATATGCAGCCCTGATCTATTTTAATTCTTGCTGATGTTTTTGGAATATAGCCAAACCAAACCAAATATCACTTTGTCAGTTGAGAATGAGAGGGCATGACTCAGTCGCAGAGTAAACAATATAGGCATATAGACATAGTAAAAATAAAACAAAAACAGCCCAGCAAAACAGTCCAGGGCAGACAAAGGCCAACAAAATGGGACATGGTACATGGAGGCAGGGCCAAGGGGGACACTGGTGAAAATAGGATCGCATGAACAGACAAACACCTATGCATACAATAACCACAACAAACAAGCATAAGACTGCAAGATGAGATTAAGTAGGGAAGGAAATAAAGAGGGTAGTGAAGAAAAGTAGGGGGAGAAATTGAATAAACATGTGCTGACACACACATAAGACAACACTGAAGAGCACATGGCAAACAAACTTTTATGCATGTGCTCAAACAACATGCAAAACTGACAGAATGAATGAAAGCATGGATGTCAGGACCTCAAAACTGAAACTGAACCAAGACTAGATCAAAGTGTCAGGATCCAGACACCTTGCCCCAAACACACCAAACATAACAAACCCTTGCACCCATTATAGTAATATATAGTAATATTTTTGTTTTGTTTTAAGCTACATTTATTTTAAGGTGTCCTTGTTACAGTATGATACATGGATAGTTCACCCAAAATGAAAATGATCCCATGTTTTACTCACCCTCGAGCCATCCTAGGTGTACAGTATATGACTTTCTTCTTTCAGACAAACAAAATTAGAATGATATAAAGCAATATCAATGCTCTTCCAAGGTGTATAATGGTATTAAATGGCAGTCCTGATTTTGAAGCCAAAAAAGCTCATCGATCCATTATAAAAGTAATACTGGGGGTTAAATCAACTGTATGTAAGAAATGTATTTCAAATAATAATAAAAGGGCCCTGATATGTCACTAGACATTAAGAAATCATGTTAATTTCAAATATTTATATCACTGACACAGTAGTCTGGCCAGGATATTGTCATTTAGAAGTTGTTGTTGCAGCCCTCAACTGATGTCAATGTTGACATGTTGTGTTTTGGCCTGAAGCTCCGCCCTCCACCTATCTACCAATCACGAAGTCAGTAGTGTTTCGACATCTGGGTTGCCAGCTCTGCTCTAGTTACCACAGCTGCAGCTACAAACGTTCCCGCTGATCCTGCAGCCTATCTGGCAACCTCGAGTCAGGGGGAGAGGGGATAGTGATTGCAGTACCAGTTTTGGCCACAATCTTACATACCTTTCCTTTAACGAAGGCCATATGAAGAAAAGCAGTGGGTTTTTGTTCCACATTTAAAACTTTATAAACTAAAATAACTAGCTTCTGGCCGACGGCCTACGACATAGAATGAGGAGCAACTAAGAGAATATATAGAGAGACTAAACAAGGAAATGATACACACCTGAATGGCCATGTTCTTGAATTAGTAAATTAATCTAATCGATCTGTTACCATAGAAACTAAACAGCAGGGAGACACAAAGCCAAAGAGTTCCTTATCCAATCTTTTTCCTTGTCAAGAAATATCTGCGCACACACAAAACCAATGAAACCAACTCAAAACAACGTAGCTAGTATGTGGCACTGTAATTCTGCCACAGAAATAGACTAAAAACAGATAAGAAGAGTTGTGGCTAGAAGAGGTACAGTAATGGTAGGAAGTGAGGCAAAGTCTCACTTTAAAATAACAATAAATAAATGTGCTAGTTATTGTAGTTTGCTATTGTATTGCAGTTGTTATTGTGTTTTATTAATGCCTACACCAGCCCCAACCTTAAACCTAAACCTTACAATAATGCAAAGACTGTAAATAAATGACGCAGTATTGGTATGCGCATGCCCAGTTCCCATAGCTGTATCCCTTCTAGTCTTTACCATGCAGAACGTGGTGTGATGACGTCACCGTTTCACAAAATATATGGATTGGCTAAACACACAAAAGCTTAAGGGTGTTTTGGTTTTATTAACTCATTGACCCGATTTAAAAAAATATCAGTTTCAGGCTCTTAAACAGCAGATCAGTGTGGACGATATGATGATATGATACAACATTTTTACGTATAAAACACGTCTCTGTGTGGATGGGACCTAAATTAACAAGCTAGAAATAATGACAAACAAGGACATGGCAATGGAACTGAATCAAACATATTAAAATACAAACATTAAAAATTATTAAAAGACTGACACTCCTCTTTTCTTATATCAAAATCCTCAATTTCTCTTTAAAATTCTTGTTTTAGACTCCTAATTTGTGACTGGTGTTTTGTTTTTCTCCACCATTTACTCCCATTATAATGCTTGGAAGAGATTGGGCATTTTTAATATAACTCTGATTGTATTCATCTGAAAGAAGAAAGTCATACACCTAGGATGGCTTGAGGGTGAGCCATAAATCATGGGGTCATTTTCATTTTTGGGTGAACTATCCCTTTAAGTACTAAGTGATATTAAGGGGGGGGGGGGGGCGACGACTCAGTTTCAGTCAATCTCATGTCAATCTTGAGTACCTATAGAGTAGTATTGCATCCTTCATATCTCCGAAAAGTCTTTAGTTTTATTATATTTATAAAAGAAATATAGGCTGTACCGAGTCTTTCCGGAAAAAACCGAGCGCCTGGAGGCGTATCGTGTGGGCGGAGCTAAAGAATGACGAGCGCGCAAAACGGTTACATCCTTAAGCGTGGACAAACCCATGGCTATCGATCTCAGCTAATAGATATATGATCCAGAATCATTCGGAGGCTGAAATAAATTGAACAGGAGAAATAGCAACAGCAGGACGTCCGTCTCTGTGGTATGTACTGTATTTAGAGTCCTGTCAACATTTGTGTGTCTTTACTCGCAGTTTATGAGGACATGATTCAGTTTATGGACTATTGTATGCGACTAAACCTTAGCAGTAGCAGGCAAAACGATTTAGCATGTCAGACTATTGTAACGTTATACAGAACAACAATGGAGTCCGTTAGCGCATTTGAATGACGAAGCACGCGATTGTGCCGTTTACTCATGCGACGATATCCAACAGCATAGACATTTGAATCAGTTTTACTCACCGGCTGCATCAAAAGCAGGACAAAATCTTTATTGCTGGGACCGCTCCGTCAAAAACACACTTCTTTGGTATGATTTGGTAAAGTCCTGTGACAGCAATGAACGATGGAGATCCACTTTGCAACGCGACTGAAGCGATGTTGTGAAGCTTCCCGTCATTTCTGCGTTCAAAACGGTTCAAATGCAGCGCTGCCTTCCCGGAATGCTGTGCTGAAGCGTTGAAGTCGCTTGATGTCACCCATAGGAATAAAGTGGAACGCGGCGCGGAGTGTTTATGGGCGTGCATTTCCTCACTCGCTCTAGTCACGCGCGCGCCCACCCTACCGGGAGAAGAGCCCGTACGGCCCATACAAGGACCTTCCGCTCTATTAACGTCAAGCCGAGCCATACTGGAAAAAAAACTCTCCGAAACTTGTGAGAAACCGGAAGGAGTATTTTTAACACAGAAATACTCCATCAAACGTCCAACATTAGTTTTTGAAACTTTGTCTATGTTTAGGATGGGAATCCAAGTCTTTAACAGTGTAAAAAGCTCAGTATGCAACTATGCATGAAACAGCACAAATGTTCTTTAGTAAATATGCAGTAGGCCTACATGACAAGTCAATGCCTTTGATTTTTTTAATGCAGTGAAGAAAGCCTTTGATGTAAAAACTTTGAAATAACAAACCAGTGAATGTCATTCAGGCTGCTGAGCCATGAGGTCTGAGCAAAATACTTAATTTTCCAGCTTCAGGTAAGCATGATAGTACATTATGCATTCAATTTTGCTCGATTAGCTCCATTTTATTGCTGTCCAAATGTCCCTTTTTGATATTATTAGTTTAAAATACAGTTTTCCATCAGGCAGAAATGTCTTACTAGACTGAAGCTATTATAATTCAGATCGGCGCTGGGCTAGACAGCATGTGGATCTGTACTCTTATTAGGCGAAATAAAAAAAGGTGACATGTGTTAGGCCTTTATTCCTGATTGACAAATCAATATCCAGCAGTGAATATGTTCTGAATGGCACTCAATTTTCTCTACCTGGGAATCTGAAGGCGCCATCAAAGCCCATCTGGCTGTGCTAGGCTGAAATGAGCCAAGACGACAGCGATTCTCCATAACAATGTGCAGCATTGCTAGATTCAGTTGCTTTGATTCAGGTCTTTCTTGAGCTTGACATACAGTACCCCTGGGCTCCAAAAGACCTTATTCAGAGCATCGCCATGACAGGTATAAAAGCGAGACTGTGAGGGATAGACTTACTGCACTGTAAATGGCATCCGCTGTAAAAACCTGGATAAAGCTCCTAGATCACATAATTTTCCACAGCTCATATTGTCTGGGGTTTTTGTCTACTGAATTTTATTCGAAATATATTTTTGCTGTGTAGAACAATCCAAAAACACATTAAATGAGGCTACAACCCAGCCAACATGTGTACGTGGGGCCCACATGGATTAAACATGGGCTACAGAGTAGGCATGGGCTCAAAATGGGCGTTATCTGGGGCCCACTTGAGTGAACTAAGTAAGTCCTACATGGGCAAACCCAGCTGGGCTCCCCATGTGGGACCTAGTTGGTTCACAAATGGAAAATGAGTACATGGGTTGAAAATGGGCTACTCAGTGGTCTAATTCATTCACAGTCAAGACAAGTGCAAACACAGTCAATTCCAAAGGTTGATTACATGGCTAGATAGTACACAAATATTACCCTTGAAATAAATTTGTATTGTTATTTTGACACATAAAGGCCCACTGAAGTGCCTTGAAACGCGCCGCATTATTCAATGTCTTGACGAAATTTCCCCTGAAACGGCTTCAGCTGTTAGCAGCTCCTCCCCTTTTTTGAAACAGCCAATAGCGTTTTGTTAATATAGAGTTTGACTAGAGCCCAAGAGCGGACCTTTCTGTTTGGTAAAGCCAGTTTCCTCTAACACTGTTTACCATCATAATCTCCTCCATATCGCTTTGAAATGCAGAATTCTGTGCAGAATTCAAATGGGTCAATATGTTTGTTGTCTGTGCGGACTCGCGCATATGATCTGCGCTGCACTCGTGTCTGTAGTCTAAATTTAGACCAGAGCCGCTGGGGAGTGTGCGCTGCTGCGGTGTGTAAAACTAACGTGAAAACAGATTTTATTCACCTCAAATGAAAGCATATCTACACTGAGTCTTTCCTATCACATATAGAGTGTGCTATGTGCCTTTTACAATGTAGAAACTAGTAAATGTGTGTTAACAACTGACCGATTTCAGCCACAGCTTCAGCAGTGTAGGGGGCAGGCTTTAGATTCTAGAGAGCATTTTGATTGGATGGAACATTTGACAAAAAAAGTGAAGTCTGCAGTGATGTCAGCAAAATCTGAGATTCGTTTTAACAGAAGTGTGAGACTGTAAATTTTGAATGCTTATATCTCCTAAATGCAAATTTTGTCATAGTTTTGGAACATACCAGCTTATTCATAACTTTAAGGCTAACACAAAGATAAAAACTAAAGAGATAAAAAACTTAAATTTTGATTTCAGTGGACCTTTTAAACACAACGTGACTTCAATCTAATTAAAATCTGAAAATGCCAGCACAATTGCAATTTTACCAAATAATTTGCCATATAGTGGTAACAGGCATCAAAAGCAGAGAAAAATGTTTATTTTGTGATCAGGCCATACAGGGACCATTTTAGCTTTTGTTCAAAAAGTGTGCACATTGAGTGAAATATTTCCATTCTTACATGTTTAATTTTCCATAGATCTTTAATAAATGTTTATTTTGTCACCGAACAACAACTCGTTTCCACTGAGCAATGCGATCTGAGGAGCTTTATCCAAATAACAAATGCATAAGTCAAATAACAAATGCACAAAAGATATCCAATAGTAAAACTTTAGAGCAGTGGTTTTCAAACCTGTCCTGGAGGACCACCAGCCCTGCACATTTTGTGTGTCTCCCTCATTTATCACACCTGATTCAACTCATCAGCTCGTTAGTAGAGACTGCAAGAACTAAATTGGAGACATACAAAATGTGCAGGGCTGGTGGTCCTCCAGGACAGGTTTGAAAACCACTGCTTTAGAGTACTGTTCCAAATAATTTGTAATGTCTTTAGAAGGATTTGGAAATACTGAGTCCTTAGTAAGTTACACCTGGATCTTTACTTTATAATTAATTATATAATTTTGTATGTCTCCCTCATCTATCACCTGATACAACTCATGAGCTCATTAGTACAGACTGCAAAACCTGAAGTTGGTGTCAAATATAGGGAGACATACAAAATCTGCAGGTCTGGGGGTACTCCAAGACAGGTTTGAAACCAGAACCATGTATTTTACAGCATATCTGCTTGTGCTTCTTATTAAGTGGGTTATTTTATTTTTTTAGGATTCTTAAACTAAAGTCGCTGAGCTCCTGACACCTTGGACTTTAGAGACTCCAGGTAGGTTGCAGTTCTGGAAAATTGTGGTGCTGGCGACTAATTCTAAATTATTTGGCAGTTAGTGTGTGTTGTTTCTTCACCATCTGTTTTTGTCTGACCCTGCTCAGCATTTCATCTAGATCAACTTGATTTGGGATACCAAAGGCTTTAACTGTGGAGAAAAAAGAAGGAAAAAAAGTGGCACTGGTTGATTTTTATTTTTTTATTTTTTTTATTTTATTTTTTATTTGTTTGTTCTTTTTCAAAGGGCCGTTGGGAGAGCGCTGACTGACAGGGGAGTGTTGAGCTGCACTGTTTGTCTTTGATTTGTGTGTGAAATGCATTATCTTAGACTGTACTTTTGTATTATAAAGTTGTAAATGCAGTACATCATTTTCAAATTATTCCAAATAAACCTTTGCATAAACTAAAGCTGAACTACTGGTTTCTGTTTATTGAATACCGTTAATTTTATTGTAGTTAGTAGATTAATGTTTGTATTTAGGGGTTTACTATAAAGTAATCCAAACAGAAAATATGGTAGCATCTCTGTATACTTGTTATGAGCCCTACCTCTCTGGGTCCCGTCATCAACACATATGGGCAGACCCATTTAGGCCCCAAATGGGTGTGACCTGGGTTACCCAGTATGAGCCGATCAAGAGACCCATCATCAACCCATTTGGGCTAACCCACGTGGGGCCTCCATGGAAACTGAGGACAAAATTAGCTGGGCCCCAGATATCAGCCCATATGCAACCCCTTTGGGCCCCACATGGGTGTGTTGGCTGGAAAACCACTAAAGAGATGTATCCCTCACAGTTGCGCTTTTATTTCAAAATTAAAGATGCCGCTGAGGTGAATAAGGTCTATGCTATGCACATTTATTCTATATCAAGCACCATAAAACACGCAACACCAGCAATGATAAGACTTGTTTTGAATTACGATATGTTCATCTTATCATTTTGAGAAAATGTATTAGATTTAGTCCTAAACAAGAAAAAACAGACAAACAATACTGTCAAAATTATTTGTATTGTTTAAAAGCAGCTTTCCAAAAATTCACAATGTTAAAATGTATAATATCTTCATGTCTTATTGGCACACACAAAATATAGTTTATAGGGCTCCATGGATTGGACTTGTTTCTTCAGCACATCCCACAGATGCTTGATTGGATTGAGATCTGGGGAATTTAGAGGCTAAGGCAATACCTCAGACTCAATGTTGTGCTCCTCAAACCATTACTGAATATTTTTTGCTTTGTGGCAGAGTGCATTATCCTGCTGGAAGAGGCCACAGCCACCAGAGTATACCGTTTTCATGAAAGGGTGTAACATGGTCTGCAACAATGCTTAGGTAGGTGGTACATGTCAAATCAACATTCACATGGCTGACAGGACAAGTTTTCCCAGCAGAACATTGCCCAAAGCATCACACTCATGATTGGGACACTTTTTGCCATTCAGATGACTTGGAAAAACGTGTCCCAATCACCCTGAATTCACCCTATCTAACTATTAATCTAAGCAGTTAAAATTTGGGTAACACTTTAGAATAATGGTCATTAGTTAACATAAGTTAATGTATTTACTAACATGAACTAACCATGAGCAGTAGATGTGTTACTGTATTGGTTCATCTTTGTTAACATTAGTTAATAAAAAATACAGCTGTTCATGGTTTGTTCATTTTAGTTCACACTGCATTAACTAATGTTAAGAAGATTTTAATAATGTATTAGTAAATGTTACTCCATTTGAATCCAAATGAATCACCATTATTCCCCAAATTTTAACTGCTTAAAGGGTTAGTTCACCCAAAAATGAAAAATATTGCACTAATTTCTCACCCTCACCGCCGTTCGACACCCGTAAGACCTTTGTTCATCTTCGGAACACAAATGAAGATATTTTTGTTGAAAACTGATGGCTGAGTACATTCCCACTCACAAGACCCATAAAGGCACTAAACACATCGATACAAAGTCCATCTCACTAAAGTGGCTGTACAAAAATGTTACAATGCAACGAAAATAGTTATTGTACGCACAAAAATCTAAATAATGACTTTATCCACCAAGTTATTGACGAGAACTCGACGCATGCGCGACCCAATACATGACCCAGAAGAGGAGGAGCGACGCTATCGCGTGAGTTCACGAGACCTACAAGGAAGACGATATCTTGGCGGATAAAGTAATTATTTAGATTTGTTTTGCGCACAAAAACTATTTTCTTCGCATTGTAATATTATTGTACAGCCACTGTAGTGAGATGGACTTTGTATCGATGTTTTTAGTGCCTTTATGGGTCTTGTGAGTGGGAATGTACTGAATGCCGATGGAGGCCTTTCTGAAGCCTTTCTCAGCCATCAGCTTTCAACAAAAATATCTTCTTTTTGTTCCGAAGATGAACGAAGGTCTTACGGGTGTCCAACATCATGAAGGTGAGTAATTCTTTAATAATTTTCCGTTTTTTCTTTAATAGATTGCTATTAATTATAATTATTATAGTTGGATTATAAATGTTACTTTCTAAAAAAATATTCTTGATATTTTTTTATTAGATATTTTACTTTACTAATGGCAAAAATATAGATTAAGAATTAAGCAGTATTTTGCAGGGAATGTTTTTTTGCAGTGCTGAAGAAGAAACACATTAGCAGTCTTTCATAGTACAGAGATTTGCAATTCACACTCCTTGTCCAGTGACCCAAAAAATGAAAGAAGTGCTCTCTCCCACTCTTGCTCTTTCATAGAACTATCTCTGGGATGTTAATGTTTTTGTTTCTTTGTTTGTTTGTTTTCCATTTAGGGCTGTAGGGACCTTCACAAGGAACACCAGGCTGTTACTAAATACTAAAGCATGTCTTTGAATGCACCACCAGAAGGTTTGAATAGTTTTTTGCATGGCTTAAAATTCACATTGCATGTCATAGCTTACATTGTCTAAAATTACAGTACAATTAATCTACAAATATGTGCATTTATCTTACAAAAAATAAAAAAGTGGTCAATTAAAATTATGACTTAAACAGGAAGCAGAAGCCCGAACGAATCCTCAAATGGTGAGTAATACTTTGGAAGGGGCCACTTACCTGTGTTTCACTAATAGGCAGAAATTACATCACCCAATTAATATTTATAAGCCAAGCTATAAAAGTATAATGGTGCCCATTTCAGATAATTCCCACTCTGTATTCTGCACATTTGAGTTCAAATGGCCATACCTGTTTCTCAGTAAGGATAACTCTGCCCAGTAGCTGATCTTCCAGACCTCTCATAGTAACGGTGAAGTCGATAATGGATGTCCGTGCGCTGATCTCGGGAGTGTATACTGGGTTGGGCAGTTTGGTGGTCACATAGAGACGGAAACCCTTCATTACATCCACTTCTTTATCACCTACTTTAACCTGATGACATGAAGGAGTCAGAGATCAGAATTCAAACTCCAGGTAAAGAGTTGCTCTGACATAAATAAATGCAAGAAACCATCTGGAGAATAAAGAAACACTAGAGCAGTCCTCCAGGAACGAGTTTGGACTACAGAATGACAGAGCCCCATAGCTCAAGATGCTTCTAAAGAATAACAAACATTTGAACAGATCCTTGGGGAGAAGTTACTAACATAAAAGGTGTTGGTGAAGTTGTTGAAAATAATATGGTGATTTTCTCAACAGGGAGTAACTAATTTTATTTCTGTGCCAATTAGCGGAAATAGTCTGCAAAGGGTTGTGATGTAATTATGCAGAGGTTTGACGAGGATAAAGCGACGTCAATGTCTCCCATTCGGTCTCTGCTATAAAAAATGTGTGATCAGGTGTTTGCACCTTTGTATTAATAGAGCCGAGCAGTTAACCTATCACAGCTCTTGCCGCTGCTTGCTATTTCCACTTCTTTTTTTGAACGTGTGAAGCAGCTGCTGTATGACGATGAAGCAGCACCACATTTTTCAAACGACTGGATTTTCGATAGTGAGATCAAGAGAAGATGCCCAAAGACCACGAATGTGACTTATAGTAGTGTCCCACACTATCAGTAAACGGCTCAAGCAGCTCGACCATTAACTGAAACAGCACTTCATTTTCTGTCTGCTTGTCTATGATTTTGTATGCCTTGGATATCTTTCCAAGGACAGGATGTTAATGCATTTTCAATTTGTTTTCTCTATAATTTAGCTTTGAAAATAATGAGAAGGAGCGGAGGCTCTGTAAAAATACAGATGTTTTTTTATTATTACGCAAAGCAATCTTGCTCATTTGCCAGCAAAATAGTTATGATAAATATGACATGTATTATATAAAAAATAGTTGTTTTTGTGTGTGTTTTTTTTTTTTGTGGGAGGAGGGGTCGATCAGCGGAAGGGCTGAGGACAATGATATTCCCTTTAATGACAATGCTCCCATTTAATCACAAGCATAGACAATATTTTGATACAAGAGAAAATACATGCAAATACTTAATTAACTCATTTATGAAACAAGCAGAACAAATGTTTGTGTAAATCGTTCGTAAAGCCGCTCTGACTCAGAATTTTCGGATTCACAAAAATGTCTGTATTTTTGAAATACTAGCTGGTACAAAATACATTTACACCTGCTTCCTACCAAGTGTAAATGGTGCGTAAAACATTTTAATGGTCTGTGTTCTAATTTAGGCAAACTGATGAAATTGCATTTTGAGGCACTGTGTACCATAATAATATTTCACGAGTTGATTTGCTCTGTCTTTTTTTTTAACTGTTCAACTTTGGGTAATAGGGAGCACTCTTTATTGTCACTTTTTACCCAGTCATCCAATCACAGGAGGGGTGGGACAAATACTACACTGACCAATCATCCTACTTGTACAACGACTGAACAACAATGGATAGGTTAATATTGCTGGTTACTGCATTGTTGTATTCAGTAATATTCTTCAAAATGAGATACTAGTAACACATTTCTACTATGGATATTTTACATCATAACAACCAAAGTAAAGTGCTGCGCTTTAAAGCACCACCAGCTGGCCATTTTTTAGCAGCCTAAAAATGCTTTAGTGGACATAAATTGAATATTTATTGCTATATGCATATATGTATTGCTATAAGAAGGAAGTCCCAGAAGGTTCCACAGCATACCGGACACGTAGTTGTAGCTCATAGTAAATGATGCATGTGTGCCCTACTTACAAATCTTTGAAATGCATTAATATACATATGCTAAACTACAGAATCCATGAAAGTGTTCATGAATCCGGAGGACAGTTTTCGCAAAGGTCCATTTTACTCGCAAATTACTCAAATTTACTTGTGTATTTCTGAAAGTTTTAGTAATGAAGCCCTTTGTCGTGACACAAAATTAAACCTGAAACTCTTTCAAATAAGTCAGTGAAAAGGGTGCAACAAATATTTAGAAAATGTTGATTGCGAACCCCTGGAGATCAAACTCTTCTACACTTAAACTCTTGCTTATTGAACTCCTTTAACAATACCTTATATGTGGACCCAGTCTTAATGAAGTTCTTCTCCAGGACATTGTCCAGGGCAGGATCCAATTCCTCCCCGACATCCTCTATGAGTAGGGGACGCCCTAGAGATAAACTGTCCTCTAGATGGTTTCTGAAGTACTTGTGATTAAGTGAAGTGATCTGTGAAAACAGCAGGACCTCATTACTGACCCAGCTCAAGTTCTGTTACTGGGGAAAGCTATTACCAGAGGGGAGGAGGTGATTTGTTATGAGGTCATGCCATTGAAAAATCTGTCTGACATCTTAAAAAGAAACCATGCATCAATACAAGCTGTGCTTGTTCAATTAGATTTCATCATGATTCATGAGAATAAGTTTTGAACTTTTAAATCTGTATATGTTTTAAGTATCAAGTTATCATATTAATACTTTTTAATAGCAACACTTTGACTAAGTAGAATGACAAACTGGATGTCTGTGTAACTTTTTATATCTTAGCAATACATGCTGCTGTTCAACAAATGTATTTCAATTTAGTCATTTTTAAAGACTTACTCCTTTTTTAGATAGGTAGCTTGGTTTTAGCTACAGGCTACTTACAATAAATTAGTAGCTTGACATGTGTACACTACCAATTTAATAATGATGAACACTGATGAAACACATTTTGCACAATTAGATTGTTATGTACAAGTCATTCATTTTGAGTGTTCACCTGAAGCTCATTCTTGGATTCTTTGTTCTTGATCCAGATCTTTCCCTGGGTCTGGGGATCGATCAGCAGGGGAAATCTTGCAGCTTTTGTAACAATAATCCCATTCTGGATGGACAGGTCGTCATTGGGCAGCCCCTGTAGGTTCCATTCACTTACTGTGGGAGCATCAATCAACATCTCAGTGAGATTCAGATTGGTCCTAAAAGGAATTCGGCGGGACTTCATTTCTCTCTGCCAATCAATGAGAAGGTGATTGCGGAACTCTTGGTTAAAAGGCCCTGAGTAGGAAAGGAATGCTGTAGCCATCAGCACATCGCCTGAAAATGGGAAATGTATAATTATAAATTAAATTAAAAATGTATATTTTCTTATATATATTCTTGCGTCTCTTGCGTGATACCCAGATATGGGTAATCATATAATATGATTTCTGATCTGTAAGGTTGCCAGAATAACCATACACTGTTTGATATTAGGCTAGAGGAGAACTGGCACCCTGACTGAGTCTGGTTTCTCCCAAGGTTTATTTTTCTCCATCTTGCCCTGATGGAGTTTTGAATCCTTGCCACTTTGGCTTGGCTTGCTCAGTTGGGGACACTAAAATTATGATCCAAATTATTCAACTAAATATACAAATAAAATTAATTAATTAAGTCTTATTTAATTCTATAAACTATAATACTGATCTGCCAACATTGTCGGTCTATAATAAATTAAAATAAGCTGATAACATCACTGTTTTCTCCAGAACGACTTTACAGCCAAATTAAATTTTGTTGCAATATTGTCCTGTTTGACACTGTGAAGCTGCTTTGAAACAATCGTCACTGTAAAAGCGCTATATAAATAAAGTTGATTTATTGCTTGAAATGGTTCAGATTGCATTACAAAAGTGTATTAATTATGTTAAAGGTTTGTTCAAATCCTTAATTTTAAATTTGGCCTACAGTAATATAAGAAAATTAATTCTCAAAGTGACTTTTTTTTTTTTTTTTTTTGGTGATTAGACATATCTTATGTAATAACTCACCAACTAGTCGTTTGGTCTGAGCAGCAAACTCTTTACTGAGCTGTGTCCAACGCTCCTTCTCTCCTGCCAGCCCGCTGATCAGACTAGAGGCCGTTTGCATCTTGTGTCGACAGCGTTCTGCATCCTCTAGTAAAGTCTAAGAAAGAAAAAGAGGAGGTAAGAAAAAAAAGAAAAAAAAGAAATCTGTCACTGTGCAGCTGTGTGCTTGTTCACATTTATTGACTCTTATCAGAGTAAGAGTGTCAATTCAATTGAGTGTCATTTAATGTGACCTAACAAAATTAATGTTGCCTTATCATTTAATAGACAGGTGTGGTTTCTCAGTGCACGTATTTTAGTGATATTAGATAGTGTCAGGTAATATATAAAGATTGTATGGATGTTATTTAAAAAAAAAAAAAAAAAAAAAACTTAACCCATTAAAAACCTTAAAGCAAATTGTTGCTTTATCAAATTGTTACTTTATATTTGCTACTTTAAATTTCATAAGTGAGACCCAACATGACACTAGCTTATCTCTTAAATCCTAACACACACACACACACACACACACACACACACACACACACACACACACACACACACACACACACACACACACACACACACACACACACACACACACACACACACACACACACACACACACACACACACACACACACACACACACACAAACACACACACACACGTTGGTCTATCTGGTTTACAGGGACTCTCCATAGGCGTAATGGTTTTTATTCTGTACAAACCGTATTTTCTATCCCCTTACACTGCCCCTGCCCCTAAACCTACCCATCACAGGAAACATTCTGCATTTTTACTTTCTCAAAAAAAAACATCATTTAATATGTTTTTAAGGCCATTTGAATTATGAGGACATTTGATATGTCCTCATAAACCACATTTATAGTGTAATACCGGTGTAATACCCATGTAGTTATACAAATTTGTGTCCTCATAAACCACATAAACAGGCTCACACACACACACACACACACACACACACACACACACACACACACACACACACACACACACACACACACACACACACACACACACACACACACACACACACACACACACACACACACACACACGTTATAAGGTAGTGTTTTTTTGTTTTGTTTTTGTTTTTTGCTTGTTTTTTGCATTTTAACATTTGCTTTTAATTAGATATGACCATAAAAGGTCAAATGAGTGGAAATGAGACACAATACTGTCCAGAATCAAACCTGCATACATATATAAGTATGGGTCTGACATGTCAAGAGCACATGCCTTTCTTCATTTTAATTCCAAGGGTACAGGTGCTGACTTCTTTATGTGTGGAAATCAGTAAATTAGGTAAACTAATTACACTGTTTAAAGTCAATTTGTACATTTATTCAATCACTGATTTAAGTAAACCATCTGTTCTCTTAGGTATGATCCTGCCTGACGTAAAATAACCCCAAAGGATCCATCAGTCACAAGCTGTTAATCACACAATTATCAACTAAATTATGAAATGTTAGGAAGGCTCATTATACATTGAGATTTGGAACATTGGTGTTTGCTTCAAACCATTTTTAAAGTGAGTATTAATTTTGTAGAGGCACACAGAGTACAAGCCTGAACCATCTGCAAGATGGTTCTAGGTTTATTTACAATTACAATTTTTATTCAAAAATGCTAATGAGTGATTGGGTATTTACTTCAGGCACTAAATGACAGCTGATTCACAATTTTGCACAGAATAAACATAGAGTTAATTGGAAAAATCTGGATTGTGTTTAATTTTCTTTGGGCTACAGCTGGAATTTATGGCAAAAAAGAACATCAACAAACACGTTGTCAGTGATTTCTTTGAAGTGATTTATTTCTTTTAAGTTTACTGATCAAACCCTCCTATCTTTAGATTATTTTTCATGATGATGAAGTAGCTTTAGATGATATTGCCATTGACCGTGTTGCCATAAACACTGTCTGAGTCTGGGGACATGAACAACTCCAAGTATAACGTCATGTGTTGTCATTTCACAATTACGGTAATTACGACATGCGGTGAATGCAGTAATTTGACTCTAAGCCAGGGGTGTTTAATCCTGCTCATGGAGGGAGAACGCCTTGCATGTTTAGTCAAAACCCGCTAGATGACAAGCCTTCAACCATCAGCCAAAAAAGTGTTTCAGCTAATGATGATGCTGTGGCTGCCAGTACGCAGGAGAGGAGACCAAGGACTGTTTTTTTATTTTAAAAAGCATGTCAAGGCTTCACTACACTGAATAAGATGTTTCCTCCTTTTGGGAGGAAACAGCTTAACTTTTTTTTTTGTTGAATTTTCTATTTTTCATTACATTGTTTGGAGAGTAAGAAACAAATGGACACATTTTTTTGTGAAACATTATATTTTATTCATATCATATGTCCTCTGTAGTTGACACCAGGACTCAGTTGTTAAAAATTGAAATGACATGAAATTGCATAGGCAAAAACAATGTGATTCATTTTTAATTTACAGTTTCAGGATTTTGTTTAAATAAACCTTGTTTAAAGATGATTCTGAACAATGTTATGAAAGATATAACTGATTGCATTGATATACCATTTTACTTTATGCAATATGCGGTAAAATGTCCATACTTGTTTTTTCCCATTCAATACAATGGATCTACTGCATCTAATTTGCATATGAATGTGTTCTTGGTGCAAAATGTAATGGAAAAAAGGAGTGTAATAATGGGAGTAATAGTTGGCAACATTTTCATAATAAATGTAATATTTCATAGGAATATTGATATGTAATTTCTCTAAATATGTAATTTCTCTAGATATGTAATTTGTCTCCAAAATGCATGATAAACACGATTAAAGTCCTGGTGTTCACTACAGTAGAAATTTATCAACTAAATCCCCTGTTTTGTAACAAAAAGTCATATTTTTAATTAGAAACCCCATAACATTTTCCTGAGATGTTGATTTATAACAAACAATTTGAAAATTTATCAGATTTAAATTATAATTACAAAATATAATCATATTTTTCATTAGAGTGCTAAACATTAATGTCGGCCATTTTTAAAGACCAATAAAGTGTTGTTGTCCTGGTGAAACCTCCAAACATTTGGTATCTGTGCAAAGCCCTGAATGTGCTCTTTACAGGACATTCTGACTTAAAACTGTGATGTGTATGATGTCACAGAAACACAGAAACAGGATTTAAACTGTGACAAATCTGACGATGCCTTACAGGGCAGTTAAACGGTGACGGGATGCTCGTAACTAAGCGACAGAGTCCGTTAAAGATGGTAAAGTAGTATGTCCTGAAGCTTGCATACTTTTCTGCTACACACTCAAAAGTATGTACTTTTTCTTCACAAAAAGAGTACATACTTTTAGGATGTAGTATAAGTAGGCGAATTGGGATGCAGCAAGTTTCATTGCATGCGTTTTCGATTCACCTGAAGTATCAGCAGATGAGATTAAATTAAAGGGTTACTTTAGCAATTAGCATATGGCTTTATATCAGTAGAAACCCTGGAGTATATTCCAATGATTGTGATTCAAAATTCAAAAATAATTTCACATTTCTACTACATTAATGACCCAGTTTAAATACAGATTCATCTTTCCAGCGCTGAAGTACCCTTTAAGCATCTTTAGTTGATTAGTAGAGTAACATAAGAGGCGATTTGGCACTGAATGCATTTGTGAAATCAAGCAAGAGTGCTCGTGGCCGCTGTTTTTAGTATCGGTGGCTTGTGCACTGACTAGCGATTGCTGTTGCGGAGACTATTCATTCCGTTGAAATCACAAAACGAAATGCCCCCATTGTGATGTGTCCCTGTTCTTGATATTGAATCACTAATTAACATCTTTGGTTTTAATGAGAAAATAAATAAACTATACACAGCAGATCTATGTATTTATTCACTAACATGAATCTCTGCACTACAAAATATTGTTATATAGCATATATAGGATGAAACTATCATTTTTGGACACACACTCCTATCGCAGATTTATTTATTTATAGACCTGAGGGAGGGGTTCTAGCAGACCAATCACGCTGCTTGCAGTCCACGTAGAATTGACGCATTGTTACATTTTTGGAGAGGTGTGCGTCGTAGGGTACACACGCCACACAAATGGAATCACCTTTGTGTCAATAAAACTGAACGAAACTTTGTAAAACTGAACGGAACTTTTTACGAAACTCAAAATCAAAATATGCAATTACAAAAGAAGAAAAACACACAATATTCAGTATGCTTCATTCTTTGTTAATGATTTTCAAAGATTCGTTTTCGCAAATTGTTGATTGTGAATGCATTGCCAAAGATTTCCCTTACATTTCTCAGTTTTTTGTTTGCAGTTTTGACACAAACCTCTCGTGGGGGCGGGCTTAACAGTGATCTACTCTGATTGGATAAAGAGCTTTTGATGGACAGGTGGAATGATCTCGCAGTGCTTTGTATTAGTTCGTAAAGATGAGCTCTCAGGAGAGACATGGAACGGCGGCATCTTCTTCAAGGCAGCAATACGTTTGTGTTATTTAAGTAACCAATAATATCGAAAAAAGTTGTATCCATGTACAGTGTGCAGTTCGTTGCGGGTTATTGATATACATAGGCGTAATTTGTGGGTGGGACATGTCCCCACCACTTTTTGAAACATTGAAACATCTTGTTGCATGGATGAACATAACTAAAACAAACAAAACTGCATCATATGTTTGTTATATAAGAGGCGATCTGGTGCTCGTTGCTGTTTTCAGTGGCGTGTGCATGTACAGTCTACACACAGACGAGCTCTTTAATCGCTTAACGCTGTTGCAGAGACTTTCTTTTGGTGAAATCATGAAATACAATGCATTAAAAAAACTGTCCCCTGCTCTTCAGTGGATATACAACCACTGATAATATTCAGTATACATGCAAGAATTAAACATTAGGTTTATATTAGCTAATAAATGAACTATTGAATTGATTTCTGGACATCTTAATACCCCCCCCCCCCCCACACACACACACACACACACACACACACGTCCCACCTACTTTTTAAAACAAAGTTACGCCACTGTTGATAAAACGTTTTTAAATAATTAATGTGTCAAATAAAGCCAGAACTGTTGCAAACTGTACATGGATACAACTTTTATCGATATTATCGGTTACTTCAATAACACAAACTTATTGCTGCCTTGAAGAACAAGCAGGTGAAGAAGATGATGAAGATGATTCCACCTGTCCATCAAAAGCTTTTAATCCAATCAGAGTAGATCACTGTTAAGCCCGCCCCCACGAGAGGTTTGTGTCAAAACAGCAAACAAAAAACTGAGAAACGTAAGGGAAATCTTTGGCAATGCATTCACAATCCACGATTTGAGAAAACGAATCTTTGAAAAACATTATCAAAGAATGAAGCATACTGAATATCCTGTTACAATTGTGAGACTGAGTTCATTTTCTTCATTTTCAATGTGTATTTCTTCTTTTGCAATGGCATATTTTTGATTCTGATCAAAATTAGATTTCTGTTTCTGAAAAAGTTTCATTCAGTTTTATAACGTTTCATTCAGTTTTATTGAGACAAAGGTAATTCCATACACACACCGCTTACGACGTAGCTACGCCGTACACTCGATGCAGAAGTATAAATTGGGTCATTACGCTTTCTCCAATGGTAAGCGATACAGACCATCTCCTCTCCCTATAATAAGACAATCTCTGGTTTATCGCCAACCTGCCCCAACACACCTGTCTAGAATTATCCAGTAATCGTGAAGATTTTGATAAGTTTATACAGGTGTTTTTAATTTGGGGACATCCCTTCATTAGAACCCCCCGGCCCTAATCTAACACAGTGGTTACCTGTTTCTCCATCATGGCCTTTTCATACTCAGCCTGAACTACATCCAGCTCTGCTTGCTTAGCATCCAGTTCTGCTTGGGCTGTCTGGAGGTCAACATTAGCTATGGCCAGCCTGTTCTCCTGCACTGCCAGATTAGCCTGAGGGTGATGGAGAAAGAGAGAGTTGTAAATGATCCAGGTCCTAGAAAACTGCAGGTACAGCAAGGAATTCTAATAGGAAACAAGACATCATTTGAACACACATTTTATTTTGATTAATTTTTTCACAGGTGCACACAGCATTTGTGTCTAAATGGTCACAGTCACACTATGGAGTCCTGAGTGTTTTATTGTTATGTTTTACATTTAAGAGCCTCAGAATGCTGACTTTTGCATTAAAATCAGTTTATGAATCCAAATTGCATACATTCATTTGGATTAAGGATTTAATTTTGAAAATGTTTTTCTTTTGTATAATTTTCAGTATTCATCATGAAATAACAAAACAAAACAAAAAACAGAATGATCATACTTGTGCACCTTTGCATCTGAAAAGTTAAGCATTAAGTTGATTTTTAAAAGTGACTTGCTATAACTAGTCTGTAGAAATAAAGTATTTAGGGAATGGGGGCAGTGTTGCCACAGTTACTTTGAAAAAGTAATCTGATTACTGATTACTGATTACTCCTTTAAAAAGTAACTTAGTTACTTTACAGATTACTTGATTTTAAAAGTAACTAAGTTAGATTACAAGTTACTTTATTAGTTACATTCAGCAGTTGCCGACAACACCCCTGCCGTCTCAAAATAGAAATGACAACCGTTTTTGGCAACACACTTTATTGCATTTATGCCCGAGACTGACGGCCCCGACTTTTTTACGCCCCCTTTTTAGGCTTCTCCTTCGTTTTATATTTATTTTAATAATTAAAATGAACAATGAGATGTGCTGGTGGAAACAACATGAGACCATGATAGCTTGCGCCACTGTCAAGATATGGCTTGCGCAGGGTTAAAGAGTCCGTTTCTTCAGTGCAGCTGCTAGAGTTATGGCCTTTTTACAACTGGTTCCTTCATTCATTTTCTCTAAACAGGTATCTATCTGATTGCGAAATGACCAGGAGTAGGCCTAAATGCCTTCCGAGAGTCTTTCGAGACGTATTTAATTCCGATCACTCAAACAAACCAATTCAGAAGGTGCATGAAAGCATTTCAAACTAAACCGGACAAATGTAAATATATCTGGTTGTTTAAACCACATGTGTAAATTTTACTCCTGGCAAATAATTAAAAAATAAATGTGTGAGAGCGTGTAATGTTGTAGTCAGATAGATATGATGGTGCTACTGCAACATCGCTGCAAATGAGTAAAGCAAGCCAACGCAAATGGCCGTAAATGAAACTTTAAAATAAGTCACACAAAACACAATCATCTTCAGTATAAATTAATGAGACTAATGATCTTACCAGTGCTTAGGTCACGCTCTCTCATATTGCGATCTTTGAATTTGAAATGAGCTGCTGAATAAAATGCTAGAATCTTTTGCTTTGATGTGAACTCCGTTAAATGAGCATATACTGCGGGAATTGAAGATCGGATTTATATTAATTTTGCTGAAGTGTAAGGTGGGCTATAAGACAACCTGCATGTACTTTTTTTTGTTTCTTTAGATTGTGTAGCCCGTTTCGGTTTTTTTGAGCGCCGTTGCGAGCAGTAGGCTAATCTATCAGCCTGCCAGCTCGTCAAAAATGCCTTTGTGGTGGTATAATAACTAGCCTACTTTGTTTTTAATGTCAAAGTAGTTATATTTCGTTTCGTTTATTTTTTAAGTTCATTTAGAAAAATGTTTAGAGCAAATTTTGTTTGTTAAATTAAAGTTTTAATTTTTTTATGTGACGACCCAGTGAGTTAACCGCATGTTTAATAGCCTAGTCTCTCAAACCAACTCTTGAATTGTCTTGCCTATATAAACTTTAATTTAACAAACAAAAAATTGCTCTGAACATTTTCTAAATTAGAATAATAAAAAAACGAAACGAAAAATAACTACTTTGACATTAAAAACAAAACTGAACTATTTTAATGGCTGTAACAATGTAAACAAATAAATAAATAAAAAACACGGCTCCAGCCCCCGGGCTGAGAATTTTGATAAGCTGTTGTTTTTAACTATGGAAAATGACTAAAATAGTAACTCACAGTGACTTGGATAAGTAACTTTAATCTGATTACTGGTTTGGAAATAGTAACGCGTTAGATTACTCGTTACTGGAAAAAGTAGTCAGATTAGAGTAACGCGTTACTATGTAACGCGTTACTGGCATCACTGAATGGGGGTATATGGTATATTTGGAGATGCTCCTGGATATGAGAGAAATCAGTAATTTCTATCTGTTTCCTCCAAAAAAAAAAAAAGAAAAGAAAAAAAAAGAAATTATATATATGGTGGTCAAGCTCTATTAGAAGTATACCACTGATGCAAACAAACATGAAGTTACAGCAACTAAAATTGGGATTTACAAGTACACATTGGCGCTTTCAAGCAACCGATTGAAATTAAATTATTATATAAAAAAGAATTATAACAATTATGACCAAAATTATGTAAAGAACAACCAAATAATAATAACAATCCATAAATTAAACCATAGTTTTAACAGTTTTAATTATAGCCAGTTAGTAAAGAAACATTGACAACTTGACAGGGTTGCATCGTGTGAAAAAAATCACCTTCAAAGGAAGCACTTCTTTATTTATAGAGAAGAAGGAAGCCATAGCTTTGGTCCAGGAGCAAAGACCTGCAACATTGCCGCACACTCTCTTGGCTGTTTCTATGTTATAGTCTACCATGTCAAAGTATGGCGAGAGGAGTTCCACCACCTCCTCATTGATGGTGTCTTTGGGGAATTGCTGAAGGACAAAAAAAAAGCTGGAGTAAAACAACACTGTTGTACAAAATATGTTACATGCTATATATTTGAAACTCTTGAAAACTTCAATATTATTTGATATTTGTTGCTCGGGCTCCTGTAAACTTATGAGACGATACAGATCATGCATGGTACATTAAAAGCAAATAGACAGCCGTTAAAATATGTTCTAAGGTATACTATACTGTATGTGTGTGAGATATTGTATTGATTAGCTGTCAGAGTTGAACTTGTCTGTGACAGTATTTTAACTGAGTTTTGCCCAAGGCTTTTCTGTCAACTAAAAATCGAATTAGATGATCCATCTCTTGGCTTCTGGTTTAATGGCAAAAATGCTGGTAGTATAAATGGTAATACAACTAAAATAGCTCCTACAGTGATTAAATCTACAGTGGCCCTGTGTGTTGTTGCTATATACTGTATAAAAGACACTGCATATGTTTGCCGCCCACACGTGCATAACAACAAAGCAGTGTTCAGAAACTTGGCCCATTCGGTCACACTGGATTAATAAAACAGAAATAGGATTTCATTATTCAATAGAAGACATGATTACTATTTTAATGGCACAGATTGCTTTCTTGTCATAATGTTATTTTAAACTTTTCAAGAGGCTGATATGTAATAACAGAGACAAGGCCTGTTTAATTGTGTGGGTGATAGATCATTTGGAAATATTCATTATGACTAAAATAACAAATGAAGGCCTGAATGAAGGAAACAATTAAATAAAAAGAATGCTCCTGGTATATGGTATTAAGACTTAATACCTGTAGACTGCCTAGGAAGTTCCCAGCTGTCATGAGTTTTAGTGACTCTTGCCAGGAGGTCATGGTGCAGTTTTTCTCGGGATCAATTTTCACAGTGTTCACTCTCCTTTGGAAGAGTAACAACACACAGTCCATAATACGCATGATGAGGTGGGGCGGTCTGCCCAGTGTTCGCACCGTAGCGATGTCTGATGGCTTTATGGTCTGTTTAAAGATAAAAAGGGAGAGAAATACAGAAAGTGAATTAGACATCTTGTTACGAACTGCCTTACGAACTATGCAGCAACTCTGTGGATAACTAATTAATCCGAGTGGCAGCTGTTATGGCTCATGGTTGACAAAGTTTAACGCACATCACAGCTTAATGAGGAATACATGATGGATTTATCTTTATGAAATTGAATGTAGTGTGAAGGAGGGGAATGGGCAGGAAGGTGTATGTTATAGTGTTAAGCGGGAAAGAGGTGTGAAGAAACACTGAAAGGGAGAAATAAGGACGGAAAAAAACAGATGTGAAAGGACAAAAGTTAATGGTGTAAAGGAGAAAGAGTTCTTTCAATGGCCATGAAACACTAAAATAGAGATTTTAACATAACATAATAGTTTTTTGTTTTGTTTTTTAAGATTTTAACATAATGCATAGTTTGCACTTAATGGAAAACATTTTGCAATGTTTTATGTTTAATATTAAGAAGAGTGGTTAATTTGGCATGATTACATCTGCTAAGGAACACAATGGCTTAGTCAATACTGAAAAATGAATATTCAAAGTCTGTAGAGCTTGTAAAAAGTGATAAATGATATTGTCAAACACGGGTTCTAAAATACCTATTTAAACATTTCTCCCTGTTCTTAAACAGAAACCAACCGCAACATTCTCAGTTCTTTTTATTTGTGTTTGTAAATTACAGTTTTTAATTTGTTTTTGATTTATGTAATGTTATAATTAGTAACTCTCAATGTGAGTGGACAAGAAACATTATGAAGCCGTTTTCATCATATCAGGCATAACATTAATAACGAATGTGTACGCATTGTGAATTTATAATTTAATTAAAACTTATTTGTCTAGCGTTCGTAGCCTTCAGTAAATTCACTTGTCTAAGAAAATGAAACATATAAATATATAAAACATATAGGTTAAATATCAGTTGACCCAATGTTTACTTTCCTCACTGAGACAGACGGAAATGAAAGGACTATCAGTCAAAGCTCAGCTTTAGGAGGGGAAGAGGCAGAGCAAGATAAGGAGACTGGGAGAAAAAAAAGAGAGTGATGGAGATAGCAGGTTTTGAGAGCAGGTATTGACAAATAATGTACTGCCCACTGACATTTTCTTATCAATTTCTTTGGCCTTTAAACATCTTCAAATGCACATATGTAGATCAGAGAAATCAGCGTTTTCTCAGGGGAGAAATTTGGGCTAAAATTACAAAACCCTCCCTACGGCCCAGACACAAGAAAATAGAGGAAAAAAGAAAAAGTCCAGAGAATTATGAGATTTATGTTGTTGTTTTTTTCCATTGTGGACAAATACATGGGAAGGATGCATTGAGCAGGTGGTGGAGAGAAGAGGTGGGGTATGTGTTTGGGTGGTTGTATGATTGAGTGGGTGTGTGGGGTTGGTTAGAGGCGGCTGCTGTCAGACCCCTGCTTGCTACGAGACCACCTACAGCAACCCTGCCATCACACGGTCTATTTTTACACCCTCACAGGCAGCATGTAATTACGCAGAAGCTGCAGGCACCGATATGCCCCGCGAACATCACACTCCTCTCATTCTCTCCTCTCGTATGCTACCGTGTAATCGCTCCATATTGTTTCTGACCTGCAGTGCTGCCTCAGCCTCTTCCAGAGCAGGCCTGGCTGCCTCCAACTTCTCTTCAGCGATGGCCTTGTCTGCAGAGATGCTGTCAACTATGGCCTGTGCTTTATCTTTGACCTTTTGAACTTCGACTTTGACCTTTTCAGCAGCCTGAGCCTTGACGGTCACCTCCTTCAACACCTGAAACAAAAATGAGAAAATGCTAATATTGTAATATCTGTAGCTTCCCACTGTATAATTTGGCATATTAGGTTATTCATTTTTCATCCTGATGTTCAGAGCTCAGTATTGATCTTTAGTTAGCCTGTGACTGGGAAGCGAGTCTTTCACCGAATGGATACTTTCAAGCTTTATGCAGCATGGCGGATTTAATTTAGAATAAAATAGAATTAAATTAAGTAAATTAAGTTTTTTTCATACATAAAGTTAAAATCCTGAATGAAACAGAAGCAACATATCTTTCTTCTGTATTGTAACATACATCTGAGCACATGTGTATATATATATATATATATATATATATATATATATATATATATATATATATATATATATATATATATACTTGGTCGGGAATCCTTTTGCAGAAATGACTTCTTCAATGCGGCGTGGCATAGAGGCAATCAGCCTGTGGCACTGCTGAGGTGTTATGGAGGCCCAGGATGCTTCGATAGATCTCTTATTGGCTAAAATGATTGCATCAACCAGTTTAGCCTTCTCCACTTCAATTTTCTACCAGGAGATGGTAACTGAAACTTACAATGGAGTGTTATCTTCTGAGCCCGTCTAATGAGAAGTTAATTGTATCAACTAGAGATATGGGCAGTAATTAAAACAGATAATTTTTAATGGTAATTTAATTTTTAAAGGTGCGAAATATGTGATTGTATCAGTTACGACAATAATATGTGATGCAAATGTGATTAAACTCTTTAAGGCTGTGAGAAACACTCTAAAAACTGGGCCATTGATCAATTAAAAAACAATAGAATTAGCATATTGTGCCATTAGAGCCATGGTTTTAAGAGGAGGTCGGCAGTTCCACAACCCTATTAAGCATCCAGCAGTATAGGAACACCTGCAAATTACCAGCAGCACAAAATCTTGGTGCCTAAAAATCACAGTCAGCATTAACAGTTTAAAAGTTTGTGAGAAAATCTTGTGCAGGGATGGGCAACTTTAGTCCCAGAAGGCCACTGTCCTGCAGAGATTCGTTCCTTCCCTAATCAAACACATTCGTCTGTTATTTTCAAGTGACCCTGAAGAGTTTGGTTCAATTTTTTTTTAGCTGTTTTTGATTAAGGACAGAACAAAACTCTACAGGACAGGGAAAACCCTCCAGGACTGGAATTCCCCATCCCTGATCTAACCTGGAAGGAATTGTACGCTTAATGTGAGCATGCAAAAGATGACATGCACAATAGGTTGGTTGTAAACAACTATAGGGCTGTAGCCCGTTATTTATTTTAGTGACTTGCTTTACCCACAGGAAAAAAAACAAAAAAACATGTCAATATACACTCACCTAAAGAATTATAAGGAAGACCATACTAGGTAAGGCAAGGCAAGTTTATTTGTATAGCACATTTCACACCCAATGGCAATTCAAAGTGCTTTACATAGAAAAGCACTTTGAACTAATACTGTGTTTGTTCAAATACTACACTACTACACTTTTACACCAACACTACACTTTTACTAATACTTTGACCTCCTTTCACCTTCATAACTGCCTTAATTCTATGTGGCATTGATTCAACAAGCTGCTGAAAGCATTCTTTAGAAATGTTGGGCCATATTGTTAGGATTCCATCTTGCCGTTAATAGAGATTTGAGAGATGCACATCCAGGGCACAAAGCTCCTGCTCCACCGCATCCCAAATATGCTCTATTGGGTTGAGATCTGGTGACTGTGGAGGCCATTTTAGTATGGTGAACTCATTGTCATGTTCAAGAAACCAATTTGAAATGATTCAAGCTTTGTGACAGGGTGAATTACGCTCTTCCCAATCATGCTATTTGCCTTTTTTTCTGGCTACAACTATGTTCCCATGCGACTTCAGTGCGAGACTACAGCTAGCCTTCTAAAACAGGTGATTTAAAACAATGGCTAAGGGGCTAACATCTCGTTGTCATGTAAGGAACCTGTTCATGTTGGACAAACATTTTAATTGCTTTTTGTGTCTGTTAAGAGGCACAAAGACACCCTTTACATTTATGCCCCCATAGCTGCCGTTTTAGCTGAGTAATAGCTCTGGGCATTAACTGTAATAGCTCTGTGTTGCAAGCACCAATCCGGTTCGTTTTTTTCTTTTTCTTCTATAGACTGTACTCACAAAGGTGTAACGATCAAGATAAACTTAAAAATTCCCCGGAGTTGTCCTTTAAATAACCTTTCTTTCCCATTCTGGCATTCAGTTTGGAGTTCAGGAGACTGCCTTGACCAGGACCCCATCCCTAAATGCATTGAAGCAACTGCCATGTGATTGGTTGATAATTGCATTAATGAGTAATTGAACAGGTGTTCCTAATAATCTTTTAAGTGAGTGTATGAGTAATAAACTAGTCTACTCTTGCCAATGTACAAAAAACCAAGAAGTGAAATATCATTGAAACATTTCATTTTTAGAATGATGACTCAAGCTATTAATCAAGTATAAAATGAAGTGGACAGGATAACCACCAGAGGGGCCTCAGTACAAATTAACCTGTGCTTTGAGAAAACTTTGTTGACCATCTAACTATGGTTAGAAATGATATTTGGGGAGACATTTATCTGTGTCTTGGGAGGCAATAATCAACAAATACACACAGATGCTTTCTACATGCTTATTTACCATATCAGCCTTCTCGTTGGCTATCTGAAGTTCTTTCTCCTTCACCTCCAGCTCTTTGCTGAGGGCAGCAACAGACTCAGAGGCCTCCTTGAGTTTCTGGAGGCCGGTGTTCATCCTAATGAAACAATACACATGGATATGAAAGTCTACAATAAATGGTTCCAGACTCCACATCACTTTTTTACAGAAAGTCAGGGGGGAATCCACTATGAATGCATTGCACCTGCTGATAATGCTGTTCATTTGCACACACTGTTTGAGCTATTTTAGCTCACAGTTCATTAAATGAATTATGTAAATCAGTAAAACAATACAAATGCACTCACACAATCTTTTAGTAGGTTGTGGAGTATGCAGCAAATTACAGCAACATGGCGTACTTTCCAGGCATTTTACAGTCTCACTCAACATCATCCAATCTATCATCTGCTTTCCATGGTCAATGATACTACAGTAATTATACAAGGCAAATAATGCTTTTTAAATAATGTTTAAATAAGGTAGAATTTATAGTTCAATTTGGATGGAAATGCCATGTTTAGATTTAAAGGATTAATGACGACTTTATTCAAATTAACAAAGGTTAAAATATGATGAACACCTGGGTAAAATATGATGCAGGGTTTGTTTGTTTTTACTGAAATGCAATATACAAAATTGGTGCAACCCTTTGCCCCTCGGAGTCAGGACATGATACAATACATTCATAGCCTTTATATATATACAGCTAAATATTATTTTCTATATATTTAATGAAAGCTTGTGTTTTCTAATTTTGATGATACTGACCTTTCTGCGAGAGTCTGAACCTCTGAGTGCTTCTCTTTATAGATGGCCTTGTAGTCATGGATAAAGGACAGGTAGGATTTGGGGGTGACGTGGGTGGAACGTCGGTACCGTTGAAAATAATCAGCACACTTTTCTGCCACCCCATCCTGAAAAGAGCCCATGCACTGAACCACTTCCCCCTTCACCTCAGGAGTGCAATCTATGTCATATGTGGACAGGAAGTGTTCTGACACTGAGGAAAAAATGAACAAAAAGCTATTTTTTTATTTTATTCCTTTGCACAACCTACACATATAAACAGTTTATCTAGCAACGGCCATAATCACACTCATTTTGCAACGACTGATTGCAGTGATGCTTTTCTTGATTGTCTTGCAACACGTTTAAATTATTGTTACATTAGCCCTCCTGTTCCAACAGAGCATAAGTGCTGTTCTCTTGATGACTGATTTAAATTGTTTGTGGAACATTTGTGCTATTCCTAAATTACTTGTTATCTGTGTGCATTAAAATATGGGCACACACATTTACTTGGAAAATGGACAATCAATGTGGCTTTTTTTAGTAAAAAACAAACAAACAAACATGACCTTGGTGGGCCAATTATGGATTTTTTTTTATAGGTAATCTGGTCTGGGGTTTGTCTGGTTAGCCTCAGTGGCTAGACCTTAAAAGATGCTGGGTCTGCACTGTCAGTTATGTATACTGACAAAAATCAGAAAAGGTTATTATTATTTTTTTTCTACAAGTAACACAAATCCCAAAAAGGACATTATTTTAAAGTAATGCTTTGATAGTACACATTTTAAAAGCTCCTAATGTGTAAAAAAAGTTTTTTCATTCCTTGCTGCAAGAAGTCCTAATTATACAATATATTCACTTGTTTAATATAACTTGTTTCAAATTTACAGTGATAGGTTAAAAAAGTCTCTGTAACAGAGTACCCTCAAACTAAATGGGGTCAAACTGGGCCAAAAATATTTGGAACAGTGGGGAAAATACTTGTAGTTCATCCATCCATGTCCAATTTATCTATGTAGTGTATGAACCATTCTATTTTTTGTTTGATTCAGCACAGCATGAGCTACATTCCCTCATCGACATGATATATATTTTTGAACAGGGCATCAGAATTACCACCAGATTTTAGTGTTCCCCCTGGGTATTTTAGACCTCCTTAGGTCTGACATTTCAAATTACTGACCTGCGATCAGAGCATCTTTGGGCCAGCGGCTAAACCAGTCCATGGTGCATCCTGAAATAAGAGCTGGAAACTTCAAAGCTCGATTACGGAACCTCTCCCCAACTGGAGAGAAGCACAGAACCACGTGAAGGTTCTGCCTCACTCTGCTCATAAAATAATCATGTAGGTTTTCATTCGTGGGCGGTCGCCGTGGAAACTCTCGCTTCATGACTGGAATGAGGTCACTAATAATCTCGTCAATCTCATCTCGAGCGAACAGATTGGACACCTGTGGCAGAGAGAATATTTCACACCTCGTTAGATTAAACCTAGCCCTGGTTTCTCAGGGAATTTACAACAAATATACAATCTTGACACACACACCTGAGGGACAGAATTACTCCTTCAAGGAAGGGAAGAACACATTTAAATGTTTTAGTCATTTTCTGAATCACTTAAGGGGTAGTTATGGTTTATTCATACTCATTACATTCCAAACCTTTATGACTTTCTTTCGTGGACCATAAAGTGAGACATTCTGAAGACGGCACTCTTTTAGCATGTTGCATAATTTCAGGTCTGATGTCAATGATGATCGTAAGCTGATCACTATAAGTCAAGTGTTTTATTTTTATGCTGTCCGAGGGGAAGGCTCCGAGCTCAGAAGTACTCCCCCATCCTTGTCTGAGATGGGAACATGAGTGAGATGTTGGGGTGACGGAGGGGTGCTACAAAACTGTCACTGGACAGAGGTGAGTTACAGCTATATATACAGGCTTCTCTTGCGCTGATTGGTTGGATTACCGGAATATGCACCTCCCTAAATGTGTTAAATAAACTTATAATTTAGAAAAAACAACAATTTATCAGACAATTACAGTAGCTCTGTTTACATGGACCCTAACAATCCAATTATAATCAGACTAGTAGTGCAAGCGGAATAAAAAAAGCCAGATGTAACCAACTCAATTGGAATGAATTGGTGATTTTATTTAGATTGTAAAGGGTGGTTTAGTCCTTTTGTAATCCGATTGAGAGGACATGTTTTGATGTCACTTGATCACATTGAAAATCGAAACTGGAGAGTACTGTGCATGTGCAACGATGTAGAAATAGTGTAATGTAACACATAGCGTAACATTTGACACGTGGAACAAGCTGTTCTTCCCATTGAATCTTCTTCTTCTTTCGGCTGTTCCCTTCAGGGGTCGCCACAGCGAATCATCTGCCTCCATCTATTTCTACCCTCTGTATCCTCTTCTCTCAGACCGACTACCTTCATGTCCTCCTTCACTACATCCATAAACCTCCTCTTTGGTCTTCCTCTTGACCTCCTGTCTCTAACCTCAGCATCCTTTTACCGATGTATTCACTCTCCCTCCTCTGAACACGTCCAAACCATCTCAACCTGGCCTCTCTAGCTTTGTCTTCAAAACATCTCACATGTGCTGTCCCTCTGATGTACTCATTCCTGATCCTATCCATCCTCGTCATTCCCAAAGAGAACCTCCACATCTTCAGCTCTGCTACCTCTAGCTCTTCCTCCTGTCTTTTCCTCAGTGAAACTGTCTCCAAACCATACAACATCGCTGGTCTCACTACTGTCCTGTACACCTTTCCTTTTATTCTTGCTGGTACTCTATCACACAACAGACCTGAAACTTTTCTCCACCCATTCCAACCTGCCTGCACACGCTTCTTCACCTCTTTTCCACACTCCCCATTGCTCTGGACTGTTGACCCTAAGTACTTAAATGTTCTTCCCATTGAATAAAGTGTCATAAATGAGTCCCATCAGTCCTTGTTCTCGGACTCTCATCCACAGATGAATGGTTTTGGGTATGGGATGGGGCGTTTTTACTCAATGCTTCGTGTGCTCATTGTCTCCTAACTAAGACCCGAAATAGACACATATTAAGTCTGCTTTTTAAAACAAACGCAAGGATACAAGGTTAGTCTACAACCACAGCGGGAAAACTAATATACGTGTGCAGTGTGCGCATGTCAAAAGATTAAATCTGGTCAGAAGCTTGTGATATTTTTAACAAGCGCATCAACCTGATCACTTTATTTAGCGTTCATGTAAACACTACATTTGGATTCATCGATCTGAATAAATTAATTCAGATTGAAGCAAAAAATGTCCATGTAAACGTATGTTTCAAAGCTCACTATAGATTAGCAAAACATAAAGAAAAAAATCATAATAATAATATGATCACTATAATTTGAGTGAAAAGTTAGACTAAAACAGCTGTTCTAGTATGTTTTGAGAATGTTCTAAGAAGCATTTTGTGCACATGTTACAAATAAGTTGTTGTTATATATATTATGCATTCCAAAATGTACTTATTTGATTGGTGACCTAGAAAGTATCTTCATTTTAGACCATGTGTCTTTGTTTTATATTGCCACAAACACTAAAACTTATTTTCAGGCTTAAAATCCATTTTGAATAGCAGATTTTCAATGTGGTCTGATACTCCTCCACCGTATGAGACAATACTATTTTATTAGAAAAGTCTACAACAGTCTGTCAGGAGACAAAAAGCTCTCAGAAGGTCTACAAATGGATTAGTGCATCAATTCTCCTGCTGCATGACAGAGTACCACACTCTTAGTCTCACGGAAGTACAGCAATAACCATGACATAAAAATGCTGCAGTCTGTCTATAATCATGTCTCTTAAAGACTTATCTTGCCGTTCTGCTCTCTTTTCAGAATCCTGGATAATAACTTGCACTAAACTCCATTTGTTATTGCATCTGTCTTCCACACTGACATCCCAGTATTGCCTCAGAGATCCTCAGGATAACTGAGGGCTTGTGCGTTTCATTAATATTCTTGAGCAGGGCCATCTCTCCCCAGGTCCTCGAGTGCACTTCTTCTCTGCAGTCAATTCTCTTTATGTACTTAACAGCATGATTAATGAAATAACAACCTTCACCAAATCCGTCTGACCAAAAACCTTTCTAAGACTTTATGACAGCTTTAGAAACCCCAAGAGGTGCACCCTGCGGTTGAATTATAGCCAATTATTCTCATACCCCTTTATTTATTCAGGGATGGTGAGAAAGACACATCGGAGCATAGTGTTAATTGAACACATTTAGTCATTTGTAAAGTTCTTTATTCTTCCTTATATATTATATTCTTGCTTATTCTCTTACTTGTCTTGCCTGTGGCTACCTACTTTTTTCTCACTTTCTTATAGGTCCATATTAAATCTTTCCCCACAGATTTCTGCATAATGTTCTGCAGATTTCCACATCATTTATTTCCACACATTTCCTAGCGTTTTTGTATATTACATATTACTCACATTAGAGGATGCTTTTAGCTACCATAATAATCTTAACCATGTTTTAATCCATTCCGAAGAGTTATAATGCACACATCCACCCAAAATCAGCACAAATAACACGCTCTTCATGACAACCTGTAACAATTCATTCGAGATGGCAAAATGTTTTAGCAGGTTTTCTTCCATACCAACTTACAACTATAAGGTTTTCCCTTATGAATAAGACAGCTAGGTTTAGGACTTTGAATATGTGTTGGTTTGTTGTAGGCCAACATACAACCTAGGCCAACTTCTTATCAGCAGATTCCACTTGTTCCTACTCAAGAGCAGCCTTGATTTGAACCCTTATATTATGTTCTGTGTCCGTTTAAACTGCAATTTTGGAGTTGTTGTTAGCCTAGAATGTTTTTCTTGAAATTGTGAGACTATTTCTCATTTAGGGTCATGAATACACCTGCAAAGTTTTGACACTCTGAAGTGTTGTGGAATGTGAATATGAAACTTCTATTACAACTGTGATTTTAGCGTGTCAGTTTGACTTGCAAATTGCATTGTTTGTTGTACAGATGCTCTGACCCAAAATTGTGATCATAAATAGCAAAGGGGGGACCAACACAATATTATGCATATCATAATGTTATGCCTGATTGATGTATGTGCCCGGTTTCACAGACAAGGCTTTAACCTAGTCCCAGACTAAAATGGATGTTTGAGCTGTCTTTAAATATAAAAAATTATAAAAGCTTCTGTCCTAATTTAGCTATGCCCTACTCCTGGCTTACTCTACGTAAGTCTTGTCTGTGAAACCGGGCACATACATCAATCAGGCATAACATTGGTTCCCCCTTTGCTTCCAAAAAAGCCCTGACCCATCGAAGCATGGACTCCACTAGACCCCTGGTGTGCTGTGGTATCTAGCACCAAGATGTTAGCAGCAGTACCTTTAAATCCTGTAAGTTAAAAGGTGGGGACTCCATAAATTGGACTTGTTTGTTCAGCACATCCCACAGATGCTCGATTGGACTGAGATCTGGGGAATATGGAGGCCAAGTCAACACCTTAAACTCGCTGTGCTCCTCAAACAATTACTGAATCATTTTTGCTTTGTGGCAGGGTACATTATCCTGCTGAAAGAGCCAACAGCATGTCAGCATGGGAACCCTGAATGGCTATGCAGCCCCATAAAAAACTGTGATGCACTGTGTATTTTGACACCTTTCTATCAGAACTTCTAAGCTAGCTAAAGTAGCTCATCTGCTTGATAGGACCATACGGGCCAGCCTTCTCTTCCCATGTGCATCAATGAGCCTTGGTGCCACTAACTGGTGCTATGATGAAGAGAAAATCAGTATTATTCACTTCACCTGTCAGTGGTCATAATGTTATGCCTGGTCGGTGTATGTTCTCAAGTTTACTTTGTAATACGCAAAAAGTATTAATGTTAAAGGTTTCTGTTTTTAGATTATCTTTCATAGTGTGGTTTTTGGTGAACTGAATCCAATTGGGGTCAAATTGACCCGGGACTATTATCTTTTAACATAATACAAGGAGAAAGGATGAAAGCGAAACATAGAAATCAGGCTGATTTCTGAAAAAAAAAAAAAAAAAAAAAACTAAGTTAATAACAGTTTAACTAGCTTAACAGTTTTTAACCTCAACATGATAAAGTAATTAGATTTAAAATAAATGCTAAAAAATGTATGGCCTCAGTGCCAATCAACTTCAACAGACAATTCACCCAAAAACGAAAATTCTGCCTTCATTTACTCACCTTCACGTTGTTCCAACCCCAAAAGACTTTCATGTTTGAGACACAAATTAAGATATTTTTTTATTTATTTAAACCTGAGAGGGTTATTTCCCTGCACAAAAAATCCAGGAAACCAATACTTAAAAGATCCAAAATGTTATAAAAATGAATCTGTAGATTATTGTGATGAGATATGATCATTTTGTATGATGACGAGATTTCATTTAGGCTTTTTTTTTACATCTAAACAATGATCTCTACACATACAGCACACAGGGAAGCTCAAACTTGTATTTTGTGGGTTTGGAACAACATGGTGGTGAGTAAATGATGACATAAATATTCTCTTGGAACATTTTACCGAAGAGCCCCGTCTCTTTCAATAAATACAATCTACATAAACAGTTTGTCTATCCAACTCGCCCCTCTGTCCACCTTCCGCTCTGCAGAAGCTCAGTGTTTTCCCCTGAGGTGTGGACACGTTAACGCAACACCTCCTCAGTGCTGCTCTGTTGGTTTCAGAGTGATGGATGGATTCCACAACAAGTGAGTGCAGCCACTGCTCTCTGGCAGGTGTCACATTGCAGGATAAAGAACGGACGTTTTTTTCCCCCTATTTGACAAACTCATCTGTCTCTCTAATATGAACCAATGCATCTCGTGCCTCACAGATCCAATTTATTTGTGTGTCATTACCACACAGAATGAGCTCTGTAATTTGTCAGAGGACAGGGTAACATGCTCCCTTTGTTTATTTTCATTATAGCACCTCGGGAAATCTGACTTATTTGCAGTGACATAAAGGTTGAGTTATAGGGGGACATACATTGTAACCTTGGGTACACATGTAGCTTGGCTTATTTTACCGTGTGTTCTAAAAACATAATGGAACGGCTCGGCTCAGAATGGATGCTGTGGGGCTTGTGGGGAAGGGTGTTTCTATAAGCATGATGTCAGAACGGTTCTCTGACCTCTCCTGATGAAAGGACGTTGTTCATGTACTCGAGGAAGGATTCCTCCTTAATCTCGTTGTCAGTGAAAATAAAGCTGATGCCTTTGCCCTGTTGTCCAGCAGTTCTGTACAAGCCCTTCAGGTCCTCCATCAGATTGGAGGTGTTGTAGGAACTACAGACAAACAAAAGTTTAAAAGTTTAGGCAGGGAGTTTGTGAATTCATACAAAATATAAAAGAACACTTAAGCTAATGATACATGGGGCAAATTTTTGAGCAATGTTGCCAGGCAACTTTGATAAGCGATGTTGCTGTGGGCATTTTCCCATTGAGAATGGGCAACACATTTCTTTTTGGATATCCAGATATAAATTTGTTGCCCATCCTCAATGGGAAAGTGCCCAAGCAACAGTGCTTGGCAAAATTGCTCTAAAAGTTGCCCCGTGTATCAGCTTTAGTGAAAAATGTTTTATTTGGTTGCCAGCATATCAACATCATGAACATGCAAATGTGTTGTTAAATTATCACTTAAAATCTTAAAATATGTATGATTTGAAACGTTTAATGTTGCTATAAAGCCTAGCTTTATCCTCAATTTTAGATGCGGTTGCACTTTTGTTTTTGGTATTCTATTTGGTGTTCATATATGGCAACATTTTTGTAAAACGCAAAATATGTTGCATTGTGGACATTTCGCGACAGTTTTAAAGTGAAACTTCCAGCTAGTGGTGCTCAAAGCACATTTAGTTTTACTGGAACAGATGAATGTGAATCTGCCAACATTTTTATTATGTTGATTTTTGTGCATATCACAGCAGTTCAATCAATCAATCAACTTTATATATAGCGCTTTTATAATGACGATTTTCAAACAGGACAATATTGCAACAAAATTTGATTTGGCTGTACAGTCGTTCTGGAGAAAACAGTGATGTTATTAGTTTATTTTAATTTAGCGACAATGTTGGCAGATCAGTATTATAGTTTATAGAATTAAATAAAACCTAATTAATTAATTTTATTTTTATATTTAGTTGAATAACTTGGATCATAATTTTAGTGTCCCCGACTGAGCAAGCCAAGCCAAAGTGGCAAGGAACCAAAACTCCATCGGGGCATGATGGAGAAAAATAAACCTTGGGAGAAACCAGACTCAGTCTGGCCAGTTCTCCTCTGTCCTATTAACAAACCGTGTATGATTATTATTCTGGCAACCTTACAGGTCAGAAATCATATTAGATATGGAATATCAGCAGAAATATCCTGTGAGTGGCACAAAAAACTCATAACTCCATCATGTTAAATAATGTACACTACCTACCCAATAACCTACCCGATAGTGATAACAAAAGCAAATGTGAAAAAAATGCTATCGTAAACCATGCCATTTTAGCTTGTGTTTTGAACACTTCTCTTTGAGCTCTTTTATCATGACTCGTCTTTCACGGGACTCGTACCCAAGCTCTCAGCAGGCACAGCAAGCTTGGTAGCCTATGTCAGAAAACCTAAACGCATGGAGCTGGTTAAGTGAAGCAAACTCCAAATTGTATTAGTTTACAAATCATGCACTATAAAAAGTGTTTTGAGGTCATAACAAAAATATTGTGCAAGAAGCTGCGTAAAAACAAGTCATTGATCCATAATCTACCCCCGCAATGATAACTGTGCATGCATGCTGTTTTACTGCCTCTAGTGTTCATTTCTGTTGGAAACTGCAGTGATATGTACATATTGGAACGTATTTTGCGTTTAGCAAAAATTTTGCCACAGGTAAGTTTTTTCCAATGTTTTTCCAACCAGGTTGCATGAAACAAATCACAATTCTACTGTTTATGAATAAATACAATTATTATTACTGCAATTAGCATATTACACAGCATATGCTGTCAATGACCGTGCAGTTGTAATGTGTTTTCTGCATGGCAATATGTTGCCATATCACAACACCGCACCAACGACAGTTATGGAGTTGGGTGTGAAAAGATGATACAGAGAATTGCGAGCAGCTTGTGTTTTGAAGGCAATAAGGTGAAATCCGTCTGTTTTCTCTGGAGAGTCTCACACATAGCTTGAGATCAACACCAGATTTATACATATTATTATCAAATATAAGCGTCAATGAAAATCTCCAAATATGAGTCTAACTGCAAACATTTCTTGACAGATGTCTTTCTACAGACTTTAATGATTAGCAGATATTACCTCTTTCTATTTTAGTATTGAATTATCAATTGCATTGGAAGGCATGGGTCTCAATTGAAAACGTCCATTCTCATTGTCTGAATAAGATTGAACAGTTGATTGGATATGGGATCTTTTCTCTTTATAGTCTAAAACAGCAGAGCTAAATTGGAAAAGGGAGGACAAAACACTCTTATACACAGATACCATCTACTGGAGCACAACTAAACTGCATTACAAGAAAATATGCTTAATGTGCTTTATGACTTTTTGCATTAACATAAAGGAAAACAAAAGCACTGCTATTACAGTGACACATTTTATTACTGTGCTATAAATGTAATATTAACCAAATTATTCTTGTGTAATTGCAAACGTTCATTGTAAAGAGTGTCTAGTGAAGATAGCCTTTGCAAAGACTATCTGTGATGATGTAGAAATTAAAGTTTAATGCAAATGTTGCATTATCAAGTTCTCGAACAATGGGACACAGATGAAATTACATCTGTATCCCTGAAGGGGAAAAGTGAATTTGAATAAAGAGCCTATAAATGATTGAGTATGCAAAGGTGACTCACCGTGTGAGTGTAATCTGGAAAGTCTTGTAGCCAGCAATAAAAGACGCTAGTCTTGTCAGACTCTGTTTTCCAGAACCCCCAACCCCGACCAGGAGGGCATTTCCCCGAGGGGTCCTGATGATCCGAGAAATCTGGGGAAAGAGAGTATAAGAGAGAGAAAGAGGCAAAGACAGATGCCACCTCATTACCATGCAAAACGTTTATACACATACTTTGCATAAAGAAACTCAGAGCACTTGTTTGTACTCTAAAGTAGGACATGTCTGGTTTTTGTAATCAGCACAGTTTTGAATTGGAATAATCTAAATTTCTTGAGAGCACCATTTTCGCTTTCATGCTAGATTGATGCTAATATTATAGCAAGGTTATTATTTATTTTTAACAGACACAGAATTGTTAAAATCGTTCTGTTTTTGATCCCTGAAAATGTTCTTATGATAACAAGGTGATGATTACCAAACTGGCCAGGGTTTGGCCCTGGTGAGAACATGGTGTCAATACAGAGATTCAAGAAAAATCAGTGTAATAAGATGTTGCACCTTAACCAGATGAATCATGGCATCCCTGAAGAAAACCATATCCATGCCTGCTCCTCTGATGCTCTCATTGTAATGACTCAAAAACATGTTCAGCCTCTCCATTAGACTATCAAAGGATTTGATAGGCTCGTATACTTTTGGCATGTCAAAATCAGTTTCCTCTGGCTCTTCACCTGTTCAGATATAAAACAACACATAAACCCTAGATTTCATTCCAATTCAGAAGAAAATTATAATTACACTACGTTAACGCTTAGCGTTCACATTGGCATTTTAACACCGAACCTGAAGATACCTAATTGATCGGATTTTATTACGTATGTTTTGTGACACTTTTGCAATTTTTTAAGTCACCAGATGGTCTTGCCCTAGCCTAGAAATCTAGACGCACCCTAGCTGCAGCAAATCTAATCTGCCCACGAGTGTCGTCTAGCAACTCTCAATACCCTTCTGAGCTGTATTCCCCTAACTCTTGCCGGGCCAATCACATTGTGTATAGAGTCGGTGGGCGGGGCCATAATGATGACGGCCGAGTTGGGTTTGCGTGCTTCTAGTAAACACAGAAACTGGTGAACTGCGGGCTTTTGAATCAGCTTTGACCACGACTGGAAGACTTGGAGTTAAGCTTTTCTCTGAGAAAAGAACAAAGAACGGCACTGAAGTCATTCTTAAAAAGGGAAGATGTGTTCAGAGTTTTGCCGACCGAATACGGCGAATGTTTAATCTATCAACAAGCTCTGCTTCACCTTCGTTGCTCTGGTTGGTTGTGTACCGTATCCTATCGCGTGCAGAGGGAGTTTGAAAGACAACCGTTTATCCCGCCCCTCGGATTGAGTTTCCAGACCAAACATCTTGATGTGGGTCTGGCTTGTCAGGCTAGTCTTGCCCCTTCCTAGCTCTCTGACTTACTTTCTCCTGACATTCCCTCTCAACATCTCTGATCTGCTGGCTGTGAACTTCTTTGTATACCGTGGCGTGATTTTGTCTTTCGTCTATGGGTTGCAGGTCTAAGCTATGGAACCCTGCCCCTGGCTCTTAGGACGATAACCATACTGCATGAATTTAAGTCTAAACTAAAAATCGATTAGTTTAACCAATACTATCTGTGGTAATGTGTTCTTTCCCTTTTATTTTCTTAAACATTCTTCCATAATTCTTTATACCAGCCATAATGCTTCTTTAAATTGTTAGTTCACTCAAAAATGAAATTGATACCATTAATAACTCATCCTAATGTCATTCCACACCCGTAAGACCTCCGTTCATCTCATCAAGATTCAAACGGTCATGAATCAGCGTATTGATTCATGATTCGGATCACCAATGCAATTTCAGCAGTTTGGCAATTTGACACGCGATCTGAATTATGAATCAATACGCTGATTCACAACCGTTTGAATCTTTATTTAAAGATTGACATTTTTTTTGTTATTTTTGGACCAAAATGTATTTTCGATGCTTCAAAAGATTCTAATTAACTAACTGATGTCACATATGGGCTACTTTGATAATATTTTTATTCCCTTTCTGGACATGGACAGTAAAGTCTGCATACACTTCCATACGCTGTCGGACTAAATATAAAAGTTCTTAAACTGTGTTCTGAAGATCAACGAAGGTCTTATGGGTGTGGAACGACATTAGGGTGAGTCATTAATGACATCAATTTCATTTTTGGGTGAACTAACCCTTAAAGTACTATTAGTCATATGCACCTGGCTTAAACTTCAACTGCCCACTTTACTATGCTGTCTGTAAAACTGTTATGGTTCTGTTTGTTCTGCTTGTATTCAACTGTTTGCACCCGTATTGCAATATGCAACTGCAATCGCTCACACTCAAATGTCTACCATCCATTTAACTGATTATGTTTGAAATGTTGTTTCATATTGTTATTGTGAAGCATCCTTGAGCTTGTGAAAGGCGCTATATAAATTAAACATATTATTATTATTATTATTATTATTAATAAGATCTGCAGCGAGGAGACGCCATTCTGACGCCTGTACTGAACTGTAATGGGCAACATCGCGACTTTGATGAGAAAAAAAACTAACCACACTAACAGAGCAATCACACCAGGGTTTGTGGTGTGTCGACAACCAAACATGCCAAGTGTGAACACACTCTAACATACTTCTATCTACCACAAACTATCACATACACAATTTCAACAGAATTGGCTCTGTTAAATGACATGATGATTGTTAGTTTAGTTAGACTGTCATAATTGTTGAATAGTATATCTATTATTATAGTATATATATATATATATATATATATATATATATATATATATATATATATATATATATATATATATATATATATATATATATATATATATATATATATATAATTATTATTATTTTTGGTATCTGATCATTACCTGTGGCCTCAGGTGCATCCCTGAGAAAGTCCACAAAGTAGGAATCCACCCCTAGATCCACAACCATGCGTTCTTCTTCACCAAGCTCTTCTTCCACTAGCTTGGCCAGTGTGTAGTCAAACCAGGCCACATCCTCTGGGGCAGTAAACCGGTCAGCAATAACACGTTTGCATTCATGTTTCCACAGCCGTAGTAATACCTGCAATGTATATTGGGTTTGGTAGGGTTTCATTAAAAGATTAAAAGAATGCTGGAACCAAAATGTTTTGCTTGGCATTTGTTTCCACTGACAGTTCTTGAATAGCTGTATACTTACTGTATTCATACTAAAGTAGTGTTTCTGCTACTTACTTTTTAGAAGAACAATCGGACTCATTCACTAATAATTCACCATTCACTCATTCACCGTTTAACTGTCCTGTCAATCATCACAGATCAAATCCTCCACATTCAGTTTAATCTCCTGCCGTATCAGAGAGAAATGTCTGCCATGTGTGGGTCTTTGTGGGTCAGAGACTCTCCTCGTGTTTCCAGTTTAAATATAATGATGCATTTAAAAGTTAATGGCCAAACGTGTCATTAAAAAAGTTCACAATGCTGCTGCAGGTGAAATATAATGTGGACAACACTGAATAAATATATTTTTGTCAGGTTAAATATTGATAGTTGGTCACTCAAACTCCTTTATCTAAACTTCTCTACTTAACCGTCTGACTCACACATCGGTCATGTTTGTAGTTTTTAAACGCTTTTTATCCGCGTTTGTAGTTCTAATCGAATCCTCGTCCAACTCGCAATGGGTTGTGGGCAATATAAGCCGTTAGAGTCCCCATCGATTCATACTTCGAATTCGGACCGGAAATAGTAAACCATCCGGTGAACTCAGCACCCGGACAAACACTCGAGCGGTGAGTGGATTCTAAGTTCAACACCTGTGATTGGCCAACTGCGTTGTAGATATCTACAAACATGTCTGTGATTGGCTACATTACTCACCGAGGCGAAAACACGTTGGAAATGTAATCATTTCACGAGTGCAAATACAGATACACACTGGGTCATTTGCTAGCTCCTTTTCGCTAATAATATGCTATTATTACGAATTCTTACGGAGGATTACATATCCTAGACAAGCAGTTATGGGCAGCGTTTTCCTCTTAAAGCAGAAGCAGCAGCAGGTTGGTGGTTTGAGTGAGAAAATTGCACGCTATTATCAAGTCCGTCTCAAGCTCAGAACAGCGATGTCCATTGGGTCTGTGGACAAGCCTCCCCCCACCCCCCCACCCCCCATCCCCTCTGGCGCCGGGTCTGGTTTTGTGTGTTTTCGCTGTATTCACACTGTAAACCAGTGGTGTCTCTCAGTCTTTCTGCCACTCAGTGGGGTGTAATCACAGTCGCTCCAGCTGACGGTGACATCACGTGCATTCCTTTATCCCTCTATAGTCATTGCATCACCTAAGCTCCGCCCACATCCCGCCTTTTTGCCCAATTTCGGTTATCTAGGTTTGACACACGATAACTCGCTCGCAAGATGGCAACGCCCAGGTCGCCCATACTTTAAGCTTCAGAACGGCTTATTCTAAATTTAGAAACGGTATTTTACCAACACATAGACGCTATTAAAAATAAAGGTTCTTTGTTGGCATAAAAAAAGGGTTCTTTAGATTATTAAAATGTTCTTTACACAAATCAAAACATGATACTTTTAAGATACTTTTTGTTCAATGAAAGGTTCTTTGGAGAACTGAAAATAAAATTAAAATAATATGGCTTTGCTGAATCATTAGAATCATTAATGGAATCAGAATTAAGAGTCACAATCAAACCGATGCATGGGAATTATTAATGTAAACATGGTTAATATGGTAATAAGTGTAAACATATTCAGGTTTTTCTCACTGTATAAATAAGAACAGAAATGCAGTTCCACTCACATCAGGCAAGATGATGACCTCTGCAGTCACGCTGAGCATTCCCTGCCAGATACGGGAGAGATCACGCAGGTTAAAAATGTAGTGGAAGTTGGCGGGAGTGGGCAGCATTTTAACCTTTGTCATTTGCCATAGTCTTCGGGTCAGTGGAACCAGCCTGACCACTGTGTTGTGTACTTCCTCTGAAAATCCCCGACGGGAACAGTAATGGCCAGTGCCTATAACACCTGCAAAAAAAAAAAAAAAAAAAAAAAAATATATATATATATATATATATATATATATATATATATATATATATATATATATTTCATATGAAAGTGAATGAGAACAGGTTGAGCAATGGCAGAAAGAAAACTCACAAAGGTAAAGGACAGAATGAGCAAATATGACCTTCCTGAATGATAAAATATTGAGCTGAATAAGAATTGCAGTTGTCACAAATGTCAATATTACACACATATTGAGGTGAGTAGGCAAACCTGCATGAGCATAAAATATCATATCACTAGAAAAAAAAATCTGTCAATATAAAGATCCGGACCTTCAGCCAAGCAGGGAAAAGCCCACAGTCAGAATCAATATGCATTTACAGAATCAGTTCTTCTTAAGAGATGTGATAAATAATTTCTCTGAGCCAAGAAGCATGGTCTAGATACTTCCTTTGTATGCCTTTCATAACATATTATAATACAAGTCTAAATGCATCATTTGACAGATTCTTTTAAAATATTCCCATGCTATTTGTTGTTTGACTACTTGTTCAGACAAAAATCTCATTGGACTATTACAATACTTACAAAATGAATATTGGTAAATGTGAAATCGATATTAGCCACTGGCAAACAAAAGATGCAAAAAAGTTTCATTGTCTGCTGTCATCAGTGTAGCATGAAGCACAGCACATACAGTAGTCACTTTCAAACCGGGCAAACTTTTGAAATGGCTGGATGTGACTGCATCTTAAAGCAAATATATCAAAGTCTGTCTTAAAACAAATGTTCATTAATGCCCTACAGCCCAATATCTGGTCCAGAGTAACTAGAAGAAGGAGACAATATTTACTTAATTATGAATATGACAGCAAAACACTGCTATATTTGGAATAGGATTTTAAATTGGACTGCAATTGCAGTGTGCTGAACATGGAAAATAAATGCTCTGTGTAATTGCATCAAATTGACCTTTATATTTTAAGGTTTTCAATCTATGGTAGTAAAGCAATGGATTTTTACTGTTTTGCAAATGGCAGACTACAATACTAACCAAAGATCTTGTCTATGGAGGTATTGGACGGAAGAGTACAGTTGAAAATAGAAAACTGCCTCTTTAGTCTCTGTGGGATGTCATTTCGCCCCCCTCCAGGGTGGATCATAGCCGCCAAGAACTGGATATCCACAATGTTTGTGAACTCTCCTGGTTTTTCCAAGTTAAAGAAGCCATTTTGCTCCATCAGCTGCCGAACTATTTCATTGGTTACCTGTGAAGAGAGGAAATGGAGTCCACATAGAGATAGTACATGTATTAGCACCCATTGCTAAAGGAATTATGCTAATAAAGCATTGATTTATGATCACAGTTCATTGAATCATAATTTGATGAATGACTGGTGACATGATTAAGATAAAATGCCCACAACTGTCTCATTTAAACATTATGTGCTTCTTGGGTCTTTTTACCTCATCAAAATTAAATGTAAAAACATCTAAATAGTGGTTCTTAAAGGGTTAGTTCACCCAAAAATGAATATTCTGTCATTAATTGCTTCCCCTAATGTCGTTCGATACCCGTAAGACCTCCGTTCATCTTCGGAACACAAATGAAGATATTTTTGTTGAAATCCGATGGCTCAGATTGACACCAATGTAATTTACTCTCTCAAGACCCATAAAAGGCACTAAAGACGTCGTTACAAAGCCCATCTCACAATACTAATGAGAATTTTTAATTAAAGTATATTACAAAGCTTTCATTTAGACACGTAATTACCATTCTAACTTGTACAAAAATGGCATTATATGACCCCTTTAATAGCCACTTTAAACTTCATGACTTAAAGGGCTCTATAATAATTTTATGAAGTGATGAGAATAGTTTTGTGTGCAAAATAAATAAAATAACAACTTAAATAGTGATGGCCAATTTCAAAACAAAGTTTTGAACATTATGAATCAGCGTATCGATTCGTGAGTTTGGTAGTTTGACACACGATCCGAATCATGAATAAATATGCTGATTCATAACCATTCGAAGCTTTGTTTTGAAATCGGCCTATTACTATTGAATACGTTATTTAGTTTCTTTGTACCCAAAAACTATACTCGTCGCTTCATTAAATTATTGTAGAGCCACTGTAGTGAGATGGACTTTGTAACGACGTCTTCAGTGCCTTTTATGGGTCTTGAGAGAGAACATGACATTGGTGTCCATGAAGGCCTGTCTGAGCCATCGGATTTCAACAAAAATATCTTCATTTGTGTTCCGAAGATGAACGGAGGTCTTACAAGTGTCGAAAGACATTAGGGTGAGTAATTAATGAAACTTTTTGACAAAAGTGGCTATTAAAGGGGCCATATAATGCCATTTTTGTACAAGTTAGTATGATTCTTAAGTGTCTAAATGAAACCTTTGTAATATACTTTAATTAAAAATTCTCATTAGTATTGTAAGAAAACGCTCATTTTACCTGATCAAAAACAGCTCTGTTTTCACCAAGCCATTTAAGTGTATACGGCTTTAAATCATAAATGACCCGCCCCTCTATTCTGTGGGCCGGCACAAGGAGCTGTTGCCCTTGACCACAGACGAAAGAATGGCAAGGAGAGTCCCTGAGGACAGATCTGTGCAACTTTATCAATTTTAACCGGAGTCGGACCCGGGACAAGATGACAGCTCCAACGAAATTTGACATTTAAAGCTAAACAGGATGTTTCTGAATGGTTGGTAAACGTAATGTCACTGATCTATCTTTATGTACTGGCAGGATAATGTTAGCGTAGTGAGATACAAATGCTATGTGTTTACTGATGTATAGTTCATTGACAGATTGATGTTATAACTAATGCCAATAAAATATTTTTCAATTAATGTCGGTTTGTCAGTGATGCGTAACGTTATCTATGCATTGTAATAGCTGTTACAACACGATTTTTTTTTTACAGTAACAGACACCGTTATAAACCATCTACATAATTAAACTTAGTGAGGTGTTACCACATCCACGTTAACTTTAAAACCAGCGTACACAATTTGTAATAACAAAATAACAATAACGCAATGTTTATTATGAACGTGGTATTATGAATTATATTGGGATCATTCATCATGAAGCGTTTCAAACTACACTCACTTCTAGAGGGACAGCAGGAACACGAAGAGCTAGTACAGATCTGAATCCTTTATCCAGGAGCAGCTTCTTAGCAAAACCTGCTTCATGCTAACCCTCGGTTATAAAGCAGTCTGGTGAGAAATGCTTAGAGGTTCGTGCAAACATAAAAACATTGACGAAAACAAAACTCAGCCACTGCTCCTTCAGCGGATTAAGAAACATCAAAATGACTGCTGTGTTCATTATTACACCCAAGAACAGAACACCACAATCACTTAGACGCCATTCTGCTCCAGCGTATCAACAATGGCGGACTATGACGATGACAGCTTGAGCTTCCTCAAGGTGGGTCTGACGTGAAACACTGCTGTCAATCAACAGTGACGTCACACGGTCGAATGGCTCGGTTTGAGTCAGGAGAAAATATATAAGGAGATTTAAAAAAACAAACACTTGATGGATTTTTATCATTATAGGATAGTTGTGTACATAGGGGTTGAACGACTTCCGATTTTTTAAAGTCGACATTTATGTGATGAAAGTCGAGTCGACGTCGACTAGTTGCTGATGACATCATTAATAAACAAATAAGCCTGAACCTTGAGTTGAGACACAAACACATATTTTCTTATGCACAGGACAGCTATGGCATATGACACAGCACTGCCCATAAGGCTATTGCGCCTACATGACAGCTTTAGTTTTGTATCAGTTCTTTTGTCTTATGGTCATTATATTTTGCACAGATTTCTGCTCGTTCTGAATAACATACAGATAAAGTAGCACAATAAAGATATGAATGCATTAGTGAGTGACTGCGTGTGAATCAATTCTACCTGCCAGTTACTCTCTACTTATAGTGAAGCTGTGAGTTTTAGTTATCAAGAAATATATACTAGAACTTTTCAGTTTCTGAGCTATTTTATTGATCAATCACAGAACAGTGTTGACAATACATTTCTGCGCTACTGAATGGTTTTGTGAGGCGCGCGATCTCCGCGTGATGTGCGATCGGCTATGTGTGTGCGTTGCAATGCAGCACGCATTAGCTTAGCGCGATTATTAACTTACGTGTGCAATAAGTGTGCATTAAAGCGTCATGGCAGAGCATTAAAGTCGACTAGTCAGTTATTCGACTAGTCGGTGATACCCCTATTGTGTACAGGCACTGCCAACACACATTTCCATACAATCAGCTTGTAAAAGTGCATGTACCATTATATGACCCCTTTAAGGCAGCATCATTGTAAGAGATATCTTACCTGGTCACCCCACTCATTGATCACAGGCATGTTGATGTCATCAACAAAGATGGACATTTTCTTCCCTGCTGGAGGGCCATAAGTGGTTCCCATTCGTTTATCTACATAACTCTCCACAGAGCGCTAAAACATCACAGACAACAAAACAACCATATACATACTGATTACTCACAAACACATCCAGCAGCTCATAAAGAAACTCAGATGAGGTTTGGATCAATAACGCAACAATCAATAATGAAACAGTCAATATGATGAAACATTAGCCAGTCTAAATAACCTGTAACACCTGGGCCTGGGGATTGCAAAGCAAATGCATTTAGTCCCTTAATGGGTTTCTTGGTCTAACATTTGTCCAAACACTTTATGAAACGTTTAAATACAATACAGTGTTATGCATATATGAATTTATTTCACACTACCATTCCAAAGTTTGGGGTCGGGTAAGATGCTTTCACCAAGGCTGTGTTTACTTGATCAAAAATCTTTCAAAACATTAATATAGTAAACTATTATTACAATTCAAATAGCTGTTATCTGTTATAATATATTTCAAAATATAATTTATTCCTGTAATGGCAACGCAGATTTTCCAGCAGCCATTAATCAGTATTTAGTGTCACACAACCCTTTAGAAATCAGTATGTCTTGATTGGGTACTTAACTACCATTTCTAATTATTATCACAGTTTAAAAAGATTGGATTATTTTATTTTTTTTAGATTAATTGATGAACAACACCCCATGCTATAAATGTATTATAGCACAGTAATATGTGTATGTGCTTCCTAGAAAGTGTTAGCAAAATACTGTTCATCAAAGATACCACAATATTAGACACGTTTTGGGAGAAAACACTGTCTTCATTTACCTGAAACATTAGAGGTGTGGTGGCAGAGGAAAAATTGAGACTCTTGGCAGTGTGGGATTCTGGGTCATATTTGGACATGTAGCCTTTGATCATGACAGTTTTGGCAGTGCCCTGTTCTCCTATCAAAAGCACAGCCTGAAACACATGAAAAAAACACGAGTAGACTCCAGAGAGGGTGACCATCTGTCCTTGTGCACAGCTAATCATAGTGCTGGCAGCACAGGAAAAGTCTTGATGACAAACAAAGTAGCTGTCCATTTAAACAAGCCTCACTCAGAGAAATCAATAATGCAGAACTGCATGTTGTCACTGTCGAGAGCCTACACTAGAAAATACATTCTACAATTTATTTAGTGTTTTATAAGATCCCGAAGGTTTTTATAATATGATCTACAACTGCATTTCAATTCACAAAGACACAGATAAACACTATGCCACCAATATGGTGCTTGTTCTTGTCTCAGAGCCAGTGCTCGATGGGTGTTCAGTCAGGTTTCTGTGGGACCCTTGTGTTTACACTGTCTAGGGAATTGAATAATGCCATAATAGCATTGTGTAGTCTTTTTTACTGCTAGTTCTGAGAACATATTATATACATATTAATACAATAGTTTGTTCTGGTCGAATGCGATTGAGATTGACAAAAACCTACATCATGGAATGTAGTTTTAAGAGGTTTTTCTTGTAGTTTGTAGCGAGAATGTAGTTGTTATTTAGAACTCGAATATATATATATATATATATATATATATATATATATATATATATATATATATAAGGGCCGGGACTCGATTAAATTTTTTTATTTAATTAATTAATTAGAGGCTTTTTAATTAATTCATCAAAATGAATCGCATTTTAATTGCACATAAATTTTTGACCTGAGAACAATGAGAAGTAATTTTTCACATGGACTTCTAGTATACCATTGAATAATGACTAAATACATAATCTTAATCAACAAAATGTTGTTTATTTATTTCACTATGGTTTGTTGTTGTCGTGACTCGTGAACGCTAGTTGGTGTTCCAGTATAATTGGTCCGTCGAAACTCATTCATTGAAAAACGTTCCGCGGTGCAAAAAAAAGTGTGGTAATTTTTTTTTTTTTTTTTTTTTTTTTTTTTTTTGTAATTAATCTTAATTAACTTATATATACATATCTATTATATTAAGGCCGGGACTTTAATTAAGATTAAAACGCGTTAATTAAGATTAATTAATATATATATATATATATATATATATATATATATATATATATATATATATATATATATATATATATATATATATATATATATATATATATATATATATGTATATATGTATGTATGTATGCATGTATGTACTATAACCAGCCCTGCATTTGCACTTTTGACTGAACTGTTTGCTTGTGTTTATTTCCTATTGCACAAACGTATACTTCTATAATGGCTAATATTATTTATTTAAATACATTTTTTTAATAAATAATATTTTATATTGATAAAAAACTTTAGTATTGAGAAGGATCCATCAATATTGTGATTTCGACGCAGCAAAGTCTGTCTTTACGAGTGAGTCAGTAGGAAAAGCATTTAACTCAGCAAAAAAAGAAACGCCCCTTTTTCAGGACTGTGTATTTCAACAATGTTGTAAAAATCCAAATAACTTTGTAGGTCTTCATTGTAAAGGGTTTAAACAATGTTTTTCATGCATGTTCAATTATCCATAATCAATTAATTACCATGCACCTGTGGAATGGTCGTTAAGCCCTTAACAGCTTGCAGAGAGTAGGCCACAAGGTCACAGTTCTAAAAACGCAGGACACTAAAGCCTAGTTCACACTGCCCGATTTTTGCCCCGATTTTGAGTCGCCGACAGGTTTTGTGAAATCGCCGACAAATGGCCGTGATCACAGGCAAATCGGTGCTCGTGCACGCGAGTGACAATCATGCAGTATGAATGATCAAAGACGTAATCAGAGAGAATCACCGACGAGTCGCCGACGCCGGTGAGATATTTGGCATGCTAAATATCTGGACCTGTCGGCGATTCAAACTCCTGCTGTGTGAACAGCATTCTGACTGAAAATTACACCGACAGCCAATGAGAGAGTGAGATACAGGGCAGCAGGAGGTTCAGGGAGGAGTTATAGAGCAGAGTTTCAGTATTTTAATAGATATATTTACAATTCTATCAACCAGAAACAAAGGCCAAACATTTGCACATCCAGCCACAGCAGCAGCACATTACAAAATTATTTATTTACCTCAAACTGTCTTTGCAGAACACAATCCTGGCTCCCTCTGTCTCTCCAATAATTTCTTCCGCCATAATCTTTTTCTCCACAAATCAGCGCACATACAATTTGAAGCAAATTTTGTGCAGTTTATCATTTTTAATTACAATTCCAAGTCTCGCGCGAGAACTCTTGCGTTGTTTACTTGTCACATCGCACGTGTGTTTGGGAAACGTAGTTTGCGCACCGGAGAGAGAGATAGTTGTCGGCGATTCTTCCTCTTGTTCAGTCATGCAGTGTGAACTCATCTGTCGTCAAACCATCGTGCAGTGTGAACACAGCAGTGACTGAATGATACCCCAGATAGTCATGCAGTGTGAAAAGAGCAGTGACCCGACGAGTTTGAAAATCGTGCAGTCTGAACTAGGCTTAAAGAGACTTGTCTACCGACTGTGAAAAACACCCAAAGAAAGATGCCCAGGGTCCCTGCTCATCTGCATGAACGTGCACTAGGCATGCTGCAGGGAGGCATGAGTGACAGGTACAGGATGGCCACAACAACTGCCCGAGTCACACCAGGAACACACAATCCCTCCATCAGTGCTCAGACTGTCCGCAATAGGCTGAGAGAGGCTGGACTGAGGGCTTGTAGGCCTGTTGTAAGGCAGGTCCTTACCAGACATCACCAGCAACAGCGTATGCTGTCCTGCAGATGTATGCCACCTTCGCTGGACCAGACAGGAGTGGCAAAAAGTGCTCTTCACAGATGAGTCACGGTTTTGTCTCACCAGGGGTGATGGACGGATTTGTGTTTATCGTCAAAGGAATGAGCATTACACTGAGGCCTGTACCCTGGCGCGGGATCGATTTGGAGGTGGGGGGGCCCGTCATGGTCTGGGGCGGTATATCACATCACCATCGGACTGAGCTTGTTGTCATTGCAGGCAATCTCAATGCCTTGCGGTACAGGGAAGACATCCTCCTCCCACATGTAGTACCCTTTATGCGTGCTCATCCGGACATGATCCTCCAGCAGGAAAATGCCACCAGCCATACTGCTCGTTCCGTGCGTGAGTTTCTGCATGACAGCAATGTCAGTGTTCTGCCATGGCCAGCAAAGAGCCCGGATCTCAATCCGATTGAGCACTTCTGGGACCTGTTAGATCGCAGGGTAAGGGCTAGGTCCATTCCCCCAGAAATGTCCAGGAACTTGCAAGTGCCTTGGTGGAAGTCTGGTCCAGTCCATGAGGAGGAGATGCACTGCAACTTCAAGCAGCTGGTGGCCACACCAGATACTGACTGGTACTTTTGATTTTGACCCTCCCTTCATTCAGGGACACATTATTCTATTTCTGTTAGTCACATGTCTGTGAAACAATTTTACTTTATGTCTTATGGTGTTGACTCTTAGTGTTCATCCAAATATTTACACACATTAAGTTTACTGAAAGTAAAAACAGTTGAAAGTCAGAGGACGTTTATTTTTTTGCTGAGTTTATATTAAAATGGATTGAAACAAGGCTGTAAACAAAGATGCTATTTTTACTTTAAACAAGTAGCGCTGTCATGGGAATCCCCTTAACCATTAAAAAGACAGAGACAAAGATATTGCTTTCCTCAGCGGACATTCAAACTGTTTACGTTATTGACCAGAAGACTATCAGCTAGATGCAGGTAATGTACTCACTTAGTCGATCTCGGTCTGTCTAATAATTGCCCTGATTGCACTCGCAGTGCGCGAATATACTGCAGACTCACTCTCGCTCATATCCAGGGTAAATCATCAACACTGTCATCCCTTACATGTGTTTTATTGAAATAAATACACTATAATTGGCTAAAAGGAAAACTTTTCTAAAGAGTCAAAAATATTAAAATGACAAAAATTATGTTTGACAGGGAACGCATCTCCTCATCAATCGCCTGCGCCAGTCGCAAATAATAAACGTTTTCTTAAATCTTTGTGAGGACGAATGGCATTAGGTTCTTAAATTCTAAGAGTAGAATCTTTAGATACAGCTCACTGCATGCTTTTTCACACCGACTGTAATCACAGACGCAACTGTCCCTGATTTGGCGTGTTTGAGCATGACCAGTCATAACAACCAAAGTCTATTCATAATCGGCCTAACAGTCGTTAGGTGTGTGGCCCGGCGTAGGTACTGTCTGAAAGACTGCTGATCAGACTGTGGGACTGTTCTTTACTAAAATTGACAAAGTTTACATCGTTTCTCAGTTTAAATATAGATGTTTTAGATTTTATTTTTTAAACATTGTTATGCATTTCATTGCAATAGATTTGTGAACTAGCTTCTGTTACACACTTTGATGCAATATAATTGTAATAAGCATACCTGAAAGTATGAAGGGTTTGTGGATTTAAATATATTTGTAAAGAATGTTTACGTCATATTACTTTCACTAGAATATGAAAATATTAAAATGTATGGTAGTTCTCATAATTCAAATGAAATTCTAAAAAACTGGTGGGGGGGAAGGGACTCTTGCAATTATTTTTGGGGGGGCTTCCTTTGGGAACTTTGAGAAGCTCTGCTCTACGTAATATAAAATATAAAAGGAACTAATCAACATTCCTTCATTACTTCATTTGAAACTGTGGAAAAAGGAAGTAGTTCGGAACACAAAAGAGGGTTCTGAGACAGTGAAATTGTCCATTTATGCACTGCATACTGTATATGACAATATTAATAATGTAACAGGCAGATAATATACAGGCTGATCATTAAATCGAAACATGTTGTTTTTTAATTGAAAAGTTATAAGAGTAAAAATTAAAATTAAAATTAATAACTAAAAATAAGAGTTAAAAGGCTCTCACCTTGCCCTGCTTTGCAATGGTCTGGATGAGGAAGTCAGTACGAACATTGTCTACGTTGGGCACCAATATGGAGCCATACTCTGGTGTAGAGTCAGGTGGGTAAATATACTCTTCCAATCTGGTATTCCAGTGAACCCAATGGCCTACAAAACACATAATTTCCATTGTCAGCCCTGTGAATAGTGCATCTTGCAAGAACCTTTATTAAAATTCCAATGTGTTCTATAATTAAATATGGTCATTAACCCTGAATTTGACTCACAAGTGGAGTTTTCGCCATGAAAATGTAAGGGCTGGGAAACTTGCTGCCAATTAGGCATTTATTTGAATTGCAAAGTGTACAATATTATGCAAAAAAAATTCTAAGGGACCTTATAAACTCTTTTGGGTCTAAGCTATTAAGTTTCAAGCTTCAGCTGTGAAAACAAGAAGTCAACCTGGAATATACTCATATTGTGGACTACCAAAAATGCCCAACAAAGACACAATTAAAACAATCATGAGTGTCAGAATTGTCTGGAGACTGACTACAGATTTCAGATTCACTATATGTTCCATAAACCTTCTCTCCCAGCCTGCTCCTGTTCAGAAGAAAAACTTTCAACCAGTAATTTTCTTATCATTTACCAATTGGAAAAGTTGACAAGGTCAATTCTTTTTATAATATATTTATTTTAAATAAAAGACAGATACAGATAGAAATGTGACTGTGTTAGATACCATCATTAGTGACGTAGAAGTCGAACATAGTGTCCTCGCTGTGGGGAGGGATGTTGGGAAGGTCCAGGCGGATGTTGTCATGGTGACGGAGCCATTTCTCTAACTTCATTCGATCATCCAGTTCCAATAGGGCTCCCACACTCCACATCAGAGCGAAGACATACAGACGCTCCATGTGCTCACGAGACAGCTCCCCTCCCTGCTCCTAATGGATTATGTCATCAAAGGTATGTCAGAGCATGAAGGCGTCATAAAATAATTACTTTTGGACTCATAAAACCAAAGAACAGATATTATGCATTTAAAGGGGTGGTTCCGTGTTTTTTTCTAGGCTTGGATGTGTTTATGGGGTGCAGTATAACATGTCTTAATACTTTTTTTTTATTTTTTAAACAGCATATTTTTCGTATATTTGACCTTTATTCCACACTGCTGTCTCCACTGTCCTTTGAACGGCTCGATTGCTTCCTGCTTCTATGAAGCCCATCCCACCGAAAAACGGAATGGTCTTAGATTGGTTAGATGGCCAAATGTAGTTTCATGTAATTTTATTGGCTAAAGTGCCAAGCACAGATTGCCAGAAATGCCACGCCCCTTACCATTACGGGCAGAAGTCACATCTGGGGCAGTGTTTATGTTAATAGCAAGGGTTTATGATGTCACCAACCTGGAAAGACACTTGTTGTAGTCCAAACTGGACATTTTTCTAGGCAATAAACTGCCAATGAGTCTGGCAGTGACAGAAAATAAACAAATGAGCGACAAAGTTAATGAGGACGACAGCTGTTGAAAGTAAATTAAAAATAATAAAGTTACTTGTAGAAAAAAAAAATATAGTTTTAAAGGGGTGATTAACATATTGAATACAATCATGAGTCCTCATGAGTCCATCCTGACCATTTATTAAAACAAAGCCTCTTGATAAAGGATTATCAGTACATTAACATAACCTACAGTACCATAAAAAAAAATGTGGCTGATAATTTTTTTTTAATGGTTTTGAAAAATCTCTTTGACACCCTCAAGCGAGAGGGTAAGACACAGAAAGAAATTTCTGAACGAATAGGCTATTCCCAGAGTGCTGTATCAAGGCACCTCAGTGGGAAGTCTGTGGGAAGGAAAAAGCAAAAAACGCTGCACGACGAGAAGAGGTGACAGGACCCTGAGGAAGATTGTGGAGAAGGACCGATTCCAGACCTTGGGGGACCTGTGGAAGCAGTGGGCTGAGTCTGGAGTAGAAACATCCAGAGCCACCGTGCACAGGCGTGTGCAGGAAATGGGCTACAGGTGCCGCATTCCCCAGGTCAAGACACTTTCGGCTACAGAGAAGAGTGTGCATGTAACACTAAATAAATGAAGTTGGGCTATCATAAGATTTCAGTGGGGATCTACAGGAAAGGAAAATACGTCTACACCAATGATAAGAATACACTGTTCAGTGTTCAGTGTTCAGAAACAAATACATTCAATGCCAGTCAGTTAGGCATGAATGTTTATTTTCAGCTACAGCCTGAGGTGTTAATATTCTTCAACATCCAAATTATAAGAATGTTATGGTCCTTCACACAAATATTTAAATTACATAATAATTTACAAGTTGCATTGTTGGTGCTCTATGTACACTGTGTATGAATATTTACAAAGGGCTTTTGAAGGTTATAGGTCCTATTTTATAGAGACAGTGGGTGTAAAGTATATTCGGCTCATGTTTAATTATAGACTCATAGAAAGTGATAGCGTCATGATAGTGTGGTGCCAATGGGGCTGTATAATGTGTCTCTCACAACTATATGCTTTAATGCGATGATAATGTGTGACATTTACTGGGGACAGTTCATCCTAATCATTGTCATGACTTTCAGATAAGGGGAAAATCTGCATGGGTCGAATGTCAAAAAGACATGACATCCACTAAATAGTTTATAAGGGGATGGGGGAATTTTGTAGCATAAAGGACTGTATGTGCACTAATGTATAGAGCGGGGTGTTCAATGAAAGTTCGAAGAGGTGTAGTCTCTGTATTTCCTTAATACTACAATACTTTTTTGGAATAGATACACATTTATTTGTGGACAGCTGCATATTGTTTGGCCTCTGCTGATTCTGCAGCTAATGAGATTGCCTGCTCAACATATAAATACTACTGCTGCTCACCACCGTATCTGTGCTAGTATTGATAAAGGTGTCATGAACTGGCTTTTTTTATTTTTTTATACTCTTGTCTGAGGTCAATTAATGATGTTTGTGTGGTTTATAAATTCAAAAACATCACAACCAATGAGTAATAGGCTATTTTCTACACTGGTTTTGAGGCTCTCTCCAAAACACTGGGATTTGGTGGGCGTGCCGCATTTGAGACATGGAAGTAAATGTCCACGGCAAGGATTGGATAAGATTTGCATATTTAATGAGCTTAAGCTCCAATGTCAGTTCTGGGAGAGGAGAGATTGAGGGAGAAGCGGCAACCGGAATGATTCTCTCGACAACAGGGCTCGTAAACGTCTTTATCAAACAAACACAATGATTTATTTCTCATCGACCCGCGATTGATTGGACTATTATTTTTGTATTACACATAGCTCGCAAGATCGGACGATATAAGCATGTGTGCGCACTGCCCTTCAGATGTCAACGAGAGAGAGAGAGAGAGAGAGAGAGAGAGAGAGAGAGAGAGAGAGAGAGAGAGAGAGAGAGAGAGAGAGAGAGAGAGAGAGAGAGAGAGAGAGAGAGAGAGAGAGAGAAAAAAAATAGCAGAAGAAGAACGTAATATAATGAGATTCATCCGCCTGCCGGGCTTTGCGAGTCCTGGCCCATACGTGTCTGAGTCCAGTGTGCTAAAGTTATGCCCTGTTAGACACGCACACATAAGCAAAACGATCTATAACAGCAATCCTATTACATATAAAAACACGTTTTACTCAAATAAGTGTTTTGCACCATTCCTATCGGATCCAAATTCAGCACCGACCGGAGATTTGTTTACAAACGATTCCGCAGTGAAATGAAGTGAACACTACTGTCTTCCCCACGTGAGCTGGAGCTTAAAAAATAAAGTTCAACCACACATTCCTAATATTAGGAAGCTTATGTGTTCTTGTGTTCTTCCACAACCAGGAATAGTGCAATATCGTAATCTTCCTCGGCATGTTTATTGTTGTTGACCAGCTAGCACGAGCCCTCCATGAGTCGGTGGGCGAGGCTAATGGATTAGACGCGCTGTAGAGGTGTGTGTTTCGACGCGCAATGACGTAAGTATGAAGCACAGGACCATTTGCTGAGCCTGGTGTCTATAAAAGCTTTTCTTTGACTAGCAAGGAAGTTTTCAGCTGTGAAACTTACAGGATATTCGTATATTACCATGACCGTTTATATATCAAAAGCTTTAGGGAAAGTTGATTTCTCAATTCATAACCCCTTTAAAATAACCCACGTCGAGTTAAACATACTCCACGCTTGGTACCTTCTTTAGTGGTGGAGAGAAGCATCGTGCAAAAGGGCTTAAGAAGTGTCTGGTGCTAGATAAAATATATTTTTAACACTATAACACTATATTGCCAAAAGTATTGGGACACCCCTTCAAATCATTGAATTCAGGTGTTTCAATCACTTCCATGGCCAAAGGTGTATAAAATCAAGCACCTAGGCATGCGGACTGCTTCTACACACATTTGTGAAAGAATGGGTCGCTCTCAGGAGCTGTGTAGAGTGTGTAGCAGTGTATCTGTGTAACAGTGTGAGAGCTTTATGGAGTGGGTTTCCATGGCCAAGCAGCTGTATCCAAGCCTTACATCACCAAGTGCAATGTAAAGTATCGGATGCAGTGGTGTAAAGCACGCCGCCACTGGACTCTAGATCAGTGGAAAAGTGTTATCTGGAGTGATGAATCAGTCTTCTGTGTCTGGCCTTTCGATGGACTGTCTGGGATTGGCGGTTGCCAGGAGAATGGTACTTGCCTGACTACATTGTGCCAAGTGTAAAGTTTGGTGGAGCGAGTATTATGGTGTGGGTTGTTTTTCAGGGGTCGGGCTTGGCCCTTTAGTTCCAGAGAAAAAGGAATTCTTAATGCTTCAGCATAGCAAGACATTTTGGACAATTTCATGCTCCCAACTTTATGGGAAGTTTTTGGATGGCCTTGTTCTATTAATCCTATTATTTTGAATTGTAATGAATAATAAGTAAAGTAAAATAGCTAAAGTAAATCGTAAGTGGAAGTGCATCTGTCAATACATTGAATGTTCAAAATATTATGTTAAAAATACACATTGGTTGGCCTGTTCATGAACATACATAAGCAATTAGCCTACATGTTTAGGGGAATAGGGCATTATTAATATAATGTAAGGTGTTATGTGTTAGAAATGGCTAAACCACTATCTGCCCGTCTGCCCGTGGGGTGGGGCACTGCCGTGCCAGGCAGTGTCCCACATTGTCCCTCAGAAACATACCCTTTGTCCCCCCTTGGGCTTATTATTAACATGTGGTCACCCTAGTTTTTACGCATTGCTCACTTAAACTGTAGAAAAGGTAAAATGGCTCAACAGTTTTCTCACGGAACAGACCTGGACCGCAGTCTGTTAATTGGTGACCCCTGGTATACAGTGTACATACTGACCACTGCACTACTCAGTTATTCAATGACAGAAGCTGAAGTTTAAAACTCTTATTTTTAGATTGACATGTTAGTAGGCAGTCTTTCGTTGCATCAAAATCTGGGTTAATGAGGACTACAGCTGTTGATAACCTTGGGTTGAATGAGTCCTTGCAGCATGTTTATGCACTGCATGATGATGAAGGCCTCCAGCATGTCCATTTTATACTGCAAAGATTGAATACTGAACCGATAGAGTTCTGGGAAGGAGGACGAAAAGAGATCCCTCAGGACCACCCCTTCCTGAGGGGAGCGATTTTTCAGCCAGCCCTGAAAGCACACACACACACAAATACACAAATTACAAACCTGTTAGGAAGGACACACACAGCGTGGGAGACACCTGCATGCACACAGAAATTAAATGAGCTCCTTTAGAGCTCAAAAATAGTTTGTCCTTCTTCTCTGTCTTTCTCTGGCTCTCCTTCATGGACTCTTCATGCATTGAACAGTTGAACACTTTGAAGTCTGTTATAAAGACAGAGAGAAATGCCTCGGGGATTTTAGACTTCATTAATTCAGAGTGGAGTAAAAGGAATAACTAGCAGAGCCACTGGTTTCTACACTCGGGGTTCTCTGGATGTCTTTTTTTATTTTATTATTCAAATGTGGAGGGAAATATTATAGATTCTGGTTGTTCTCAATTTTCTTCAAACTTGGTTAATGTACTAAATTTATGTTAATTAATCAAAAAAAAATAATAATAATGTTTTCATAATTTACTCATCCTCATGTTGTTCCAATCCTTTAGACTTCCATTCCCCCAAAACTTTAAAGGGATACAGTAGTTCACCCAAAAATGTCCATTCTGTCATTAATTACTCACCCTTATGTCTTAGGACTTTCATTCATTTTTGGAACACAAATAAAGATCTTTTTGATAAATCTGAGAGCTTTCTGCCGTCTCCATAGACAACTCTTTAACACCTAATTAATTAATTACCAGTAAATCTAAATTAATTAAAATAAATAAAATAAAATAAAGGAAGACGTTAGGGTAAATAATGACAGATTTGGCATTTGTTGCATGAACTAACTCTTTTTCTCAGAAACAGAATAGTTCACTCAAACAAATGTATTCTGTCGTCAATTGCTACCTGTCATTTAGTTTGAACTGAATCAAAAAACAAACAAAAAAAACAAACAAAAAAAAATGAACCCAAGGAATTCTATGGAGTTTATTTTGGTGTGGCTCTGAAGCCCCTTTATACACATTAAAACCTACGTTTTTCTTGTGGTGTATTTTTTTCATATTTTGACATGTCATGAACAAATATTAGGGCAAGCATTAATGAGATGTAGGAGCTATGGCAGACTTTCAATGAATGACCTAAATTTTTTTCATTCTCGCTTTTATGTCCTTTTTAGACCTTGACAGCCCCTTAGTGCTAAAAAAAGAGCAAAATATTTCCTTTTTGTTCCATGAAAGAAAGAACATTTGAACAATAGAGATTTGTATCTATTTGATTACTTAAATTGGTAACTTTATTTTGATAGTACACATTATACTAAGTAATTTTGTAATTACGTATAAACTAATAGTAATTAGTGTTTTAGTAGTCTGCTTATCTGCTAACATTATTTTGATGTTCCCACAAAATACTTTCTAACTATAAGTAACATGTGCATGTGCATGTTAACTTATTCTACTAAGCCAAACCCTAACCTAAGTCTACTAATCTAATTAACACTGCAAATGAATGAGTTAGTTGGCAGGTAGTTGCTAAGTTACTTATAGCTTGTAGAATGTCTAAAGTGGGCTATCGAAGTTAAAGTGTAACTCTTAAATTATCTAAATATACAACACCTAATAATAGTAAAGTTCAGTACTAGATTGTTATCACCCACCTCCAAAATAGGGCTCCAATTAAGGACAGAAGAGCTCATAAACACCATGCCATTACGGGATACTGTGGCCGGGGAGGCATTATCGATGTTGTGTGGCTCAAACACAATCTTGCAATTGGGGGCCATGGGGATGCGGTCACCATTGGCCAATGTCAGTGTGCGGTTATCATCCAGGACCGAGTTTAGGTTTTCAATCCATATAGCATCAACTGGCCCATCAAGAACAATCCATATGTGTTCCCCTAAACACAAACATAAAAAAATTGAATAAGATACAAATACAAAAGCATAATGTTGTGGCTTCTATTAATCATTATGACCAATGATTGACATTTGACATCTTATGGCTGATTGCTTTGCCCATTAGTGTCAAAAGCCAGTTTGATGGCTGTGCTTGTTCATTGATTTAAAAAGCCCAGTCGATAGGTTTCAGCATGTTGTTTCCATTTAAATGAAAGATTCTCTTTCATGTGTTATAGATCCCAGTGCCTTTTTTGAAAAGGGAGTGAATAGTACACTCTTGCCTGTTTGAGAGGCTTTTCAGCCACTTTGGAAACCATCAGCTTTCTTACCTAACTGACCGGACAAAAAAGCCCTGAGGGGCTCTGCTTACTAGGCCTGTCACGATAACTACTTTTGTTTCGCAATATATCGTCCCAGAGATAATTGAACTTTATTATTTATATTTTAAGACTATTTTATGCCACTGAATATATAATCCTAATATAACAGCATAATAATGCAAGTAGACCTACACACTTTCAAAAGACAACTTTTTAATTATTTTGATCATGGAAATTAAGGGTAAAAAAATATATTACACTAAATAAAAAATAAAATAAAAAAATTGAATAAATAATAAGTAAACATTTTCCCTTGTAAAACGGCTTTAACACTCGTCAGTCTGTGTTGACTTATATGTGCCCCGAACAGGGGATTGCGGCTTTGAAATTGAGTCCATTTGGGCTATTCTTCCAAACTGTCAGTGTTTGCTAGGAAAAAACACCTCAAATGGCGCCTTTTTTTCATCTGTCATTAAACGCTCTGTGTATGCAGGAACTGCCTGAGAACCACTAAAGCCTCCAACAAGGAAATCATATTAGATGACAGCACAATCAAGTAAAATGTTGGTGGCATTCATTATCATGTACACATAATGAGCGATATATTACATCACCAAAAGTTATCGAGGTCATGTACACGATATATCGATATATTGATTATTGCGACAGGCCTACTGCCTAAATATTAAAACATTTGCTCCTTCAAAATTAGAAGCATTTTAGACCAGGCATGCTTAAGTATCCATAATATTTTTAATGTTCAGTGCTTTATTCTTTACAAGTACTTTAATATATGCCATAATCTCAGGAGATACAGTTTTAGGAAAGGAAAAAACCTTGGTAACACTTCATTTTACAGTGTCCTTTTTACATGTTACATGCATTTATTATAGTAATAACAATAAAACAATACATTGTGCCTAATTACATCCAACTAACTCTAAACCAAACCCTAATCCTAAACATAACCCTATAGTAAGTACATGCTGTTTATTAATATTTAAACTGTAAAAAGGATACCTTAAGATAAAGTGTTTATCTGCATGCTTATGCATATTCTATTCATTTTTTTTTATCAGGTGATCTACCTTTCTTTGCTCTGAGTGTTTTCCTCCAAAGAGTGGAAAAGATTCCATCAGTCCAGTCGTTGGTTGCCACATCGAGTCGACCAAACATTTGAGGTGCAGTTATAGCTTTAGGGTTCATACGCATCTCTCTGTGAGGTTGGCCACAATCTAAACATGCATTCACAGTGTAAATTGCACATAGATAACAAACATTTACTATGTACATCACTAATGAAATGGTGATGGTGCCTTTGTCCACTGTAACATAATGGCCTATTTTTTTGTGTGTGGCTAATGTCAATTCTCACCGGTCATGGCCTTCATTAGGGTATGGATGCATGTTGTTTTTCCTGCTCCGCTGGGTCCTAGTGCCATCATCCCATGACGAACTCTTTGAGTCTCATATAGCTGAATGACCTTTAACCTCCATGGTGGGTGATTGATAAGACCAGCTTCAATTACCTAGTAGAATAATAAAGACAAAAAACTCTCTTTTTAAATCTCACAGTGCTTAAACAAACAAACGTTCAGAATCTTATATGATATTTTTTTTTTTCAACCTGTTTGTCTATGGCTGATTCTAGATTAGGGTATCCAGCTTTATCCAACTGAATTCCAGGGAAAAGATCTTCAATCAAACTCAGGAACAATGGCTCATCCTCATCAATCTTAAAGGGCAGAGACAAATGTCATTTCATTGTTATGACAGATGCTATTAGAAAGGAACTGTAATATTGAAACACAAACTGAGATGGGAGAGAATATATAATTAAACAAAGACTGACATGAGCTGTGAATGTCAGTCATATGAGAAAACTATGCCTGTATGAGCACTGGCGCTCTTACCAGTTTGGACAGGTTCATGTCTCGCAGAACTCTCATGACAATAGTAGACTCTGTGTCATTGGGATTGGCCCGTTTTGCGGCACCAAGAGTGCGCAGGACGGACAGAATGTTGCGTAAGCCGAAGTCATAATGGACCTAGAAGAGAAATGGAAACCCAGCTCAGCAAAAAAAAGAAGAATAAGAAGTTATAAAGGTTAAAAACCACTATAGTTCTATGCTAAAATGGTCTTTTTCATCCCTGATTTAGGTCAGGTCAAATCACTTTTATTTACATAGTCATTTATACAATAAAGATTGTTTCAAAGCAACTTTACAGGGATACACAGAGAAATAATGTAATGTTGGACTCTTATTTTGACATGTTTTTCTGTTCCTATTGTTTCTGTTCATGCCTGTGTTCAGATCCTGTTTCCCGTGTTGTCTTGCCTGCCTTGTTTGTTACCATACACTGAACAAAATTATAAACACAACACTTGTTTTTGCCCCCATTTTTCATGAGCTGAACTCAAAGTTTTAAGACTTTGGGCCTATCTTGCACCCAGCGCAATTGACTTTGTGTCATTCCTATTTTGCACCCACGCAAAGCGCGCTTTTCCCTCCACAGAAGCACGGCGCTAAACTAGTGAATGAACTTGCGCTCCCTAGGCGGTTCAGCGCAAAAAAGGAGGCGTGTTCCGGCGCAAACAATCCATGGTGCTATTTTGCTGTTCCATTAAACAATTGCGCCACTGAACAGAAAAAACCTAGTCTAAAGTCAGTGGCGCGTTGCGCGTTGTTCATTATGCTATTTTAAGGGCGCATGCTTGACCATAATGTATAGCGTGCACAATGCGCATACACTTTGCTCATGAAATCTACACAGATGCAACAGTTATTTTTGCAAATCATAAATTGTTACACTAAAAAAATATTAACACATGAGATGACGGAAATCATTGTGGTGTGCCACGAAGATGTGAAAAAATAGGCATAAATCTAGCCCAATAGTGGCAAGACATATATGTACATAAGGACATCCGACAAATTGGTTTGTCCGTCAAGAACCAGGAAAAAAAAAAATCGACTGAAAAACTGAAAAAACTGTTTAACCGACGCTATTTTGGGTGGGTTTCTCCCATCCCCATACAACACAACTTCTCTGTCTTTCACTGCTCTTACAAGAACATCAGTCTCCTCGGCTGTGAACCGCTCCTGGTGTGCGCCTGGTAAATACGCCATAATAATAGCAATCCATAATGGTACTTGCGCACCTGCTTTTAAAGGGAATGTTGGATGACGCTCTGATTGGTTTATTCACGTTATGCCCAAACCACATCTATGAATAATGAAGCTACTTCAGACCAACCCATTTTAGATTTGCGCCGAGCGCAAGAGCCATTTATCCCGCTGGGAAAATAGCAACAGCGCCGAGACCCGCTCACAAAGTTACTTGCGCTTCGCGCTTTGAGACTTGCGTTTTAGATCGTTAAAATAGGGCCCTTTTTCTATGTACAATAAAAGTTTATTGTACAAATTTTTTTTATCTCAAATATTGTTCACAAATCTGTCTAAATCTGCGTTAGTGAGCACTTCTCCTTTGCTTAGACAATCCATCCACCTCACATGTGTGGGATATCAAGATTCTGATAAGACAGCATGATCATTGCACTTAGGCTGTGCCTTATGCTGTCCACAATAAAAAGCCACTCTAAAATGTGCAGTTTTATCACACAGCACAATGTCACAGATGTCGCAAGTTTTGAGGAAGCGTGCAATTGGCATGCTGGCTGCAGGAATGTCCATCAGAGCTGTTGGCTTTTTTGGCAGTACATCGAACCGCCAAAAATGGGGGCAAAAACAAAAGTGTTGCGTTTATAATTTTGTTCAGTGCAGTTACCCTGTTTAATTCCTGATTGTTCCCAGGTGTGTATTGTTTCCCATATGGAAAAGTCTTGCTAAAAACATATGTGATTCTTATATGTTCCAACAGAAAACTATAAGGATCATATATGCTGCAAAAACCACATATACAAATTGTACAATATTCATGTATTTTCAATCATATATGTCCTACACTGTAAAAAATATATATGCTGGATTGTGTTAAATACAACCCCTGCAAATCAGTGAGATTTTACTTTAGTAAATTAATTAGCAAGTAAAACGAATAAAAAGGGGTAACCCTAATGCAAAAAAAAAAAAAAAAAAAAAAAAAAAAAAAAAATATATATATATATATATATATATATATATATATATATATATATATATATATATATATATACACACACACACACATACACACACATACAGTTAACAATAACACAAGTCAAGCACACTGGCATGTTCCTACATATTTAGCAAAGAGCTGTAACTGCTGAAAAGTGCACCGACATTATTGTTAATAAAAGTAACAGTTTTACAGGTTTTTAAATTGAGCAAAAACACATCAAATAACAATTAATTTTAACATTTAACCTCCTTTAAATCAGAAGTAAAGCATGATGGGAAGTAGAAATTTGTTGTAACTTATTCTGTAAAAGTGTTTATGTGTGTACATGCATTCACATTAATATGGCAAATTCAATATACAGTAAGGCTACACAATAAAGGATACAACTTAATGGATATTACATGTAATATTATTTATATCTTAATTACTAAATATTTTATGTGTTAAAATATAGCCATATTTTATAAATATAGTCAATATGCATACATTGCAGTAGCTATATTAAAAAAAGGCTTTAGTTTCCTTTATTCCTTTATATTTCCTTTAATATAGGCTATTTTGCATATAATTGCAGTATATTCCCATATATTTGTTTCGTAATGTTCTACCCATACAAACTATTTGTTAACAGCAATATCAGCAATATTTAAAAAAAAAAAATTAAACACTCACTCTAAGCGTTAGGCTTAGACGATGAAGATGTCTGTAACAAAAATAGCCTTAGTTCTGTCATCGCAAACTGCGCATGCGTCAACGCGCCGCGGCCAGGAGGAAATCAATCACGGGCTCTTGTTGTCTCCGTGATATGATTGACTCCCAGCGGGACCGCGAAGTGTCGAGCTCCAGGTAAGAATTGTGTTTGTCATGCCGTTCTCAATGCAAATGTTAACTTATTTAATGGCAAGATTTGCTAAAAGATTTGTAAATTGTTCGTTTCTGTTATCATGTCGGTGCCACAGCCTTAGTGTTAGGTAACGTACAGGTAACGTTAAGCCTAATTATGCTGCGCGCACGTGCAAAAATTAAATTACAAGTATTTAATGTGCAAAAACAAGTGAAAAATGCTTATATTTGTATTAAAGTTATTAAACTATATGATTGGTCTCATCATTTGTTAGTCCCTTTGAATAAAAACGTCTGCTAAATGATCAAATGTAAAAAACAACTATTCTAGTTGTTTAACTATGTCATTTGATAACTAAGTTAAACCCTAAAGCTCATGGTTTGCATAGATAACGTCATACAACGATTGTGTGACACAGCAAAAGTTAGAATAAATGTAATGTGATTTGTTTACCGGTATGTTCCTTTTGTCATCATTAATAGTCTATTTTGTGCCAATTCACTTTAAAAGAGTTAATGTTTTAGTGAACTTGAGTTTGCAAATTGCTCTAATGTAGTTAAAATATAGCTAAAATATAAACTTCTATCATTTGCATTCATGTAACTGCAACATAAATGAATCTAAATGATGTACAATATTACAATTTTGTAATAGAAAGTAAGTATCTGTATAAGAATATATTGTTATACTGAAAAAAAATTAATAATGAAACGTGTTTCTAATATTCATGTATGTAAATGAGGTGGTCAAGAAGATTTTCTTTTTCTTCCACAGAAAGATCTTCATGAAAACATTTGAAGACCACGCAAGAAGAACAGGTTCAGCCACAGACTGGTTCATCCCATGAGGACTGGTTCAGTTCTGAATGGGAAGTGTTGAAGAAGTTTATGTAATGTGAGTTGTAAGACTTGAACTAATGTTAACAAATGAGACTTTATTGTAATGTATTAACTAACATGAACTAACAATGAGCAATACATTATTACAGTATTTATTAAACTTTGTCAATTTTTAATGTTTAGTTCACCCAAAAATGTATGTTGTTAAAATGACCCTCATGTCTTTCCAAACCCATAAGACGTTCATTTATTTTCAGATTACGTGACTACGTCATCCTTGGCACCTCGCAGAGCTGAGCAAGTTGAACAATTAAGGTTGAAATGTATATTCATTTTTTTAAATGACTGATTGTTTGACTAGATAAGACCCTATTCCTCATCTGGGATCATGCAGAGGCTATGAAGGCCTTTGAAACGGCGTTGATTTGGACCTTCAACATTTTGGTTGCAATTGAAAAGCATTATATGATGAACAATCCTGGAATGTTTTCTTCAAGAAACTTAATTTCTTTTCCACTGAAGAAATAAAGACATGAACATCTTGGATGAGATGGGGGTGAGTAAATTATCAGTCAATTTTTATTTTGGGGTGAACTAATCCGTTCATTATCTTTGATTGATGGCCATGACACTGTGTTCAGTGTATTTTGTTGTTGTTTTTTGGGTTTTGTTTTTTTCCTGAGCAAAGTTCAGTTTGCTATCAAGTTGGAATTGTAAATTACTCATGTGGAGTATAATTTGAGTGTTTCATTTTGTGTTGAAATAAAAGTGTTTCCATCACAAATTTGTGTATGTCATTGATTGAAATCATATATGGTTAGTATATGCAGAGATGTTGTAATATTGACTGAAATCATGTATGATTATTATATGTAGTTTAAATGTATATTATATAAACTTGAAGAGCTAACACACCATTTCCCTATTAAAAAAATATGAAATCTGTATAAAAAGCATATAAACAAATGACACAAAATATAAATAAATCCTATATGACTTTAATATGACTAGCATCTGATTCAGTATAAGAACTTTATATGATTTGTATATGAATATCATGTATATTCTACTAATACCATATACCATTGCATACAGTTTACATGTAAAACTCATATAAGATTTTTGCAGGATTCATACATGACCCAAAAGTTTTCTGTGTGCTTTTTAGTATGAAATGGGCCATAAACGGTCTGATTTTGTGTATGACATATATGGGACTTACATTAAACATATAAGATAATTCTGACTGATTTAAGTAAGGAACATATATGGTCGCTATATATGAACCATATAGGTTTTTTTTCATATGGGTTGCCAATCACCCTTTGTGTACACTGTAAACAAAAAAAATATTTTTGTCTCCAATTGAAAATTTTCTAATGACTGATCACATCTACAAACTTTTCAGTTTGCCAAATTTAATTTCTGTAAATTGATGCAATTTAAGAGAGCTGAATTTTGGAAGAGCTGATTTTTTTTTACAGTGTATGAATGAATCGTGTTTCTCATGTTCTTTGTCTGATGTTGTCCCTCTATAGATGTGACGTGTGTTATTGTTGTCAGTTTTGTTTGTCTTCTTTGCCTGTGTCTGGATTTATCAGTTTTGGCTTGATTTGCTTTTATTATGTTTGTTTGTTTGTTTGTTTGAATAAATGTTTGCTGCATCTGTAGCCTACTCTCATTCCTCTAAAATAGCCATAGTTACAGATGCAAACAGAGTTCATTAAGCTGTAAATCAGCTTTTAAAAAACTATATCAGTATATAGGCTTTCTAAATAAGTAAGGAATAATTGACATCTGGAATACTCGTTGTCATGACACAAAGCGGAGTGGCTTTTAACCTTGGGTCTGCATTATTATTGTTATTTTTTTCTAATACTGTAACTCAATGGCCCCAAAGTCAATTATTCTACTTATACTACACTGTAGTAATACAAACCTTAGTACACAAACCTAACAGTTAAATGTTCTAAATAAAAATTAATTAATTGCACTCAAATATTACTGAAAATTTTGTAAATTTAATAACTCAAACATAGCTCAAATTGAACAAGTTATAGAATAAAATGTCTAGTTCCCAGTAGCCTATGTTAATAACAAGAAGAACCACTGAAGAAAAGAGACAGAAGAACAGAACAGAAAAAAGAGAAACACGACAAAATGACTGGATTGACTGAAGATAAAAGAAGACATTAAATCTCTCAAGATCTCAGCAGAGGAGGATTAAACTTCACAAACAGCATCAGAAACGGACTAGTTTGACTTTATTTCTGTCATATGTCTACAGAGTTCTTATGCAGATTTAACAGATTTTAGATGTTGATGTTTTACTGAATGTATAATTTGAATTGTCACGATTAAGGATATCAGTATCACCAACCAGTGATTTGTACTCAAGACTCGGACTCAGTCTCGGACTCTCGAGACCATATTGTAATGGTCTCGGTCTCGTCATGGACTTGTGTGCATTTGGACTCGGTCTTGACTCGTATTCGAACATATTAGGACTTATTTCCGAGTTCACTCGAGTCCCTTTCAAAATATTCATGATTATTACTTTATGTTAATATTTCTTTAAAATGATCTTTGACACATCCAATGATTTCTGATTTTCATAAGTTCAACTGCCCAGGTAGCAGGAAGGATGTCATGTGGAGCGAGCCTCTAGCTCTTAACTATGTGTGAAAATGTCTGCTCATCATGTTATTCAATTTGCATGTAAGAGAGCCACAAAGAGTTCATATTTTGTAAGACTCTAAAAAAAAAAATGCGATGTGTAAATTCTGCGCTACATCAATTACCAAAGCAAAGGAAACAACTTCTAATTTTCATCGACGTAGAGCGAAAGCACACAGATTAAGAACTAATCTTTTCTGTATATGCATAAAATCTCAGCATTTTCACAGCTAATGCTTAGTTTGTTCGTTGTAGAAGTCTGCAGGTGAATTTTTAGGCCGGCGCTCATGCTCTCGCTTCTATTTTATGTTGTGTCCAGCTGGCATCCCCCTAGTGATCGCGTTTTCCAGAAAGTCACATTGCTGCTACATTATGTGTCTCAAAGTTATTTTAATATCTTTACAGCATTTTATTTCAACCACCATTTTTTAAAGTCTGACTCTGTTGCAGTGAGTGCAGTAAGAGTTGTTTGCTATTAAAATCAACAATGGAATTTAAAAAATACAACCAATGGACAGACAACGAGGTTCAGGCTGGATTAAGCTTATATGCAGAGGACGAAATCCAGCGGGAACTGGAAAGTAGCGGCAATCCCACATCACCAGACTAATTTGCCTAATTTTTACTGTACTTTAGACTGCGCTTAAGTATTACTGACTAATTCTTCTAAGCAATTCAATGGAAACGCAGCTTAATACATAATATTAAGTTCTTCAGAAACACTTTACTGTATTTTCAGCCTATCCATGTAAATCTAGTTCACAATGAGCAGGGAAGAACTGACTGGAAAGTCTGAATATTTGATTAGTAGCCATGTAGTACATGATGGTCACCTGTTTAGAGAGCTGCTCCTCGCACAGTTTGTACAGAGTGAAGAATTTCCTAGCCAGCTCAATATTGTCAATAAAGCCACAGCTTGCCAATTTCACTCTGATAATGATCTGTCTGTCAGGAACCATCATTGCCACTGAGCGGAAGTTAATTTTCAGATTCTCTGGAAGTTCTTGTCTCCCTGCGTATCCAGGATTCTGTATGGGAAAAAAGAGAGAGAAAATAACAACCTATATGTTTTATACTACGATTAGCCTGAAAGTCAATCAATCAATCAATCAACTTTATTTATATAGCGCTTTTACAATCATGATTGTGTCAAAGCAGCTTCACAGTGTCAAACAGGATAATATTGCGACAAAATTAGATTTGGCTGTACAGTCGTACTGGAGAAAACAGTGATGTTATCAGCTTATTTTAATTTATCATATAGCGACAATGTTGGCAGATCAGTATTATAGTTTATAGAATTAAATAAGACCTAATTCATACATTTTATTTGTATGATAAGTTGAATAACTTAGATCATAATTTTAGTGTCCCCAAAATGGGGTAACCTTTCAGTTCATTGGGTCTTTAAATCTCAGTTTACTCATGTTTCCACATAGTATTTGAGATCAATAAACAACTGTGTTTGTAATATGTCCAATGTGTTTCATATATGAAGAAAAAAAAATAAGCAAACTTTACAAAGAGTAAATGGTGTCACATTGTACTGCACCTAATCTGCCCTTATTAATAGTAACATTCATGTTAACACATGACTTTAGTAGTTTATTGCTTTATAAAGTGCAACATTATATCGCTGGAAACAGCAGTATGGTAAAAAACATTGTGGCATGTGCAAACCACTCCAATATATTTCATCTCTACTTTTAATCGGTTCCTGGTTCCTCAGTGTTAAAGAATCTTTCAAATGACTGTGAGATGTGTGATATTTTAAAGAATACATAAATGCACCAGCTCACCATTGTGAGGAAGATGCCAAACTCAGGGTTCATCTCTACATTATCTCCATCAGTAAAGATAAAGTTCTTCCGCCGTTCTTTCTTGCAGGTGAGCACAATGGCAATTTGTTGAGCCGCCACTGAGAGCACCGGCAGGTCGATGCGGTTGAACTCATCAAAACATCCCCAGGAGCCAGACTGAGCAAGACCTAGTAATAATAAACAAATAAATAAAATCATTGAGTATGCAGAAAGCAAAACATGACCACTGATGAAATGATGAGATTAAAGCAGGGGTTTCTCATGTTTAATTTCACACATCACATCATCCAAATATTGCTTGTGTATGGGTAATAAATTAGGGATGATTGCTTACAGATTAGGGAGTATTGCTTACATGATTATATCGCGTGGGTTTATGCTTTAATTTAATATGCAACAATAGAGTAACATTTGTTTTTATAATGTGCACACGTGTGGCACCTTTAAATATTCTGCCCAAGCCTCTGAAGTCCATCTGGTCGGAGCAATTGAATACCACCACATATTTGCCCAGGCAGCGGCCCATGTCCTTAGTGGTTTCTGTCTTTCCTGTTCCTGCTGGTCCGGCTGGGGCTCCACCCATGCTCATTCCCAAAGCTTGAGCTAAAGTAATGTAGCATCTAGAAAAAAAAAAGAAAAAAGAAAAAAAGATATATATATGTATATATATATATATATATATATATATATATATATATATATATATATATATATATATATATATATATATATATATATATATATACCTGATAATTTATGGCAAGAAAAAGTAACTGCACGGAAAAAAAACAAGAAACAGAAATCTGATGATTTATAATGTCTCGGTTACGTGTGTAACATTAGTTCCCTGAAACGAGACACTGCGTCCCCGTTTTGGGAACGCCTCTGCGTGATTGCGTTGTGAAGCACGTATGTCATCAGTCCAATAGGAAGACGGAACGTCATAGGCGGGTGACGTCACGGACCCGGAACAATAAAGCACACCGGCAAACACACGCCGTTAGCTTCTGAACAGGATGAAACAAGGTGCTTGCGGGCATGCGGGAAGTATGGCACAGTGACACAGCGTCTCGTTCCCATTCAGGGAACTAAGGTTATAGACGTAACCGAGACGTTCCCTATCATAGGAACTCGAGCTGCGTCACCGCTTTGGGAACGAGAATACCCACGCCCCCATAGGAGCCGGATGCCCGCCTGTCAAGTGTCAGGAGGCGAGCACCCGAGCCCCAGGAGTAGAATAAATGTCAAGTTCGTAGAATCTGACGAAGGTACAAAGACCAACCTGCCGCATCACAGACATCCTGCAGGGAGGAACCTGACAAGAGTGCCTGCGAAGCAGCCATACTCCTAGTAGAGTGGGACCGGACGGCCAAGGAGAAGGCTGTACGGCCGTCACATAAGCAAGTGAGATAGCCTCGACCACCCACTTGCTCATCCTCTGCTTTGAAACTGCCCCCCTCGAGGAAGGTCAATAACAGACAAATAACTGTACTGTTCTCCTCAACAGGGCAGCTATGTGGACATAAGTGTCTAGGCACAAACAGTGCACGAGCAGATAAGATGTCCTGGTCCGACGTCACCCGAGACGGAGGACAAAGGCTTGCAGCACAAAGGTTCGAGGAGCCTTAGGAACATAGCCCGGCCTAGGGTACAAGAAGGCCTTGGCCACACCAGTCGCAAATTCCAGACACGAGGGTGCCACCGAGAGAGCTTGAAAATCTCCTTTGCTCCTAGGGAGAAAAGCGTCTTTAAAACAACAAACTTCTCGGAAACTACCTCGAGCGGCTCAAAGGGAGCCTCGGAAAGACTCGGAAAGACCTTGAAGGACCAGAGATCCCAGGTCGGCACACTGGTGCGTACTGCAGGCCTCAGCCTCCAAGCGCCACGAAGGAAACGAGTAACCAGAGGGAGTCACCCCAAAAAACACCACCCAAAGGAGTGTGGTAAGCACCTGAGGCCGCCACGTACACCTTTAATGTGGGGGGAACTAGCCCAGCAGAGAATCTCCCCTGCACGAACTCCAGCACCGCGTTCGCAGGGCAGTTAACTGGATCCCACAGGCGATCTCTGCACCATAAGGTGAAGAGCCTCCACTTCAGTGTGTACAGTTTCCTCGTGGAAGGAGCTCTAGAGTGTAGAATGGTCACAACAACCTCGGTTGAGAGACCAGAATTTATGAGCTGGGCCCCCTCAGAGGCCAAGCCCATGGTTTCCACAACTCCTGGCGAGAGAGAATGTCCCTCCTGATCGAAATCTCCAGGGGAGAGCCATCGAGGAGAGACACAAGGTACGAGAACCATACTCGGCCTGGCCAGAACGGGGCTACTAACAGAAGACGGGCCCCGTCCCGACGCACTCTCTCTAGAACTCCCGGAAGCAGAGCAATTGGGGGAAAGATGTACAGAGGCAGCCTCGGCCATTCCTGTACCATAGCATCCAGTCCGAGAGGAACTGGAGACACTAGGGAGAACCACAGACGACAATGCATGTTCTCGTGAGTGGCAAGCAGGTCACTTGAGCCCTGCCAAATCTCTCCCAAAGGAGCTCCACCACCTCGGTGTGGAGTCTCCACTCCCCGGGCCTTGGCCCCTGCCTCGACAGGGTGTCTGCTTCCACATTCAACCACCCAGGAATGTACATAGCCCTCTCTGAGAGCAGTTCCACTGGGACCAGAGGGGAATACGGCGCGCCAGCTTGTATAACTGGCGTGACCTCGGACCTCCCTGATGGTTGATTTACGAGACCACCAATGTGCTGTCTGTGTGAACTAGCACATGATGGCCCATGAGATACGGCAGGAAGTGTTTCAGCACCTGAAACACTGCCAGCATTCTAGACAATTATGCCACGAATGATGGTGTTCCTGCCATAGGCCCACCTCATGGTCGCCCCTCCCAGCCCATAAGGGAGGCATCCATGCTCAGAGATACCCGCTGGCATGGTGCCCCCAGTAACAGGCCTTGGCCTAGAAAGCAAGGGTCCCTCCGCATGATCAAGGAGCGGAGACACCGCCGCGTAACCTTGATCACACGGAAAGGATTTCCCCTCGGGGAAAGCCCTTGGTTTTGAGTCACCATTGTAGCGGTCTCATGTACAACAGGCTGCACGGAATGATATTGGACGCTGCTGTCATGAGACCCAACATACTCTGAAACTGTTTCACAGTGAGCGACTGGTCTAGTTTCACCCCTCTTAAGGCCGAGCCGGTCGACCCTATGCGAAGCTCTGAAAACCGGGCCTGCATACAGACCGAATCCCAACTCATGCCTAGATACGTTATTCTCTGCATTAGGGAAAGAACGCTCTTCTTGGAGTTGAGCCTCAGCCCAACTCCCTCGTGTGTGCGAGAACAACATCTCGATGTTGAACCGTGAGACGAGCTGACTGTGCCAGAATCAGCCAGTCGTCGATTTAATGCGTGTCCACACTCTGGTGAACGTGCGGGGTGAAGTGCTAGACCAAAGGGAAGCACCCAATATTGGTACCCGAAGCGAACCACAGCTATTTCCTGTGCTGTGGAAGGATGGAGATATGAAAATATGCATCTTTGTGATCTATCGTGACAAACCAGACAAACCAGGAATGGCGACGCTGTTTTTGTTGCGCCATATGCAAGGAGCTCGTAACAAGAAAATGCCTCTCTGTACGACCAGGTCTTTGCCATAGTGTTTTAATTCCCTTTTCTTTTTAAAACCTGTGGCATCGAACGACCATCTTTACCATATGGAAGATAGGCTGATAATATCTAGCTTCTCAAAGTCAGATAAACCCTTTCATTCCTCAGAATTAAAGCCATAAACACTTATCAATGAACATGTTCCGAATGATAGACTGAAAGAACATATCTAACTCCTCAAAGTCAGATAATATTAATTTTAATTCCTCAGAATTAAATCAGCCATAATCACTAGACGATACTGTTTTATTCATACGGAATCGTCATCTACACGCTGCCTCAGCAAACCCGAGATACCATCCGTCTACAATATATTTGGCTTTCATCCCTCGAGATGACAGACCACAGACGCGAGGATGAAATCCCCGAAAACCGTACGCAATTTCTCTATACGCGTCAAGATATTTCACAATGAACACAGCCAGCACCCTCAGGAACTGACTGCCCAAACAGTATCACATGTACACCGATGCTTGTGTTACTATAGACCGAAGTCTGAGGCTGAGCAGAGCGCACGGGGAGAACGCGCTCGTCAAGCCTGCTTTTTTTTTTTTTACACAGACTCGCTCATGATGCTCCTCATTGGCAGGGGATCGAGTCCTCAACCCTGCATCGACGCTGCAGACATCCACCTCCTCGGAGGAAGACAGCTGTAGCATCGCGGCTGCTCCCCGGGCGGGAGAAACCGCAGTGCGGGCTCCCAACCTAGAGAAGTGGCACTGGATCTGACAGGTGAAGGCTGAGAAAGGGCTGGCCCGTCTCACACCCCTCCTTCAGATCCATATGCGAACCCCACGATCTGAGCTGCTGCTGTGCCTCAGCAGCAGTGGAACCCGTGCCGCGGGGAACGCGAGCAGGTACGCCCTCCTCAAAGAGCGCCCAGCGGGATCACAGCACGCCTATGACGTTCTGTCTTACTATTGGACTGATGACATACGTGCTTCACGACGCAATCACGCAGAGGCATTCCCAAAGCGGTGACGCAGCTCGAGTTCCTATGATAGGGAACTCTGGATGCATCTTTGATTAAATGCACAGGTTTTTTTTTTGGTTTTTTTTGTTTTTTTTATCTTACTGCCATTACTGTAAGAATGTATAATTGAATGATCTATGAGAAATCACATCTGCTTTGTAATTATACATACATTACACTCAGTAAGAAAATAAGCTAAACAAGCTTGTAATTAGCTTGCTAGCAGCACCTGTCAGTGAGTGGAGTTATGACCAGCCTGTCGGTGCAGCCTAGAAACTCATTCTGATACACGAAAGCCACATCAGTGATGTTGATCATCATCTTTTCAGAGTCCTCATTGAAGTAAAAGCGGCATTGTTTCAGCCATTCAAAGTCTGTGGGGCTTTTGATGTGCAAACGACACTGTGTGAGAAGAACAGAATAGATTAGTTTTTTGCTGGGTGGTTGTCTTTTGAAGTTGTCTCAAAGACTACATTTACACATTTGCATTCCGATTTATTGCTCAAATCTGATTTATTTGTATAGTTGTTCAAAATATCAGATGGCCAATATCAGATTCCAGTGCAAACCAGGATCAAAAACCAGATCACACTGTCCTCCAAAAAAAAAAAAAGACTCTACTGTATAGGTCGTTTTTCAAGTACCTTATTACGACCTATATTTACGTTTTGAAAGTCATGCGCCCTCTAGCTGGCGTAAAAATAATGTTATGTCACACGTCATGAAATGTGTCAAAATGCGTGTTCATTTTAATGCAATGTGTGGACTTTGTACCACCATTTTTCATATTTCCATTTAGCAAAAATATTTCTTTTAATTTACAACTACACCCACCCCATCCTTAGCCTGACAAACCAGACCCACATCAAGATGTTTGGTCTGGAAACTCACTATTGACAGCTCAATCCGAGGGGCAGGATAAACGGTTGTCTTTCAAACTACCTCTGCACGCGATAGGATAGCGCTACAACCAACCAGAGCAACGAAGGTGAAGCAGAGCTTGTTGACAGATTAAACATTCGCCGTATCCGGTCGGCAAAACTCCGAACACATCTTCCCTTTTTAAGAATGAGTTCAGTGCGTTCTTTGTTCTTTTCTCAGAGAAAAGCTTAACTCCAAGTCTTCCAGAGTCGTGATCAAAGCTGATTCGAAAGACCGCTGTTCGCCAGTTTCTGTGTTTACTAGAAGCACGCAAACGCAACTCGGCCATCGTCATTATGGCCCCGCCCACCGACTCTATACACGGTGTGATTGGCCCGGCAAGAGTTATTGAGAGTTCTCAAGGTATTGAGAGTTGCTAGACGACACTCGCGGGCAGATTAAATTTGCTGCCGCTAGGGTGCGTCTAGATTTCCAGATTACCCCTTCCCTAAACCTACCCAGTGATTTATAGTGCATACACACATTATGAGCATGTGTTCCCTGGGATCGAACTCACGATCACATGTTTTTGTTGTATAGTGCAATGCTTTGCCAACTGAGCTAAGCAAAACCTGAAATATTATGCAGATAAAAGGGAAAAATGCCTTAAAATTAAAGTGTCCTGCTGTCAATAGGTACAAGAGTCACAACTTTAGAAAACGCTCCTGTGTTGTATTTCATTAATTAAAATATTGTCGATAGGGGCGCAACTTTAGAAAATGCTCCTATGAATTGTATTTCAAGGAAGTGACAAAAGACCTATATAGGTGTATTGGTTGGAGGACATGTTGGAACAGATCATGGCCCTAAACTGACCCGCATGTCCAAAAGAACGATAAAAAAGTTGCTGTCATATGGAAGTAAACACAGTGGACATTAAAGTAAGTGATTACGTGGTTATTTATAGTGTGATCTGCTGCGGAAGCCAGTGAATTTATGTGAGGGCAATAGGAAAAAACAAAAAAAAGACGATGTGAAAAGAGAGACGTTATGATAAGAGCCCTCTTGTTTTGCTTGTATATAGAGCTGTCACTGTAATACTTTTGAGCTCTGACACATCACTGTCCCTCACTGACTATCATTCACATCTATCTTGATAATTTAAGTTACGTTAAATCTTTGAAACGACTCCTTTGAGCGCAGAATTGTGTCTGTTTTGTCTCGATGCCTTTATGTCTGATGCCTTCTTTATTTCTGATGCTTTTTAGTCTGAGTCCGTTTCGTCTGATGCCTTTGTTTTGTCTGATGTCTTTATGTCTGATGGTTTTTGGTCTGAACCGATTTCGTCTGATGCCTTTTAGTCTGAGGCTGTTTCATCTAATGCCTTTATGTCTGAGTCCATTTCGTCTGATGCCATTATGTCTGAGGCATGTCGCCTTTTCATCATATGACTGAGGTCTGAGGATCTACAATGTACACCATAATGGTGACGAATGTTGATCTAGACTAGAGTGATGTAAAAGTGGCATGAATTTCGGTATGACTGTTCAGACTGCAGTCGCATTGCAAAACATCCACCCAGTATCGGATTTAGAAAGTGGTCCACATTTTGGGCCAAATTTGGCTGCAGTCTGAATGTAACCAAAGGGATGTACGCAAATGCTTTAAACTATCTGAGGGTTGTGACATACTCAGTAATTTAGCATTCATTCATATCAAGGCATCCAACCTTGCAGGGTTGACATATCCAAATTATGAGAAAAATGATTTTGTGTTTAAAACATTGAGAAACAAACCATATTAAATTCCGGTGCCTGCATTAGCTAAAACTGCCTTAGCCTATTGTAGAGTTTAAAAAAATAAGCATAATAATGTTTTAAAATCCTAAAATACGGACCTCAATTGAGCAACTATTAACAATGCTGAGACTTTATTAGAATAACAATGAGGCAGGATCTTACAATTTTACTGAGCAACCATATAGCACATATACATATACCATATAGCATACTGTATATTATATAAACTGGATAAATATATTCTGGCACTCACCAAATCATCAAAGATGTCCCTCTGGTGTACATGAATGGTGATTAACGTTTCATACTTTGTCCGTTCAACAGCTCCGAGGTCCTTTGTGGTCATGTCAATTAAATTGTTGAGGAGCTCAAGAAAAAACTGGTTGGTTTTAGCCATGATCTTGCGGTCATATCTGGCATTGCTCAAAGCATCCTCAGAATCCTTCGTCCAGATCATCTGGATTCCCAGTAAACCAACCTAAACCACAGAAACCAGTAGTGTAGTTAATATACTATACCTATACCAAATTTCTTTTTTTCTTTTTTTACTTTACTTTACAAATTGCATTGCTTTCATTACGTTGAATACCTGTGCAGGAAAGGAGTCCAAAAATTCAATCAACTCAAAACCAGAGTCTTGAATGGCAAGTGCAGCCTGACGGATGATAAGGTGCAAAGACCTCTGGGATTCTTTTAGTAGTGCATTAAGCCAGACCTCCACATTGCCCTCTGCTATGACAGGCCTGTCCAGCTCAACTGTCTCGCCTTCTCGTGATGATATCGCTAGAATCTTATCATACATCTAAAAGAAAATCCAGTGTTGGTTATTTGTGAAAAGCAACTGTTTAACAAATAATGATCCTAAAACATTGAATTAGTTATAGAAAATAAAAGTGTTATGACTTTACAGAATAGAACAGTTTATTGAATTATATGTGTGTTTTTATATGCAGATTGCTTTTTATGAATCACATTATGGCTCATATAGTATGATAAAGGAGAATGTAGAGCTCATACTCAAGGAGGGGAAACAAAAACCTGAAATTTATTCAGACACCTGTAAAAAAAAAAAAAAAAAAAATGCCCAAACATATGCAATTTGATGAAGTTACTAATATTTATATGGCCATAAAGTAAGGTGAAATTCTAATAGCTTGTAAATATAAATCAATGAGATATTAGTATAGCAGACATAACATGTATATAAAAATCAGTTGTCACCCTATATCTGTTGTTATACCTAAGGTATATCTAAGTTGATATTTTATGATATTATATAGTTTTATGAACAAAGTTCTGTAGTTTTTTATTGAGGGGGACACAACATACAGTATAATGCAATGCAATACAATGATGATTGAGAGATGTGAAAATAAACTGTTCTCAACAACAACAACAAAAAAGCCTGATGGATTATACTGTTTTTGATACACATATTTTAAGAGGATGTTTCTCGAAAAATTATGCATGGATAATCAAGTAAGCCTAAGTTAAAGGGTTTATCTTGAATATTACTAACAATACAAAAGTTATTTTTATTTACTTTATAAAAATGTGTATAGATTTTACAGCAAAAGCAGACATTTAGAGGGAGGTTTTTAGAATTATATTTAAAGACCTTTCACTGGCTAAAAAAGTAGCAATAAACTATCAATAAGACAACATAAGGCATGCAGTAGATTTTGTCAAACAGCAAAGTTTTGATCATGTTGATAATTTAGAGGCCTAAATTTGTTAATGAAAGTAGGCCTTATAGGTTAAAGCAGCAAACACCTTTTCATGGAAGTGGACATATTTGATATTGTCGAATATGTTGAGCAGGTGGGCCTGGATGGTGTGTGAGTCAGATGCTTGACCCAAAATCTCCAGCAGTGCAGGATCCGATACAAAGAAGAAACGTGGAAACAGCAAGCGCTTTTTCTCCAGATACCTGTAAAGCAGAAACAAATTTAAAAAATAAGCTACACTATTACAACAACAACGGCACTTTAAACTGACAAAAATAAGCGACTTAAAAATACGATTTCAAAATGGAAAAGGCAAAACTTGTTTACCACCCTTTTTGGGGGTTTTTCAACTCAACCTACAGTGGTTGTGTCACCTGTGATAACTGCAAAAGGTACATCTTGCTATAACTAACTATAAAACTGCTGAATCTTGACTTGACAGATGTCTAACAGATGCGTTGTTTTACCCTGTGAGTGATTTTTGACACATCTCTAGCTGTTCCAGCAGGTGAGGCAGCAACTGACCCATAGTCTCATCTCCCACACACGACTGGACTACATTGGGCATCTCATGAGCTCGAGTCATGATTTTCACCCAGGATTTATCGATGTTGGAGAAGCGCTTTGCCTCCTAAAAGAGAAGGTTTCACTTGAATTTCTTCAAATTTAACATTAAATATTTAACACCAGGGAAACTGTCAAGAAACATCTGTGGTATCTGGAATTGCACAAAACAAAACATCTGCGGCATCTATGGTATTTACAAACCCGATTCCAAAAAAAGTTGTGACAGTGTACAAATTGTGAATAAAAACAGAATGCAATGATGTGGAAGTTTCAAAATGCAATATTCAATCGGAGCTCGGGTAGAATATCCTCTCCGAGCCCCTCTATAGCAGACAGCAAGCCAAATCTGTTTACCACTTTCACTAAGATTATTTGGGCACACAAACTCGTGAACTGTATATTGGGTAATTAGAAAATGTTTCAATACACTGAGCTATGATGCTAGTGTAAGATCAAAATTAAAATGTGTCATGAGCATGTCCTGTTCCCTTCTTTGACCCATTGATTCTGCACTTCAATGTGCGGGAGTGAGACTGAATTACTTATATTACCTTTGGCAGCTGTTTGGCTATGTCTCCACCAACAAAAACAGCCTCAAGGTAAATCCAGAGGTTTTGTACAGTCATCCAGTTCTCAATAATATCGGTTGTGTTGGAGAGGTTCTGAACCCACTTCTGGATCTGGGTTTTGAACGGTGTGTTGTATCTACAGAGATATAAGACACAAGGTCACGTGCATGACCGGTCATAATAATAATATGCTAACTAACTGTCCTAATTCATTCCATTTGATTTGCCTATGCTTCATCTTCAACTTACAACATATACATTTGATTTTCACAGAATTAAATAAATAACACTATCTTTATAGGCATACTAGAAATAAACTGTATCTGCAAGAATAGTAGAATTTTCCAGAGAAATTAAATGTTGATCTAATGGCTCACCTGTTGCTCATAAGAGAACCAAGCACCATCAGGCTATCCTCCATGTTAGTAATGATCTCAGATGTACTGTCTCCTCTCAGAAGGAGCTCGCCTCTGGTTTTAAAGTGGGCAAAGGTAAAGGTCTTGTTGTCCCATTCCGCAATTACTTGCTTCAGTTTCTGCTCGATGTCACGCTCCTTCACAGCACTGATGCAGATATCCTGCTCAAATGGTTTGTTATTATAATGGGATTCTTTACACATTCTTTGAAAAATTGGAATCTATCTATGTCTATGGAATTAAAAACGAATTCTGACCTCGATTTCTTCTTTGTACTTCAGCAGAGGGGCTTCCATGATGTTGCGAAGCTTGAAGTTATCAGTTTCGACCTCAAAGGTGTGACCTGTAACCTCAGTAATCCTCTTCCAGTGGCGTGTCATCATTGCTTTGTTAGTCATTAGATCCAGCAGGGGGCAGCACTCACTAAATTCGTCAACAGTTTTTTTCAGGTCAAGAAATGCCTGCCACTCTTTAAGGGCCCGCGGCAGCTTACGGCACCTACAAAACAAAAAGTGTGAGATTTAAAGTTGACATTTAAAGATATATTTTTTTGTATTAGCTTTGTACATTTGTGTCCACTATTACTGTAAATTAACATTTGAGTGACTGCATAGTAAAGATGTTCAGACCTATTGTATTGAACTCAAGTATGCTTTAAATTGTATCTGACAGAAAACTCTCCTTTCATCCTCTTATTCTCAAATGATTATTGCACTACACTGGTACTTGCTCCAACACAGCTGACTTTAATTTCAGTCCTTGACAGGCATGGAGAATTAATCTATTCTCTGAAAAGCTTCTGCGATTACCAGAACAGACCAGCACAATTGAAATCCCCTGGTGCCTTCATGCTTTTCAATGTAACTTATTACATGGCTGCCAAAGAGAGGGACTTCAGAAATTTAGTTTGACTTCTGTACCCTTCTCACCTCGTCTGAAACTCAAGAAGTTCATTGTTGATTCTGTCAATGTGAATCTCGGCCCATGAGATGTCATAGTAGCCATTGACTGTGTCAATGACACTGTTGTAGAGTCCATAGAGCTTTTGGAGAAGTGTCAACTGTCTCCTGATCTCAAGCAGCTGAGGATGCTGAGTAACAGATAGGCCAAATAGCTCCTCCCCACCTGTGTATGTGATGTACTTGCGGAAGAGGTTGTCAAAGCGATTCTGTGAAACGGCAGATCATTTAAAAATAAATAACCAGATCAAAGATTCATTTATATGTATACATAAATTACATAAAATATATGTTGTAAGCAACATCAAGTATGTTTACTATGTAAGAACAAAGAGAATATGGAGTGGTACAGTAGACATTAAACTAGCTCAGTTATGTAGAAAAACAGTATGTTTTTACAAACACAGACATGGTCCTGTTTAGTTTTCAGATAATTTGAATTGAGTTCTAGGGTGAATTCCAAATGGTACTGACCCTCCAAACGGCACACTTTATATGCACTTTCAGTTTTGTGGACTTACAATGGCTGCCGTGTGCTCATGTCTGTTAAGTCCATTAGAATGTACGGTGTCCCATTTGTCATTTTAGGATTCAGAAGGCTGTTCACAAGCTTTGTGGTCGATACGCGAAACTCTGCCAGACTTCTTCCCGACAGTCAAATTGCTGTTATGTCACAAAAGCGGACTCACATAGAAAGAATGTGAGTTTTTAGGGTGCCATTTTGTACCCAGGGTGGGATAGGGCCATTTTGTACCCTTGAAGATCACCTCAGGAAGGGGATGCAATTTGTAGAATGTTACAAATGAAAGTGAGCAATCGCAATCCTTTCATGAAGGGCCCTTCCTCAAGTCTGTATGCAAAAAATTGCCCCTAGTCATTCATTAATTTGTTGTCATGGCTTTCAATTAGTTGCACACCTGTTCTCTGTTCCTTTGATTAGCATCCTTAGTGTATTTAAGGCTCTGTTCACATGAACGCGGGTATTTTTTAAAACACAGCTCTCTATAAGTGGTTTGGCTGTTTGTCCACATGCAAACGCTGTATCTGATTACTGAAACCTGACTTTTTTGAAAACTCCAGCCAGGGTGAAGATTTTTAGAAACTCTGGTTACATCGTTGTCATGTAGATGGTGAAACCAGGGATTTCGGCTTGTAAAGTCGAACGTGCACCTTTCTCTCATTTGTTTGACGTCAGATTGTGCGCTGTGATCTCTTTTGACTACTTGAGTTGAGTCTATGCGGCAAACATAGCTTTTAATAACTCTGCTAACAGCACTTATCACACGTATAGCCTACAGACACATGTGCAGTCATCTGATTGTATTGCAGAACGGAGGCGCCAGAATGCAATAATACAAAATAGTCAGGCAAGTGTGAAGCTATTACAGTCCACTTGGGCCCTGCCGCTGTGTATATACGGTTACCTGTCACTTTCACAGAGCCTATGGCATCCCTCTGTGCATCGGTGCCGTGGATGGGACCCATGTGGAAATCAGGCAGCCAATCATAGCGTGTTTTTGCGGTTTCATTTGGACGTTTTTTTTAAGCCGTGCTTGTGTGGACGTGATTGTTTTTTAAAATAGAGGAAAATCTCTGGTTATAAAAATTCCTGTGTATGTGTGGACTAAGCCTAAGCTTTCAGTTCTCTCCTCTTCTGTTCATTGTCTTGTGTTAAAGGGTTAGTTCACCCAAAAATGAAATTGATATCCTTAATGACTCAGCCTAATGTTGTTCCACACCCATAAGACCTTCGGAACACAGTTTAAGATATTTTATATTTAGTCAGAGAGATTCTGCCTCTCCATTAAAAAGGTATCGAAAATTGAAAATTGTCTTCTCTTCCGTGTTTGTTACGTGTATGAATCAGCATATCGATTCAGAATCTGGATCATCAATGTCACATTATTTCAGCAGTTTGGAAGTTTGACTGCCAAATCCGAATTTGATCCTAATCATTAATCAATATGCTGATTCATAACCCTTTGAATCTTTGTTTGAGGATTGAAAACAAACCCTGAAGAGAAGACAATGCTGAATAAAGTTGAAGTTTTTGTTATTTTGGCGACCAAAATGTATTTTCGATGCTTCAATATATTCTAACTATATCACGGATGTCACATCTACTGTACTACTTTGATGATGTTTTTATTACCTTTCTGGAAAGGGACAATATACTGTGCATACGTTTTCAATGGAGAGACAGAATCTCTCGGACTAAATATAAAATATATTAAACTGTGTTCCGCAGATGAATGGAGGTCTTACGGGTATGGAACGACATTAGGGTGAGTCATTAACAACATACATTACATTTTTGGGTGAACTAACCCTTTAAAATTTAATTGGCATGAGTATGCTGTCTCTTTGTATGTTTATTTAGACTACTGGAAGTTCTCAGTCATTCATTCATTCAATCTGTGTTAAACAACTATGTTACTACATGGTAACCTGTGCCGTGACAGGTACTTTGTACCAAACTATTTAAATGGGAAAACATGCAAACTCCTTTTCTTCTTATTATTGACCAATTAGCCAAACAAAATCAAGTATCCTGTGTAATGTAGTTATATTCATTCAATGAAATTTAAGTCATGTTTATACAAATAGGAATTGTAATTTACAGGGTACTGCACCTGAAACATAATAAGCCTATCACTGGCATCCTGGGGAGCCAATCCAACCACCATGGGACCATCCTGAAAATGTGACAAGCAAAAAAACAGTGAATTGTATGCACATATTGTTAATTTAAGAATAACAACCTCTGTGTTAGTCCTGTTCAGTGGAACCATCAGCTACTTCAGAGAATCACTCATCACTGATTATAGTGTGGCATGATTTCTGGCATATATGTTAAAGACTACCCACAGTGGATGGATATATTTTACCTGCCCCTCAAGACTCACCCTATCATAGTCATGGTAGAAGTGCTGGCAGTCTTCCACAAAGGTCTCAACATTTTTGATGAGTTCTCCTCTGAAGTTTGGTTGGAGAGACACCAGCTCGTTTTGCACCTCTGTGCTACGTGAAAGCAGTTTCTCCCAGGTGTACCGAAGTGTGTCCACTTTCTCAGCTTCCTCTTTGGCAATCAATAATCCATACTTATGTAGCATGGCGTACGACTCCTGCAGGCCATAACCAAGGAAATAGACATAAAATCTACAGTATTGTATCATAGGATAATACATAACTGTTTTACGTTCTGTATTTTTGAAGATCTTCATGCATCTCAAACCCTACACAAACCATAAAGTTTGTTCAACATTTATGTTATACATACAGTATACAGGTATACAAGCTCTTCTGTAATCAAATCGTGAGGAATTTTCTTTAGGATTTCAGCTGTGCTCACCAAGAATTATAGTTACATGAAAAAGAGCTGTCTAAAGATTCTTCAAAATTTCATTATGTGTTATATTTCTGTTTATTTGTATGTACCTCAACTGGGCCAACTTGAAAGTCTATGGAGATCTGGTGTTCTCTGATCTCTTTGAGTGTTGCCATGGCGATACGGATATCATCCAAATCTTTAATTGGCCTGTTGAGTTTCTTGCTCGCCTCATCTATAAAGGTGAAGATCCGTTCCATCTCCATGTAATACTTTTTGTTGCAATGGTGACCAAAATCCACCATCCAGGTCTTTGTCTCAGCTGTAAGGGCGAACTTCAGATCCGCTGTAGGTAAGTTCAGCAAAACACAAAGAATAAAGGAGCCTTTTGTAGTTTGATAATAATAATAATAATAATAATAATAATAATAATAATAATAATAATAATAATAATGAAGTTTTTTTTTTTTTTCATCTAAAAGCTATAACTTGCTAGCATTCACACTGCTATGTATAATAAAGGCATGGAATATTAATGGTCACACTTTAGTTCAGGGTCCAATTCTCACTATTAAAGTCCTCATCCATCCATCCAGCCAGTTACTATGCATAATAAAGGCCTGGAATATTAATAGTCACACTTTAGATCAGGGTCCAATTCTCACTATTAAAGTCCTCATGAAATCAAAATTGATCTTATATACTTTGTTAGCACATATTACAGGTCTTAGGGTGAACAATTAATCCGTGCAAGTTAATACACAGAGAAAAAAAAAATAGTTTGCTGTGGTAATCTTTAATCAAAATCTGAAAAGTAACTTCTGGTCTGGAAACGGCGTTCCTTCTTAGCTGATGTTAGTTTGACGGCTTGCGTTTTAATGCTGCCTTCAAGTGCTATCGGAAGTTTCCTACTTCCCACTTCAGAGGTTGTGATTACGAGCTTGTTGTGTTCAGGTGCTTTGTTTTCTGAAAGAATGGAGGACACCAGGTTCATACTTTTGTGCATCTTTGGAAAATGTTATTTTAACACTATAACCATTTCAGTCATTTCCCGGTCCCAGAAATTCATTGAATCACTGGCAAACATAGCAGCCCAACACGAAAGCATATTGTTTATAATCACATTCACAATAAAGGCATAATGTAGACAATAAAGGCTGCTTAAAGACTAAAATGGCAATAGTTATCAGCTATACATGATCCTATTTTATAGCTACTTTTACCACACTATCTAGATAGTCAGCTTGCTCACTATTCTGGAATGATGGTCAACTAGATGTGATTTTCGATGTGATTAAAATACACAATATGCTTCAAATGATTATTAATTTATGTAAATATGTACTACTTTAATGACAAGACAAGACAATTAAATTGTTGTAAAAAAATAAAAAAATTAAAAAAAATAAAACACCTGCCACAGCAGAAATTCATCTCCCATCTGCCATTTTAACGGTTATGCCACACCCATCTCGGGAACTTTGGTATCAAAATTATTTCCGAACTTCCCAGTGGTAAACACTACATCAGAGGGCGTTCATATGCAATTTTTACCTCGAAAACTCGTATTTACGATAATTCTGATAGCACGTGAAGGCAGCATAAAATACGTAACCACTCCCCTCCAACCGTTAGTCTGCTATGAGCGAGAGATGGATGGGAGGAGTGCTGAGGTTCCACTGCAGTATACCGTGCATACTGCCACAGATCTGCCAGACTCTCTCACTTCCTGCACTCAGCATTCACAGTCACCTGAGTACTAATCAGTCACACCTGCATCTCGTCACCTCATCACAGATCCCCATATAATCCAAGCACTCACCCTCAGTCACCTCACCTCAAACTAGGAAAGACTTACTTAAGCCTAGTTCAGACTGCACGATTTTCAAACAGTGATTCGTCGGATCACTGCTCTAGTCACACTGTATGACTATCTGGGGTATCATTCAGTCACTGCTGTGTTCACACTGCACGATGGTTTGAGGACAGAGGAGTTCACACTGCATGACTGAACAAGAGGAAGAATCGCCGACAACTCACTCTCGCTCCGGTGCGCAAACTACATTTCCCAACTACACGTGCGATGTGCCGAGTAAACAACGCGAGATCACACGTCAGACCGGAGTTCTCGCGCAAGACTTTGAATTGTTATTTAAAATGATAAACTGCACAACGTTTGCTTCAAACTGTATGTGCGCTGATTTGTGGAGAAAAAGAAAAAAAGATTATGGCGGAAGAAATTGTTGGAGAGACAGAGGGAGCCAGGATTGTGTTCTGCAAAGACAGTTTGAGGTAAATAAACAATTTTGTAATGTGCTGCTGCTGTGGCTGGATGTGCAAATGTTTGGCCTTTGTTTCTGTTTGATAGAATTGTAAATATATCTATTAAAATACTGATATTCTGCTCTATAACTCCCCCCTGAACGTCCTGCTGCCCTGTATCTCACTCTCTCATTGGCTGTCGGTCATCGCCGATGTAATTTTCAGTCAGAACGTTGTTCACACAGCAGGAGATTGAATCGCCGACAGGTCTAGATATTTAGCATGCCAAATATCTCACAGGCGTCGGCGACTCGTCGGCGATTCTCTCTAATCGCGTCTTTGATTATTCACACTGGGTGATTGTCACTCGCGTGCACGAGCACCAATTTGCCTGTGATCTTGGGCATTTGTCGGCGATTTCGCAAAACCTGTCGGCGACTCAAAATCGGGGCAAAAATCGGGCAGTGTGAACTAGGCTTTACCTGTTCTCCAGCGATTACCCATACTCCAGCGATTACCTGTTCCCCAGCGATTACCTGTGTCCAGAGTTTCCTTCGTGTATCAAGTCTCTCACCATCGTCTGAGTTCATCCACCGTTGTCTCTGTGCATCCTGTACATCCAATATCTTCACATATCTCCGTAAGACTGATCCATATTCATCTATCCATTCACGCTCCACTCCCTGCTCTGTGGTTCAATAAACGTCTTGTGTATTCACCCTAACCTTGTCCAGTGTGTGTATCCTGTCAGAAGGTGAGACCTAGACCGAAGATGGATCTGGGTCTCTGTGATCCATTTTAAGAACCTGCAGACACTCTCTGGCAAGAGTTGACTGAAGCCAGGGCAACAACAAACACCACTGTCACCTCTGTCACCGCTACCACCACCCTTTCTTCACCTGTCTGTATTGCCGGTCCCATGGTCAAACCAGCGCCCTTCTCTGGTCTGGAGGAGGACTGCAACGGGTTTCTTCTCCAGTGCTCTCTCGCTCTCGAAGCGCAGCCACAACTCTTCCCAACGGAATGGTCCAAAATCTCCTTCATCATTTCACAGTTGTCCGGTCGTGCGCTCCAATGGGCGGAGACAATCTGGTATAAAACTGGTGTCGCCACTAGTTCCCTCCCGAGTTTCATCTCCCACTTCAAGGAAGTGTTTGGCCGTGTTCCGGGTGATTTGTCTGTGGGTGAGCGATTATACCATCTACGTCAAGGCACGTCTTCAGTTGCTGAATATGCCCTCACTTTCAGAATACTAGCTGCCGCAAGCGGATGGAAAGAGAGAGCACTGATCACTATGTATCGTCAAGGCCTCAATCCCGCCCTTCGTATTCAGCTTGCTATTTACGATGATTCCCTGGGGTTAGAGAAATTCATTCAAGTATCCATTCGAGTGGATCGTCGCGCTCAAGGTTGTTATTCCGAGTTATCCCGGTTGCAGTCTACTCACCAGCCCCTCCAGACAGAGAGATCGCCGCTGCCAGAACCAGAGAGTATGCAAATCGATCATTCACGTCTATCTCCCTCTGAGCAAGCTCGACGGCTGACCCAGAACCTCTGTCTATATTGTGGAGCAAATGATCATTATATCAAGGTGTGCTCCATCCATCCTCCACATCTCTTGGTGAGTTCTGTGACAAGTCCCTCTGTTACTTTCTCTCCACTGTCTACCAATGTGACATTGATTGCTGCTGAATGCTCTGTTATAGTCACGGCACTCATCGACTCTGGGTCAGCCATTAACTTCATCTCCATCGACCTCTGCAGGCAGCTAAAACATGCCACTGTCCGCTCGCCAACCCCATACAAAGTTAAGTCCATAACTGGGAAAAACTTGAACTGTGGCTGTGTTAACCGTCAAGTGAAATCAGTCATCCTGCTAGTAGGCTGCCTGCATGAAGAAATATTCTCTCCTCTGGTTCTGGACGGCTCTACGGCGGCGGTCATCCTGGGTCTCCCCTGGCTCATTCAACATCATCCTGAGGTCTCCTGGTGCAACGGAGACGTTCTGAACTGGGGCTCCAGCTGTTTTCACTCCTGTGTTCCTCAACTACCAAGATCTCCTCGTCCCTCTCCTAAGTCTATTTCTGTGAATTCAACGACGATTGAAAGTCCCCTTGAGAAACGGTCCGTCGACATTCCCGCCTGTTACAAGCCCTACTCAGACGTCTTCTGCCTGAAGCGAGCCTCAGAGTTACCACCACACCGACCATGGGACTGCGCCATAGACCTGGAACCAGGTGAGCCAGTATCCCGCGGTCATGTATACCCACTCTCCATCCCTGAACAGAAGGCCATGGAAGAGTACATCGCTGAGGCTCTCAAACAAGGTTACATTCGACATCCCACGTCTCCTGCTGCTTGCAGCTTCTTCTTTGTGGCTAAGAAAGATGCAGGTATACGTCCATGCATCGATTACCGAGCTCTTTTAAAAGAGAACCAAGAAGTTTAGGTATCCTCTTCCCCTCGTTCCAGCCGCCCTCGAGCATCTGCGTGGGGCCACCGTGTTTTCTAAGTTAGACCTGCACTGTGCTTATAATCTAATTCGTATCCAAGAAGGAGACGAGAAGAAGATGGCTTTCATTACTCCCTTGGGGCACTACGAATATCTTGTAATGCCCTATGGCCTGGTCAATGCACCGTCCATCTTCCAAGACTTCATGAATGAGGTGTTCTGAGACTTTCTCCATCACTTCGTACTCATTTACATCGATGACATCCTCATTTATTCTCGTAATATGGCCGAACATCGCCGCCATGTCTCCGAAGTTCTCCAACGACTCTGCAAGTACTCCTTGTATCTGAAGGCTGAGAAGTGCAACTTTCACCAATCCTCCATACAGTTCCTGGGTTATAATGTAAGTGCCCAAGCTGTCTCGATGGACGAGGGGAAGGTTGCCGCTATCACTTCCTGGCCCACTCCTACGACAGTCAAGGAATTGCAATGCTTCCTAGGTTTCTCGAATTTCTATCGACAGTTTATTCAAGACTACAGCCTGCTCACTGCACCTCTTACTAACCTCCTCAAGGGTAAACTGAAACTCTAGCCTGGAATCCAGAGGCTGAGAAGGTGATCCAGACCCTGAAGAAAGCCTTTACTTCTGCTCCGCTCCTGTGCCACCCCGACCCGAACAATGTTTTTTGGGTCAACCACCGGAGTTGGAGCCATCTTATCGCAGCAGCAGGAGAATGTAGCCAAGCTTCTTCCATGTGACTTCTTTTCCAGAAAGTTGTCCCCGGCGGAGCAGAATTACGACTTCGGCAACTGGGAGCTACTTGCCATCAAGCTCGCGCTGGAAGAATGGAGACACTGGTTGGAAGGAGCACATCATCCCTTCGTAGTGCTCACCAACCACAAGAATCTTCAGTACCTTAAAGAGGCTAAACGATTCAATTCCCATCAAGTCCGGTGGGCTTTGTTCTTCACTCGTTTCAATTTCCACATCTCCTATCATCCATGCTCCAAGAATATACGTGCAGATGTGCTGTCTCGACTCTACACTCCCTCCGATGTAGTTGAAACTCCCGAACCCATTTTTCCTTCCAGTGTCTTCCTCAATCCCATCCGGTGGGATTTCGACAGTCAGTTGGATGAGACCACTCGCCTTGAACCTGCTCCGCCGTCCTTCCTCTGACAGTAATACGTGTATTCTCCTCATAGTTAATAGATTCTCCAAGGCATGTAAATTAATTCCCCTGAAAGGACTTCCCACCGCAATGGAGACGCCCGAAGCATTGTTCACTCAAGTTTTCCGTAACTTTGGTATCCCAGAAGACATCGTCTCTGATCGTGGTCCCCAGTTTATCTCCCGCGTATGGAAGGCATTCTTCAACCTCCTGGGGGTCACAGTTAGTCTGACGTCTGGCTATCACCCCCAAGCTAATGGACAGACGGAGAGGAAGGTGCAGGAGCGCAACCAGAACACCTGGAACCAGTTCATCGCCTGGAACGAATATGCCCAAAACTCACTTTGTCAACCCACCACCGGTCTCACGCCCTTCCAGTGTATCCTTGGTTTTCAACCCCCTCTGTTTCCCTGGTCTGGTGAACCTTCTGATGTTCATTCTGTCAATCACTGGCTCCGGTAAAGCGAGAGGGTCTGAGACGAGGCTCTTTAGCGGGCAGTGCGCAGACACACCCTGCTCACAGACAGACGACGGCAAGAGGCTCCAACTTACCATCCGGGACAACTTGTCTGGCTCTCCACCCGGGACATCCGTCTGCGGCACAGATCTGTCAGACTCTCTCACCTCCTGCACTCAGCATTCACAGTCACCTGAGTACTAATCAGTCACACCTGCATCTCGTCACCTCATCACAGATCCCCATATAATCCCAGCACTCACCCTCAGTCAGCGTCTCACCTCAAACTAGGAAAGACCCACTTACCTGTTCTCCAGCAATTACCCATACTCCAGCGATTACCTGTTCCCCAGCGATTACCTGTGTCCAGAGTTTCCTTCGTGTCTCAAGTCTCTCACCATCGTCTAAGTTCATCCACCGTTGTCTCTGTGCATCCTGCCATTATCTCCACATATCTCCATAAGACTGATCCATATTCATCTATCCATTCACGCTCCACTCCCTGCCCTGTGGTTCAATAAACGTCTTGTGTATTCACCCTAACCTTGTCCAGTGTGTGTATCCTGACACATACGTTTTCAATGGAGAGACAGAATCTCTCTGACTAAATATTAAATATCTTAAACTGTGTTCTGAAGATGAATGGAGGTCTTACGGGTGTGGAACATGTGGAACAACTTGTAAATATGTCACAGCACTGAAGAAAACTCACTTGCTATTTCCGGTTCACTGGGACTTTGAAGGGTTACTTCATTGATTTAGCATATGGCTTTGTATCAGTAGAAACCCGGGATTTTATTTGAATGATAGTTATGAAAAGTTAAGCTTTCAAAGGCCTGAACTGAAAATGCACCAGACTGAACACGTGCTGTGAATGATTGCCGTGCCCACGCTTACCTCAGCTCTAGTGATGAATGCAATCTGACTCCTGCAGCGTTTGTGTCGTGACTCATATTCAATTTTAATTGTAGTGCCTGTTCTATAACTGAACTGATTTTATGAAAATGAACGTGGCTGGAAAGTGAAGTGATCCAGATATCCAGTAGCGGTGGCTTTGGGAGTGGTGGGCAGCGAAGCAAGTGCGTTCTGGGAGTTGTCTTTCATCCACATGAGACAAAAACTTTTTACAATGCTATTTTATTCAAAGCAGCTTCACAGTGTTAACAGGACAACAATGCAACATAATTTGATTCGGCTGTACAGTTGCTCTGAAGAAAATGCTGATGTTATCCAACTAATTTCAATTATCATATAGTGTCAATGTGGGCAGACTGGTAATATAGTATTTAAAATTTAAGTGTCCCCAACTGAGCAAGCCAAAAGTCAAAGGCGATGGTGGCAAGGAACCAAAACTCTTTCAGGGTCAGAATAAATAAAAAAAAACCTTGGGAGAAACTAGGCTCAGTCTGGGTTTAAGTTCTCCTCTGGACATGAGGTAGCTACTAAGTTAGTGATGTAGTTGTTACATTTTAAGTGTTAAGTATTCATTTATTAAGGATGAATAATAATTTTGTGCAGAATAAGGCATTAATATGTGCTTTATAAGTATTAATAAACAGCCAATATCCTAGTAATATGCATGCTAATAATAAGCAAGTAGGTAATAGTAAGAATTGGACCCCAAACTAAAGTGGTACCATAATAATCATTCTAAATGAAATTATATTATAAAATACAGTAATATTAAACATGTTCCTTGAATTGAAGAACTCTCCTTAGCCATTTTAATAAACGGCTTGTAAATAATAAATTGTCTGCTAAGCTCTTTATCACTTTTAGAACACTTGGGGCCAGATTTACTAACAGCTTGTGCCAACCCATACTGTTTTTTGGCATTAAAAAAACTACTTTCAGTATTTAGCAAAGACACAGAGTGAACAATTTGTGCTGAAAATGCAGGGACAGGGTATTTTTTTGGGCTGACCTTATTTCATATGAACTGGAGTTTTCCTTTCAGACACAACATTTATGGAAGGAGATTATCTAAATGAATCATGTAAGTTAATTTACGAAGTTTTGCACTCGTCAATTTACTTGATATTGCTACCCCCTAAAAAAAAGCATGCTTTAAACCAGACACTAATTTGGCTGCTCTTGGCTGTGTCTGTTGTTTTGTAGATCACGCGCAGAACTTTCCACTCCTCTCTGTGCTTTTTATGGAATTGTGCGCTGACACTAACTTGCCCTGTTTAGTAAATTTGGCCCTTAGTTTCCACAGATTTAGAGTCTGTTTACCTGTATATAGTGCCAGAGCTCCTACTGAGATAAACTCAGGCTCTGCATTGATCTCTAGCTCCAGATCTCTGTAGTACAGGATCTGAGACTCAAATTCAGAAAGAAGAGGGTTCCCCTGGATAAATTTCTGGATGGTTTCCTCTCTATCTTTCTTCCAGATGTGGTGATAGAGGCTAAAGCGATCCAAAGCGTTCATTATTTCCTGTATAACAGTACATGACAAGCATCACACATTACACATCGGACAATATCACGTCACATTATAAACACAACCAAATGAAGCAAACATATTCAGCAAGGGCTTTCTACATATAGTTCCAATGGGACAATCATACAGTATTTCTGACTTGCAAATAATAACTATGTTTTATATGCCTTAAAAGAAAGCTCCATTCAAATTAAACACCTCTAGCGTGCTGTGAATTCTGAAAAATGAAATAATTTGTGTTAATGGTACTGATGAAATGGAATACTTTCAAATGAAAATTGCTCTTTTCTTGTGTCTTCTTAATTACTCTTTTTTGTCTTTCCTTTTTTTTTTACTTCAATATGCATCAAAGCACATATAGATTAATCAAACACTGGCAATCAGTCTTCTTCAGTAAATCATGATTACTGAAAATAATGAATTAAGAAGACACAAGTGAGTGCAGATCTTTTGTTTTTCATTTTAAAGTATTACAACAATACACTTACAATAGAAGTCTATATGGGTCATGGCATTGGAGAGTGGTTAAAAGAAGATATGTGGAGCTCATATTTTTGTAAAAGTGCTAATATTGAGTCTCCACTACAAAAATATGTTATTTTAGAGGTGAAGCTCTGTTTTAGATCAGAGGATGGACTTCTGGTTTTGCCTTAATTGACACACAGTAATTGCTGCAGATCTTTTATTCAATCCAGAATTTTACATTCAGTGGGATTACTCTTTTTTGCCTCAATAAATACTATTTCAATAATTTTGGTTCATGGGCAAATCTCTGGTAAATTGATTAATAATAGTCTGGGACATTGTCCTGAAATAGAAAAATAAATTAGAACAACAAAAATTCAAACCTTCTTGAAAGAGTTGATGGATGTACTAAGCACAGAGACCAACTTGACAATCTCTTTGTTCTCAGAGATGCTTTTGTGGTAGTTCTTGGTATGGATGGGAAAGGCCTGGTTTGCAGATGCCGATATATCTGAGGTACTGCCTTCAGGAGGAAAACAAATACACAAAGAAGAGTCATTAAAGTTAATACACTAGAACAGAGAGGAGCTGTATGAGAAGAATACCTCTGAAATCAGTAATAGTGTCTTTTCGCCTATGAACCAGTTCTATGAAGGACCCTTTATCTCAAATCTATTTTAAGAGAAGGAAAGATTTACAAGCTGAGGTGCTTGGCAGAGGTATGCTGTTGTGGCAGTGGTGTACTCAGTCAATTTTGTGTCGGTTTCCCTATTCTGAGAGCAAGCAATAGAGAGAGAATAAAGGATGTGGATAAGATTACGATTCATTCATTAACTGTATCTCCCTTTCATTTATCAAATGGTTGGAGATGTTTACACATCCATAACTTTAGTTTTCAGCCATTATAAAGACATTTTTTAAACTGACCAAAGATATGTTGGTTCTTAACTTGCTCTGCTGAGCTGTGTAATTACAGAGGGTGAGGAAAAGTTGTACCGGCAAAGCTGCGATAGGTTGAGTCGCCGTCTTCTGATTCACTCTCTTCTTTGTTCTGTTTCAGAGCGGCCATGCGTCTCTCACTCATTTTCCGCTGTGACAATAAAAATACAACTAAAAATGTATATTTATTTATAAATAAAAATTCTGACATTTTGCATACATTACACTTAAATAAGAACTGCATATATTTGATATTTCTCTCATTTTTAACTTTTAAGTTCACACCAGTTCAAGGAAACTAAATAATTACAAAGTATATGGTGAATACAATCCTAGGTAAGGTATAATAGGCTGCATAAAATAACATTTGAGACCCATTTTACTTTTATAATGTAACATTTTCAAGTGAAACAGGGTTTTGAAGGTTGAATTTATATATATATATATATATATATATATATACATTGCTCTAGTGGTTTTTGCCTATATTTTAATCTTACATATTTTACAAATTGTTCCTTTAAGCACAAATAGACGTGGAAGAGAATAGTGTCTTTGTATACCAAAGTGCAACAAAAAAGACATTGAAATAAAAAAAATAATAACCTTGGAAATTCTCTCTTTGCTCCACTGTCCAACTCCTTTACTGACACTGACCACATAGTCCACAGCTCTGTTCAAGGCTTGCTGAACCTCATCTAGCCCTGGAACCATAATGATGTTGGGGATGGTTAAACACACTCCAGCCTTAAAGATGGGCTGTGGCCCACTTCCCTTCTGCCGACTGGGGGAATCTGCTTCTGCTGCATGAGAAGTGAAATTTATTTAAAATTAGTTGGAGTTGATTAACCAAGTGATTATATGAAACTTTGTGCTTGGAAAAAAAATGATTAATGTGCATTTTTCATTGCTTTGCAACATTATTAATTTCGATTTACGTGGGCAAAAAAGTAAAACAAAAACAGTGTCTTTTACACCAAGTCTTGTTTGCACGTGTGATTTGCACTAGCTCTGTCTGACAATGCCTGGTTGGGCCAAACAACATTGAAAAAGTGTTTACAACATTTAGTGTAAATAGCTATTTTCTCTTAGTGTACATAAAATCTATTGCTATTTGCACTTAGTGCAAATAGCCACTGCCAAACAAGAAAAAAACCCTGCATGGTTTGAAAGTGACTTTTGTTTGAGCTTTACTACGGGATTGACAATAGACAATAGAAATTGTTTTTTTGTTTGTTTTTTGCACGTGAAATTTTGCCAATGTGAGTGCACATTAAAGGAAGTGTATGTAAGATTGTGGCTAAAACTGGTACTGCAGGTGTATCCCCTCTCCCCCTCCCTCCTGACTCGAGGTTGCCAGATAGGCTGCAGGATCAGCAGGAACGTTTGTAGCTGCAGCTGTGGTAACTAGAGCAGAGCTGGCAACCCAGATGTCGAAACACTACTGACTTCGTGATTGGTAGATACAGGTGGAGGGCGGAGCTTCAGGCCAAAACACAACATGTCAACATTAACTTCAGTTGAGGGCCTCAACAGCAACTTTTAAATGACATTATCCTGGCCGGACTACTGTTGTCAGTGATATAAGTATCTGCAATGAACAGAATTTCTTAATGTCTAGTAACATATCAGGGCCAATTTATGATTAATTGAAATACATTTCTTACATACAGTTCCTTTAAGTAAATCATTTTTGACTTAATCTAAACCCTAATTGGAATGAACTTTTACTAAAGTATCAACAGAAAAACAACAAACCAAGAAATTGCATCAGTGATGTTGCGTGGATGCGCTTGCGCAGAGTCTCCAGTGTGTTACGGGTGAGGCGCAGTAATGCATCCACATTCCGATGGTTAAAATGAGAAAGCAGCTCCTTTGCCTCCTCCTCCATCACTTTCATCAGATCCCTCTTTTTCTTCTTTCTCACCAGTGGGGAAGAGGGGCCAACGCTAGGGGCCATGGTGCTACGTGACAAGAGACGGCCCTCTGATTTATATTCCTCCTCTTCTTTGAATAAATAAAACAGAACATGGTGTATTCAGTTTTACACAAAATGACTTATTATTAATGATATCAACCATTATATTGTAGTAAAAAAAAAAAAAAAACCTCTCTCTCTCTCTCTCTCTCTCTCTCTCTCTCTCTCTCTCTCTCTCTCTCTCTCTCTCGATAGTAATTTGATGATGTTAAACCTTCAGTAATCAGCTTATTGATTGGTCCGTGAGATCAGCCATATTTAGTGGCTATCGGTTGAGTCATGAAATGTGATTATTGGGCAGTACGGATTAACGAAATCTCTGCATACCTTAATTCTTCAAATTGAGCATTTTTTATTAAATGTATTTAATGTATTTGACATAATTAATGGCATTCTATATTGTTAAATATTGTTAGGAAAAAGCCAGGTAATGAGTAGAGCAATCTGCATGGATGATCAACAGCAGTTCTTACCATCACTGTCCATCTGTTCCACTTTACTCTCTGTCCTGCTTTCATCACGGTTTCTCTCTTCTTCCTCTTTCTGCTCAAACTCCAGTAACATATTAATCAGCTCATTGGCTGCCTCTTCCACCAATGAGCTTTTTGTATGCAACATTTGGGCTCCTTTGATGCAAAGCTCCTAAAATGAGAATGATCAGCTTGATTATTTCTTCAGTCAGAAAACTTTGCTGGTCTAGTCACAACATGAAATTAGGTTTAACAAAAATGTAATAGCAAGACACCAAAAAAAGACAATAGTGCTGGAATGTCAAGAGTACTGGTACTTTGGTACCATGTCAATACTAAAATGTGAGTCTTTGTAGATTACCAGGAGTACTGATTCAGTTTAGTGTCATGACCAGGTTTCCCTAAAAATGATCTGCATTCTGACAAAAAAAGTGTACACTTCTAAAAACAAACCTTATGTTAATAACGGAGGATTGAAAGTGAACAAAAACACTGTATTGAAATTGGTATTGAGAGCCCAACATACCCTCATGGGAATTTGAAACTCTGTTTTGACGAATTGATGTCTAATTTGTATAAATTCATACAATTTCTTGGATTCTGCTTACACCCCAATGAGTGTCATATTTAGGGGTGGTATGAATCACATCGTACTTCATACAAAATTCATACACAATAACCATCTTGTGTAATTGTTGTTTTCTGAGAAACCTAAATCGAAAATCGTTTAGCCTCACTATCCTTTGAAAAAATAGCCACATGTTGCTATGAATGCATTTGTATTGTGTGTACCTTGGTGGTCTGAACAAACTCCTCGCAGGTGCATGGCTCATCGTCAGGCAACACACACAGCGTAGCCGTACTCATTTCCTGCAGAACAGCATTGATTCTAAACTCCACCAGGTCATTCACTCTGTGCAGCAGAAGTTCAAGGTTGTCTGTGAACCAGAAGAAAGAACCCATTAATTTCAGATATCTAATTATACAGGCCACATGTACAAGCAAGCATTTTATTTACACTACAAGGACGGAAGTTTATGGACATCCTTTTGTTCACACTGATGCTTGTGTCTAAATGGGAGCAAACCCTGGCAGGCATGTTCCCACATAAAATAATAAGCCTTCCGAGAAGAGTAGACGCTGTTATAGCAGCACTTGAGGGGCCAGCTTCCAATTAATGCAAGTAGACTTGAAATGAATGTCAATCAAGTATATATGGGGTGTCTGGCTATTGACATACTTGTGGCCATTTACTGTAGTGTCTGCTACTGATGTGGTCAGGGAAATCAGATGTAAAGTAGAGTCTCTCACCAAGTGCAGCAGTGATTTGATTAAGGTATTTCTCTATGTTTAAGGAGGTCCAATTGAGGATGGTCAGCCCGGGCAGGATGGACTCATCTACTTTAGCAACATGTGGCATGAGCAGCTGTTCAAATGCTGGCAGGATCTTAGACCTCACCCTGGAATTCTCTGTCACCATCACCTGAGGCAGGGAACGTACAAGGCAAAAGCGCACACACAAAAAGAGACATTTACCTTGTTAGTATAGGTAACACTAACCTGGTGGGTTTACTTAAATGGTTTGAACAAACACATAGATCAATATTTGAATTAAATTGATTGAATTGCAATCTAGTACAAAATGTGAATGGAGATAAGCATTTTTACATAAACATTATCTACAACTTTCCTGCAAGTCTTAGTGGGCGTCGCCATGACACCCGATACTTCCGGTTGACGGTATCTCAGTTCCGGTTTAGGACACATAACAGTTATGCTGCGTTCATACCAGACGCGAGTGACGCGAACAATTAGTGCTATTCGTGCGAAGTTGGACGCATAAACATTTTGAATCCATTCGCTTCATTCACTACACAACAGACGCAAATTTGCGTCATGGGAGGGGCTTCTGCCAGGCAGCGGCAGTCATCAGAAGGACGAGCCGAGTTAAGGCTGCTCTCGCCGGGGTTAATGAGCGCTGAGTGCCTGGGTCTAACACCTCCGAAACCTTGCTTCCATAAACCATGCAACATAAACGGACCCGTTTGAGATGTTTCCTAGTACCCTACGCACTCTATTCAATGCCCAACGAGCTTCAAATAAACTCAAGAATTGTGATGTAGTAGTAATATTTGTATTTTAATATTTGTAATTGTTGAAATGTTGTTCATGTCAGACATTGTCAGTAGACTTTTTTTAATCAACATGAAATTAGATGCATGAACTTTAATGAATTTAAGTGCATTGCAATAAAAATTAACATTTCATTGCTGTAAATGTAATTATTGAGTTTATATATTAGTTTAACCTATTTAAAATACTGTAGTAAAACTGCATAATTTTTTGAAAGAGTTATGTTTATTGTTTTCAATAATTTACAGATTTAATGTGTAGCAAGACCGCTCTAAGAGCCTAACGTTACTATCCTGCACTTCCGCGGGACCCAGCACAACCGAGTGCGGCTCGGGATAATATTTGAGGAGTGAATGTGGATGCGGGTGAATAAAATAAATAACTAGAAACAAATAAACCTTTATTTATAATAAATTAAAAAAGATTTACAGGCGCATGGACAGAAGGTAACTCTCGCATGGTTCATAGGAACAGCCAAGCCTACACACAGTGGCAAAATGTCTGCGCCGCATAACTCAGGTAAAACGCTTAGTGCTACAGATATTAATAAGTTCTTGTAAGATAGTCAGATCCATGCGACCATCTGGGAAACGTGATCATTTTGCCTGAAGTGTTGTTGTAAGTTTACTCCTGAGTCCTGATAATACAACCATGCGTTTAGCTGATAACAGTACAGACTAACGTAAACCGGAAGTTCGTTACCGGCGTGTTCTACGTTGCCATAGCGATCATGGGAAAGGTCAGAGTTCGGGAAAGTTGTGGATATAAACAATTTGAGTACAAAAAATATATGGACAACATAAGCTCAAATGCGCTTGCTTGACATGCGAGATGTCAATCAAGTAGGTTTTAGTATCAAGCAAATACAGTTGTGCCTCTTTTTACCATTTTGATGTTCTCTAGCTGGGTTATTACACTAACTTTATAACTAAACATTAACTAAAACTAAAACCATTAAAAACGTGTATTACTTCAAATAAACTTAAATAAAATAAAAATATACAGTATATTTATATAAAATTAATAAAAACTTTTATTTCAGCTAGTTGTTACATTGTTCATTGGTTTTGCTATATGTACTTTGATTTTGAAGTGATTGTTCTGTTCCCCTTGTTCCAGTGTATCCCATTTCCAGTGATTTAACTCCTGTTTGAGCGCTGCAAGCATTTTATTATGAGAAAGCTCCACTCCCGCCTCGTCCTCTTTGATGATCAGCGGAATTTTGCGCCTGCACCTTGTGGGTCAGGTCAGAGTCCTAGACGGGTCTGATTTTGTCAATCCGCACCTGCCCATTCCCGTGGTGCGTTAAACCGCATCGGACCCATTTTCCGACATGGAGTACTAATTAAAATCCGCACTCAAAATAAAATCAGTTTAGCATATAACATTATATAGGCCTACACATTTATTGCCAAGTCATACAAAAGTAATTACAGCAGCGCGCCACGTCTTTAAAATTCGAACACATTATTTTCGATGAGTGTACGCACACCGGCGGTGGCATTCGGCGCCTGTCCGCGGCGACTCAGGAAGTCGTTCAAAATCCTGCCGTGCCACAGAGCGCCAATGTACTGATTTCACCCTGTGCTACAAGATGCACACATTGTGCAGCTCTTCTGCCAGAAGTCGATTCAAAACTGAGCTCGCACGTAGGCCTTTAATGTGCACATCCGGCATCTGAGCTACGCGTCCGGTGTGCGACACCCTTGAAGCCTTGCTTGAATCCTGGGAGGGCGCGTGGGTACCCGAACCCATGCAAGACTCTGGGTCAGGTCTTCAACCATGGGGCTTGCCAATGTAGCTCTTATGGGTCCTTGCGAATGTTCCTTGTCAGACTGTACGAACAGGATCGCCGATTTAAGCCATGTCACACTGTAAGATGTCATTTGTCATTAATGTCAGATCGATAGTCAAGTGGTGCTAAAAACAGATGCACGCAAGAAAACTCATCCAGAGTTTTATGTCAACAATGAATGACGCATTCGGTGACAATGAGCTGCATTACAAGTAGGACTGAAATGGTGGCTACAAAGAAATTTCTAGCTCTCGTTTTGGTCATAGTTTGTCTTGAAAAACCGAGATATTTGACGGTCGGCGTAGAAGTCACACTGCAGGATTGTGCGCCAAATCTTCTGACACTGCCAGATTTTCCAGCAGTCGGGCCCAGCCACCCAAGTGTAACCTCCTTCTATGCCAGTCTTCACTTTAAAATCTAAAGTCGTGAAAAGTCCCATACTGTATTCCTTGTATGTCATAATAACAGCGACAAGGGATTATTCAACCATCAGTTACTGTTGCCTATGGTAGCAGAAGGATTGAAGGGTTGGGGGTCCTCACGTCACTCTCAGTCCCAGCCTGCAGACCTAACCTGTTTGTCAGCATCATTGTCACCTCTCTTCCCCATCCCCTTTCTGGAATCTCTCTGCCACCTCTGGTGTTTTGAGGGAGTTCCTGGCGGGGTTTCCTGTCCCATCTTTACTCATAATTGTTTTCGTTCATCTCGTTTGGCTCCTGTCAGTATACTGTTTCAGGGCACAGAGATTGTTCTTTCCCTAACTTTAAACAAAATTGTAAAATAAGTTTCCCTTTTGGATTGATTTTTTTTTTCCAATTTGGATGCATGGAAACTTCTTCCCAGTGTCTCTCAGTGGGTACTTAAGGCAATAGAAAATGGTTACAGAATACAGTTCAAGTATCGTCCTTTACATTTCAAAAGCATGCTTACAACAGTGAAGCCAGAACAAGGTCAGTTTTGTGCGCAGGAGTTAGAGTCCCTTCTGGCAAAAAAGGGCCATAGAGTGTGTTCCCCTTGCAGAAAAGCAGTGGAGTATATGACAGAAATTCATCTAGGCGGAAGTGGACTTGTTTGCCTCCGAGGAGTCAACTTACTGTCCACTGTGGTTTTATCTCCATCATCCAGCTCCTCTGTCCTCTGGGGCTGGATACAATGGTTAAGACATGGCTGAGACTGGAGACTTTTCCTCCAATCGCTCTGCTCCCAGTAGTCCTTGTGAGGGTCCATAAGGAAGGGCTTCACTTGATATTGGTAGCCCTGTTTTGGCTGGCTCGAGTGGTTTCTGGACCTTGTGTATCTCCTGGAAGGCTCTTTTTGGGAGATTCCAAGCAGGGGGGACCTTCTTTACCAGGTCAGTGGGACAGCCTTTCACCCTCAACCGGAGATTTTTTGGGATCAAGGGCGTTTAAGTGGTTAAACATGTCTTGGTGCCCGTTTCCTGTGCAGTGCCAGATGGCTGAGGCCGATCTGTAGAGCCTGAGTTCCATCATGGGATCTTTTTGTGGTACTAAAAGGGTTGTCTAATGCCCATCTTCAAACCCTTAGAGCCTGCCTCTGTGAGGCATCTGCCTCTTAAGGTGGCATTTCTTATTGCTGTTACCTTTCTGAAGAAGGTAGGAGACCTGTGGTTTTTTTTTTTTTTTCATTATTTGCTTCCTCTTGTTTGGACTGGTCAAGGTGATTTTACACCCTAGGTCGGATTACTTGGTGCTTTTTTCACCGTTTCATCCTGTTGTTCCCCAGGCCGAGATGGAGTTGTTCTCCATCAATTGAAACTCAAAGTAATGACTCACCTTTGACCCTTACCACAGTTTCTTACTTATATAGAAGAGAGTCTATATACTGTATACTGTCTTTAATTCGCCTCATTTGCATAAAGAACATAATACAATGTTTGGATGTTGTTAGTTATCTGTTCTGTTAACTTATCAGAACATGTAGAAATGACATCAACTGATTCTCCATATGACTATAAGTACTAGTGTTTCTGTATCCTCTTACTGTTTTTTTTTTTCTTTTCTTTTTTTTTCTACAGCCTACAGTATGGAAGTGTGAATAAATTTGTCTTCAGTAAACTCTTTGTTGACTTCTGCAACTTCGACTTTGACTCCTGTTCTTCATTGAGCATACTGGGTCTCTTTATATGGTCACAATATTGCATACTGGATCTCTATTTGGGTTTGTATTGTTTTCTAGTTCGGATTACTGCCTTCTGCTTTCCTTTTTGGATTATCTTGTCTTTTTTTGTGTGTGTGTATGTTTGTCGAATAAAGACTATTGATTATTTCCTCGTCTATTATTGTCCCTAAAACTGTAACATTAGTTACAACATTTCTCATTTCCATGTAGTTTAACTTGAAGTACCATAAAAAAACCTAAACTAATACTGAAATAAAAATTATAAATAACTACAGACATTTTTTTTTTTCAAAAACACTTACATTAAATTTAAAAATAAAATAAAACCATATTCAAAATATTAATTACATTAATATTACATATTACATATTAATTATTATTAATTAACAAATATAATAGTATCTTAATGATACAAAAAAAAAAAAAAAAGTATTGAAACCATCCATTGGAACTAAACAATTTGGTTTGGATTCAATGGATGGACAAAAGTAATACAACGATATTAAAAGTGTGATATTTGTGTGAACTCCCCCTTTAAGCCTGAAGGATTGTGTGCCTTAGTTGTTTATGCTGTGGCTTTATTGGTGTTTTAGCAATTCATCGTACAACATTAATGGAGTTGGTAATGGATGCTATTTTTTCCCTATAATTTCTCTTTAAATGTTCTCTGATGGGAACTCATCCCGAAATAATCCTGACTGATTTATTCACTAATTCATAGCAACAAAAGCACAAAATTGTGGACATTGTGCTGTACAACAAGTATAGATCTACAAAATACATATACCTGAAGTTTATTGTAGTTCTTTTTGAAAACATCCTTTTTCTGCTGCAAAATGGCAGCAAAGGGTGGAATCTCAAGTCCCATTCCTAGCATGCAGTCTGCCTCTCGAATCTGGGTCAGGATCTGGGGGTCAAAGTTCACATGCAGCTCCCCAGTTTCTGGACTCTTGACCAGCAAAGAGGCTTGCAGCCCCACTTTAACTGCCTTAGTCTATAGAAAGATGGGTACATATGATATGATTGGTTATGTTAAAACATAAAGATAAAACTTTTAATTAGTGTACTTCTTTAGAACTGAGTGAACAGTGAACAGTTACAGGGTTAGAACATGAATTATTCAAAGGCAGCAATAAGTGAAAGTGGTACATGAGCAAAGAGCCAAACAAGTCTAAAGCAAGTGTTCAACAGTACCTTATTTTGAATTGATAAGACGACTGACCTGTGCCATCCAGCTCTGATGATAAAGCACCTCAAACTCCAGCAAGACCTTGGCCACCCGATTGTAATTTCTAATGATAGCCTTGGCATCTGGGGTGCCGAGTATCCCGGGAAGCTGCTGGAAAAGATCCATGGGCTCCTGGATGCGGCTGTACAGCTGCCTAGCCCACATAATTTTTCCCGCAATCGGAGGGAGGTCTGGAGCGATGGGGGGGTCCGACTTCTGCTTGGTGTAAATTCGAGAGATCATCTCAATGTCCCTGCCAAAGTTTTGCAGAATCTTCTGGTACTTCTCACTGATGCCCAAGTCAGGAATGCCAAGCCTGGCGTATATGAAAACAAATAAAGGAAGTTTTGTTGTTGTTGTTGAAAGAAATGTATTTCTTCATTGAGCAAAGATTTAATGTATGAAATGTGACAGTAAAGACTTTTATTTTTAAAAATAGATAAATAGACATATATATATTGTTAGACCATGTCAATTAGTGTCTCCTATGAATCTCATCCTCAATAAACCCGCATGATGACTCCGATCTTTTGAATCCTATTCAATAATTGTTTACTCGACACGTCATCCTAACACACACACACACACACACACACACACACACACACACACACACACACACACACACACACACACACACACACACACACACACACACACACACACACACACGCACAAACATGTTTAATGGGGACTTTCCATAGGCGTAATGGATTTCATACTGTACAAACTGTACATCCTATCCCCCTACACTGCCCCTGCCCCTAAACCTACCCATCACAGGAAACATTCTGCATTTTTACTTTCTCAAAAAAACTCCTTCTGTGTGATTTATAAGATGTTTTCCTCATGGGGACCTAAACATGTCCCCACAAGGACAAGGATTTCGGATATTACCATCTTTGTGGGGACATTTTGTCCCCATAACGTAGGGATTATCAGGTCGCACGCACGCACGCACGCACGCACACACACACACTAAAAATATAGTGTAATTTTTATAGTGTAAAAAATATGACAAAATAAAAAAAGATTCAGATATTACCTTTCAAATTTCTTGAGCACATATAAAGCCCGCTCAGTATTTTGAATTTTGTCAAAGGTGTTGTCCATGAAAGTTTTCAGCTGGGTCTAGATATAAATATTTAAAGTATAAGAAATAATTTAAAATAAAATACAAATATTACATACAAATTACGAACCTAAAAACATACTTACATGTAGGTCACTAGTTTGTTTACAAAATTCATCGTAGTCTTGATCAAAGTCAGTCCTTCTTTGGTCCAGGAAACTGTACTGTTTTTTCTTCATGGACAACACAATGGCCTGGACATATAGAGGAGAATATTATTAGTAATAACAAAGAAACTAACCGCTGTCAGCTGATGTGTACATACAAAAATGGCAACAATAAAAAAAAAGTCTTAATCAGTGATCACAAATCACTGTTCATAAAATTAGCAGGAATTTCACAAATAATGTAGATAAAGTTAATTTGCACAGAATAAATAGCCTTGCAGACAACTTGCAGACTTTTTATAGGAAGACGAGTCAGTGTTGTTACACTCACATTAACATAATTCAATGGTAATGGCTTCAAACTGTTCATGAGTAGTTGAAAAATGCCTCCCAGTTTTTTGGGGGTTTTTTTGTTTAAAGGGATAGTTCACCCAAAAATGAAATTTAGCCCATGATTTACTCAACCTCAAGTCATCCTAGGTGTTTATGTTATTCTTCTTTCAGATGAATACAATCGAGTTATATAAAAAAAAAAAAAAAAAAAAAAAAAATATCCTGGCTCTTCCAAGCTTTATAATGGGAGTAAATGGTTGTTTCTTCCATAAAAGTGCATGTCCATAAAAGTGCATGAATCCATTATATAACTGCTCCACACGGCTCTGGAGGTTAATAAGGCCTTCTGAAGCAAAGTGATGTGTTTGTGTAAGAAAAAAGATCCATATTTAAAAATGTATAGACTAAAATAACTAACTTCCGACGGACAGCCTCGACCCTTGAACCATTGACACACGCATATTGAAGAATGCAGAAGCACAGATGATAGAGCAAAACAAGGAGAAATGGCAGAGGATTTCACTATAAGAGAAGAGGGGCTTGAGTACACTTCAGAAGCTTTATTAGCTCCCCGGAGCAGTGTGGAGCACTTTTATAATGAATACATGCACTTTTATGTGACTAATATGAGACCAAATATTTACTATAGGTTTCAAATCTGCCTTACTCTGACACGACCAAAATGGCCTAGAAAAGTATGGGCTTAAAAAATGATAACAGAATATTAATTTTGAGTGAAGTATACCTGTAATGGATCTTGATAAAACAACCATGAGCAGATCTTGTACCGAAAGCATTCCCAGTTGGGAAGATAAATATTCAGTCGTCTGCAACAACAGCACTCAGCTGTGTGTACCAGAACACCTTAAACACCCAGAGGAGCAGTTTGTTGTAAAATATTAATTGACTCCTACAGACTGTCAACTTTCACAAAGAACAGGAGTTAGCAATAGATCTCAATCAGCTTTTGTTCAATTATTCAGTACACCAGGAGCACGGAGCCCTTTAGGACTGAACTTTGTTTCCATGGACACACAAAAAATGAGAGTGAATAAATAAACTTGTGACTGGAATAAAGAGATGCAATGAATGTTAATGGACTCACGGTAAGACAATAGTAGGTTAAAGCTACAGGTAACATTTGCCCTTTCACGCAAATTCAGAACCAGCCTGCCAGCCAAAATCACAGAATTCAACATTATAAAAATAACCACAACACGGACGTCAAATCAGCGTGAAAGGGCAGTTTCTACATTTAAGTTAAAGTTATGGCATTAGATTCCAACCCATGCTGGTTAACACTTCATAATGAGACATGCACTATATTCAAAAATAAGATATTCCTTTACATTTACCTCCCATTTCGTCTGCATATCTGCAGTCTGTCCACAAGACGCAGTAGAGAGAACAAATACCACTTATATTAGCAATGCTAATTACAGTCAGAAAATCCAATCTTTCACAATTTTGCTTCTTTTGATATGAGAAGCAGTTATTTATCCTTATATTCTTCCCATAATGGATTAAGTGCATACTAAACTACTACGGATTTACATAGATGTAAGCATTTGGAGAACTACAGCAATGGCAAATTATTCAAAAGTGACTCACTTTAACAATATTCACCCTATGAGACTTACACATTACCGTATGAACAGTACATTACAATCATCTTAATAAAGTCTAATTATACCCCCTATTGTGTAAAATATAGTCTGTGTGCATATCTTGACTGCACAGACTGAGGTGTTTGACTACCTTTCATTAAACCTCAGGATTTGTTTAGTTCACTGAGAATGCCTCATCCAAATGAAACATTTATATGCCATTAAAGAAGACAACCTATCCTTAATTCAGTAATTACACTATTTTCTGGGTATGTTCTTTTGTCTTCAGTGCAAATCTAAAAATAGACCACCCTGATTACTACATCATGGTCATGATACCTGAAATCTGGTTGCCATGGTTTCCAGTCCCTCAATTTTGGAGTCCTGCAGGGCATTGTAGGTGGTAATGGTGCTAAACATATTTAGGATTTTGTTCAGCCGTCGCTGAAACGTGTCAAACTTTCCAAAGATGTACATCTCGCTAAAGTCAAACTGACGCTCCGATGGATTCTCCTCTAGCTTCTGCTTGGTTTTTTGGAAATACTTCTGGTATTCCTGAAATATTGAACATAATATGTGTGTTTATATTTTATTCATGCAGTAGAATTTTGTTCTTAAATGACAGTCAAGCATTTCAATTTATCAATATTTTCAACTGCTAATACACTTCCCATCCCAAATAAAATACATGATTAATCACTACATGAGTAACTTATTTCTGTTGTTCTTGTGATCATTTTTCCATACAAGGGATGAACAGCTAAGAAAAGGGCACATGTTAAAGAAGGAAGCTCAGTTTCCAGTGAAGGGTCTAGCATGTTGTAGGCAATGGCTAAAGGCTGCAAATAACTGTAAATATGGAGAGAACACCACAACATATGATCTGTCAGTAGTCAATATTCCAAACTGGATGACAATGAACACATTTTTTTAGGCCAAACAAAGTTAAAGAAACTGCAAGGTAAGAAAGCTGTTGCAATAGTGTTTCCATTTTTTACCATAGTGCTGTTTAAAGAGTAGACAAAGATACAATTTTGGGTGATAAACCTACTCTTACAATAACTGTTTTGTTAATAACCCTCTGCCGATCCGACTGTCAGTGGGTGGAGATAGTTTTCAGTTTTCACGAAAGCCCTGCGGGCTGATAAAAGTCATTGAATTTCTCAGCCGATGTAATATGGAGAATGAGCAAAAACTGTTAATTTGCATATACAGGTCCTTCTCAAAACATTTGCATATGTGATAAAAGTTCATTATTTTCCATAATGTAATGATACAAATTAAACTTTCCTATATTTTAGATTCATTGCACACCAACTGAAATATTTCAGGTCTTTTATTATTTTAATACTGATGATTTTGGCATACAGCTCATGAAAACCCAAATGTCCTATCAAAAAAATTAGCATATTTCATCCGACAAATGAAAGAAAAGTGTTTTTAATACCAAAAAAGTCAACCTTCAAATAATTATGTTCAGTTATGCACTCAATACTTGGTCGGGAATCCTTTTGCAGAAATGACTGCTTCAATGCGGCGTGGCATGGAGGCGATCAGCCTGTGGCACTGCTGAGGTGTTATGGAGGCCCAGGATGCTTCGATAGCAGCCTTAAGATCATCCAGAGTGTTGGGTCCTGCATCTCTAAACTTTCTCATCACAATATCCCACTGAGGTGTTATGGTGGCCCAGGATGCTTAGATAGCGGCTTTAAGCTCATCCAGAGTGTTGGGTCTTGCGTCTCTCAACTTTCTCTTCACAATATCCCACAGATTCTCTATGGGGTTCAGGTCAGGAGAGTTGGCAGGCCAATTGAGCACAGTAATACCATGGTCAGTAAACCATTTACCAGTGGTTTTGGCACTGTGAGCAGGTGCCAGGTCTTGCTGAAAAACAAAATTTTCATCTCCATAAAGCTTTTCAGCAGATGGAAGCATGAAGTGCTCCAAAATCTCCTGATAGCTAGCTGCATTGACCCTGCCCTTGATAAAACACAGTGGACCAACACCAGCAGCTGACATGGCACCCCAGACCATCACTGACTTGACACTGGACTTCAGGCATTTTGGCATTTCCTTCTCCCCAGTCTTCCACCAGACTCTGGCACCTTGATTTTCGAATGACATGCAAAATTGGCTTTCATCCGAAGTACTTTGGACCACTGAGCAACAGTCCAGTGCTGCTTCTCTGTAGCCCAAAGTGGCTTGACCTGGGGAATGCGGCACCTGTAGCCCATCTCCTGCACACGCCAAATCTGTACAGCCAAATATAATTTTGTTGCAATATTATCCTGTTTGACACTATGAAGCTGCTTTGACACAATCGTGATTGTAAAAGCGCTATATAAATAAAGTTGATTGATTGATTGACACGCCTGTGCACGGTGGCTCTGGATGTTTCTACTCCAGACTCAGTCCACTGCTTCCGCAGGTCCCCCAAGGTCTGGAATCGGTCCTTCTCCACAATCTTCCTCAGGGTCCGGTCACCTCTTCTCATTGTGCAGCATTTTTTGCCACACTTTTTCCTTCCCACAGACTTCCCACTGAGGTGCCTTGATACAGCACTCTGGGAACAGCCTATTCGTTCAGAAATTTCTTTCTGTGTCTTACCCTCTCGCTTGAGGGTGTCAACGATGGCCTTCTGGACAGGGTCGGGTCGGCAGTCTTACCCATGATTGCGGGTTTGAGTAATGAACCAGGCTGGGAGTTTTTAAAAGCCTCAGGAATCTTTTGCAGGTGTTTAGAGTTAATTAGTTGATTCAGATGATTAGGGTAATAGCTCGTTTAGAGAACCTTTTCATGATATGCACATTTTTTTTGAGAATTTTGGGTTTTCATGAGCTGTATGCCAAAATCATCAGTATTAAAACAATAAAAGGCCTGAAATATTTCAGTTGGTGTGCAATGAATCTAAAATTTATGAAAGTTTAATTTTTATCATTACATTATGGAAAATAATGAACTTTTATCACATAGGACCTGTACTACCAACATTGTAGTAATACTCAAAAGTTACTCTTTTAAAGTGTTGTGTTCAAAGGCATTCAGCAGATGATCAAAAAAAAGCAACTTAAGCAAGCCTCTTTAATGTGAAGCTTGCATTTTTTTGGTAGAATTTATTTATGTATTTATTTATTTTTTTAAAGTTTAAACTTTTAAAATCTAGAAGTCAAAATCATTCATTTTGAGGTCAGGTCAGGTCCATTTTTTTTTTCTAGCTATATCATCTATCATGTCCATTTCTGGTAACTTTGCAGATAAAGTTACATAGTTTATTGACTTTACAAGGTCATGACATTGATAGCTATTACAATTAAGCAAGTATAAGACTGTAAGATGCCGGGACGTCTGGACTAAGGAATAAGTAATCTCCCGAGAAAACAAAGGGGGGCGGCAGTGGCTCAGTGGTTCATATAGGTTGCCTACAATCCGGAATGTTGGTGGTTCAATCCCCAGTTCCACCTGACCAAGTGTCAAGGTGTCCATGAGCAAGACACATAACACCAGCTGCTCCCGACGAGCTGGATGGTGCTTTACATGGCTGACATCACTGTTGGTGTATGAATGAGTGAATGTGAGGCGATATGTAAAGCGCTTTGGATGAAAAAAGCCCGTAGGTCTGTTGAAAGCGCTATATAAATGCAGTCCATCATTTACCATGTTTCGGGAAATTAACATTTGAACTCTCTCTTGTGAAATTGGCATCCCCACCCGAGGCTCAGCCACACGAAGCAATCACCTTAATTTACATTTCAAATATATGATCAGGTTAGTAGCGGACTAGACAGGGGTGCACTACTGATGTTCTAGAGCTCTGACTAAAACGCTGGCATTAGGTACGTATACTTAAGACTTTAGAGGCCAGAAGACCTAATGAGTTTTCCATTTAGAACAAAAAAATTTTGTTAGACTATTTAAATAGGGTGAGTGTCAACTCCTGATTATTGTAATTAATATTATTCTATAATAATAGTTACAGAATAATACAAATAGTTTGGTTGGAAACCACGGCATGATTATATAAAGTTACCATTAGAGAAATTTAGATCTACAAAAGCGGTTCTTTGGTAATGTTCATGGTCTCTGGTTAGATGTATTCTTGCATTAATTAAGTGAGTTCAGATCTACGGGGGCTGAATCAAATTTTCTAGAACGAGCAATGTGGAGCACAGCCGTCTAGGATATCAGTTAATCGCCTCTGTCTAATTACCAAGACTGACGAGTTTGTCATAAAAAGACCATTAACCCGGCCGGTGCAAGACTCTGTGTTATTGGGATGCGGATGAACGGGTCAAATTTCAATAAAGAGTTAAACAGATTAATTGGTGACATTTTATTTTAAGGTTCAGTTATTAACTATTAACTAGTTGCTTATTAGCATGCATATTACTAGGATATTGGCTGTTTATTAGTACTTATAAAGCACATATTAATGCCTTATTCTTCACGTGCTTATTCTACATCCCTTAATCCTACCCAATACCTAAACTTAAATGCTACAAAAAGACTACCGTACCAACTATTAATAAGCAGCAAATTAGGAGTTTATTGAGGCAAAAGTCATAGTGAATATGTGTTCCCCATACTTAAGTGTTAGAGATTAATCAAACGTGTAGTTAAATTATTATGCAAATTTCCAAATAACCGGGTCTGTTTAACGTTGTAGCCGAAATGCAAAACTGCAAAGACGCATAAATCGATCACCATGACATAAAGTGGACTTTACAGCTGAAATGATGAGTGAATCAAGCATGCTTTGAACACAAGAGAGGAATATTGTCATACATCACAATCAGGGTCTACAAGGAAGGGAGACGACGGCTATAACACTAGGTAGGCTGAGACAAAGTTATTTTTCGCAGCGTATTTATTAGCTTAACATGGTAAAAGCAGTTTATTATAGTGGATTATGAGATAGTCGGGTCTGTGTCTTCCCGCCGGGTTCGGTTCCAGCTATCAAATAATAGACGGGTACATGTCGGTTCCGGGTACATTTTTGACATTTCTCGGATCTGCACGTGTCCGGGTCCAGCTTTAGAAATAGTAGACGGGTCCGGGTCGGTTCTGTGTGGAACATTGCGGGTCTCTTCGGGTTCGGGTACGAATTTTTGGACCCGTGAAGACCTCTAGTCATGATGAAACGGAGTCAGATAAAACTAAATTGGAATTAAATTACTTTGACCTGCGGAAAAGACCGAACATGCAGAAAACTTCGCTAATCAGAAGCTGTTGGGCGGTCCTTACATTAGTACGTATAGGCATCTTGTGACAAAATAATGGCACTGACATATTTTACGATATTTTAGTGCAAGTTGCTTTAAGTTAAAACAGCTCAAACATGCATTTTAGTCAGGGACAATCTTAAGCTTTGTCTGTGAAAACGGAGGATAATGTTTAAGTCTTCTGGATATGTGTTCTTCCTGTGTTTTTGTCTTTCCCTACAGGGGATGAACATCAGAGCCTTAAAGCTTAGCACAATCTTGGTCTCTTGGTAAATGGGATAGACACAGATGTAGAATAAGGAAGCTGTGGATTAAAGTTAAGTGTCATGTTTAGCAGATGTGCTCCCAGTTCCACTGGTGCAGTGTTTTTTTGCCTTTTGTCATCTTTTTATTAATTATATTAAAGGCCAAGGAAAATGTGACATTTAGCATTTTTTAAAATGCTGTTGTATCTGGACCTTCATCAGTTTATATATAAGCACATCCTCCTGCTAAATGTCACATTGTACCTGATTCAAGCGAATGGCAGCTTTGAGTTTCTCAGATACCACTTCCTGTGGCTGATCCCATATGGTTGCTGAGCCATTATTTGTGATATAGGCCTTACAGGCGGTGATCATTTGATTTGTAACCTAAGGGGAGAGATAATATTTCCAGTTTAAAGCATTAAGTCTTTGAAATCAAATTAACATGAGTGTCAGCTCACTCTTACCTTGACAAAAAGGGAGGTGATCTTCTCTGAGGTGTTATAGTAACGAGAGATGCTATGGATCATACGGATCGCATTTATAAGCCCAGGAATAGCTTCTACCATGGACACCTACATGAAGATGCACCAAAAACACAGATAATATCACAGGGTGTAATCAATTCTTTATAAACTACTGTATAAATACAACCTAAGTTGGCCAAAAGTAGCCATATATTTAAAGTTTGTGGTTTCATGTTTAAACCAGTTTTGTTTTAGTTTGTCTAAAATTTTGTTTAATAGTTGAACATTCTTACTTGTTGATAATTGTGAGTAATTGGGTTTTATAAAAAAAAAAATAATAATAAATGAAAATAAAAAATTAAATATATATATATATATATATTATAAAATATGACACATGCTTTAAAAAAATACATCAAAGTAATATTAAGGTTTTCTGAAGTTTTCTTTATTATTCTGACCTACGTTAAATAAAATAAACACACACACACACACACACACACACACACACACACACACACACACACACACACACACACACACACACACACACACACACACACACACACACACACACACACACACACACACACACACACACACACACACACACACACACACACAAAGGACAAGGATTTCGAATATTGCCATCTTTGTGGGGACATTTTTCCATAGGCATAATAGTTTTTATACCGTACAAACCGTATTTTCTATCCCCTTACACTGCCCCTACCCCTAAACCTACCCATCACAGGAAACATTCTGCATTTTTACTTTCTAAAAATCTCATCCTGTATGATTTATAAGCATTTTAAAAAGTGGGGACATGGCCAAATGTCCACATATTTCACCCTATCCTTGTAATACCTATGTCATACCCCTGTCATTATATACATTTGTGTCCTCATATGTCACAAAAACATGCCCCCCCCCCCCCCCCACACACACACAAATTATTTTTTCTTTACAAACATTTCTTCAGCAACCTCATCACGAAAGGGAATCATTCATAGGAGCATCCAAATGTAAGCACACAATTTCTCCTCATTCTGGCTGAACTATGGGGGTAATATTGCTGCATTATTCCAAACAAATATATTGTTATCCACAAATAAATGTAAAGCGATTCACAAAAAATTAAATAACTTCACAAATCAATAGAATGAGATTCACAAATATATGCGGGAGTTTCACAAAAGTAAATTAGATTCACAAATAAATACAATGATATTTGTGAGTAACAAAAAAATCCACACATGTCAAAAACACACAACTCTGCCTTGCATAAGTTGCATTCAATTCCTGTGCATTTGTGAATCGCTTCCTCTGCATTTGTGGATCTCGTCTTGCGCATTTGTGGATCACAGCACAGCACGTGGATTTTGAAACATTTCTAGCGTCTAGACTCAATATAATCCACAAATACGTAGACTCCACCCACCGTCTACTTAAGCCAATCAGATCACGGCCATATCGTGCTGACCAATCGTAGCACGTTTTCGCTCCAACCAATCACGTTTTGGCCAGTGCCGCTGAAAAACAGAGTTACGACCACTGATCTATATAAATCTATATATCTATATAACTCTATATATCTATAACTCTCTCTATATATCCAACTCTAGTTGGATAGAGAGTTATAGATAAATAGAGTTATATAGATATATAGAGTTGCATATATAGAGAGAGTTATAGATATATAGAGTTATATAGATATATAGATTTATATAGATCAGTGGTCGTAACTCTGTTTTTCAGCGGCACTGGCCAAAACGTGATTGGTTGGAGCGAAAACGTGCTACGATTGGTCAGCACGATATGGCCGTGATCTGATTGGCTTAAGTAGACGGTGGGTGGAGTCTACGTATTTGTGGATTTGTTTTGAGTCTAGACGCTAGAAATGTTTCAAAATCCACGTGCTGTGCTGTGATTCACAAATGCGCAAGACGAGATCCACAAATGCAGAGGAAGCGATTCACAAATGCACAGGAAGCGATTCACAAATGCACAGGAAGCGATTCACAAATGCACAGGAAGCGATTCACAAATGCACAGGAAGCGATTCACAAATGCAGAGGAAGCGATTCACAAATGCACAGGAAGCGATTCACAAATGCACAGGAAGCGATTCACAAATGCAGAGGAAGCGATTCACAAATGCACAGGAAGCGATTCACAAATGCACAGGAAGCGATTCACAAATGCACAGGAAGCGATTCACAAATGCACAGGAAGCGATTCACAAATGCAGAGGAAGCGATTCACAAATGCACAGGAAGCGATTCACAAATGCAGAGGAAGCGATTCACAAATGCAGAGGAAGCGATTCACAAATGCAGAGGAAGCGATTCACAAATGCAGAGGAAGCGATTCACAAATGCAGAGGAAGCGATTCACAAATGCAGAGGAAGCGATTCACAAATGCAGAGGAAGCGATTCACAAATGAATGCAACTTATGCAAGGCAGAGTTGTGTGTTTTTGACGTGTGGATTTTTTTGTTACTCACAAATATCATTGTATTTATTTGTGAATCTAATTTACTTTTGTGAAACTCCCGCATATATTTGTGAATCTCATTCTATTGATTTGTGAAATTATTTAATTTTTGTGAATCGCTTTACATTTATTTGTGGATAACAATATATTTGTTTGGAATAATGCAACAATATTACCCCCATACTGAACTGGTGCAAATCTTATCAAGCAAACAAACTTAAAAAGTTGAATTGCTAGTATATTGATTCGCTCAGGTTGCAGTCAAGAAATAGTGTCTAACGCTCCACATTTGGGACTCCATTCCTCTTCTCCATTACCAATATCCCATTTCCCTTATAGCAATTCAACCAGAGTAATGGCAGAATCACTGACTTCATTCAAAAGACAGGTAAAAACTAATCTCTTCCGTAAGCACTAAATCTTAAAGCTTAAACAAAAATTATATATATATATAATTCTTGTTCCTCTATTTTTCTCTATTCCCTCCCTATTATATCTTATGCTGCTCTGAGTGTCCAAAGCTTTTTATTTAAGGCACTTTTTGCATTTATTTTTACTCCTTAGTTGTAAATCGCTTTGGACAAAAGTGTCTGCTAAATGCATAAATGTAAATATAAATGTAATTTCCCTTTAATTAATTGTAATTTAGAAACATTTTCTAAAAGTGATTAATTTGATTTCAGATAATCAATGTTACAAATAATACGTATATGATAATAAATAAATGTTATTACATAATAACAATCTGTAATCATATTTAAAGTTTGTTACTATTGAAATGTTAAAATTTCGTCAGAACAAGCCTTACCGGGTTGCTGTTGTACAGCGGGTCACAGAACTTCTCAAGGGTGTACAGGTACTTCACGTTGTCTTTGGCCTCATTTGCTGCATCAGTAATCCTGATGTCTAGTTCTCGCCAAACCTGCAGAGGCAAATCATTTAGGGGTGAATATTAGACCTCAAACTGGCTGGTTAAAAACAGATCAATCAAAGGACTGAACATGAAAGTCGCTGTGAATAAAGAAAGGAACATTTCCTCATCATTAGAAGAAAACGCAACTATGAAACACAAATTTGCCTCCACATGTCCAGCTACTGTCTCGTTCACCCAGAAGCAAATCACTATTTTCACCCGAATTATATAAACCATCAACGAACCTTAATGACTTTGGATTTGGCTAAGATAAGAACCCCCAGCACAGCTTTGACCTCTGGGCTCTTCAACTGGTCCAGCAGGTAGTTAAAACGGGACATGCGTTTCTTCCAGTGGTCAAGCTCTGCACGGGGACCCAGGTCATCTGCCTCTTTCCTTAGCTGGTCACTCTCTGCAAGGACCTTCAGAGCAGAAGACAGTGTGTTTGAAAAGTGTAAAAGACATCACACTAAAGTTACGACCTTGAGGAAGATCTAACATTCAGAATTACAAAAACACCATAGCATATAATAAATTCAGTAACTTTAGTTTACAGTGTCCTTGTTACATTACATTTAGTAATTACTATAAATTTTGCACCATTACATGTAACTAACAATAGACCAAACCAAACCCTCAACCTAACCCTATAATGTTTTTAATTCTTATTACTCAGTGCTTACAGTAAATGTATATTACACTGTAACACGGATAATTTCTATGCAACAAACTGAAATGCGTTTTCAAAGTAACAGATTTGAAACCTGTTCGATCTGTTTGATCCAGGTTTTCATGCAGGCTTCGATCTTCTCCACAGCCTCTGTGCTATTGGCCACAGCTGCATAATCAGAAGGACCTTTCAACGTCTTCAGGTCAAACGTTTCACATTCTTGGAGGTTTACCTGCAATAATCGAACCGTTTTCACAGATGTTAGATGGTAAAAGAATGCTTAAATGATGTCGGATGACACTGAATAATAGAGTAATGGCTGCTGAATAGTCAGCCTTTCCATCACAGGAAGAAGTTACATCAAAACATATTGAAATAGAAAATGGTTATTTTAAATTGTAACACTATTTTACAATATTACTGTTTAACTATTTTTTTGAACATGAATTATTCCACTTTTGACTGGTAGTGTGCACTTTACAAAATAAGTAAATGCAAGCCACTTTAATGTGACGCTTATGTTTTGTTAAATCACTGTTTCAGTAAAACACTTTTTTGGGGGTAGGACTACTTTTTTTATAGGCGTAATGTCTGTGATTTCTGGTAACCTTGCAGGTATCAGTAGTGTTGTGGTTTTACATGGTCATAACATTGAAGTTTAAAGCTTACAAAAATAAAAAAAAGGTCATTATGATTTTGGCAAGTGCAACATGCTCCTAGATCAATATATTGTGTTAATCGTTGAATAAAATTTCTGTATAATTAGTTAGTCTTAACCATATAACCTGTCCCTTAAATCAGAGGGAATATAGGCTTGTTAACCTGGATATAAGCCTACACATGATAAACTGTAAATTTGTCCCTCAAATCGGATTGGTTGATTGGAATGTTGTTCCACGATCAACAAAGATGTTGATCCAGGGATATGTTGTACTTGGTGAAATCACATTCACTAAGATGAAAGAGCGCTATAAATAAAGTAACAGTAGTCTCATGTTAGCACAAATCCTGTTGAGAGACCTGAAAACATTCTTTTAAAATGATCTACCCCCTCCCACCACAACCCAAATCCAGATAAAATGATCTTGATGGCTGAAAGCTTAAAAGAGGTAAGAAAAATTGCTTCAGATTGCCAATATTTCATCGGCCTGACCAAATCCACCATCCAATTCATTTTTGAGAGTCCATGGATCAATATAAAACTAGAATGTAGTGTGTGTGATCCGTGAGTGTGTTTATGTTATTGTAAAAGTGCGCCTCTCTCTTTGTCCTTTTGTATTTGCGAGACCTTTTCCTGCAGGCTCTCCTGTGCCCCAGCTAACACAGAGACAAAGCTGTCCAGGGAGTTAATGAAGTCTTGTTTGACAGCCTGAGCCTGCGGGCTTGCTAGCTCTCCCCAGCCGTGGTTCATCTTCCTCAGAGTGGGGATGAAGATCTCTGACAGCAGCTGCTCCACGCTCTTCAGCAGACCAACACCCGTGGTGTCCAACATGTTGAAGTTCACATCCTATAAGAGCAAACAGAGGATGAACACACAAACAAAGAGACTTGTGTTGTTGTTGCTTTTATTATATATATATATATATATATATATATATATATATATATATATATATATATATATATATATATATATATATATATATATATATTAACCTTAATTAAATGTTATATGTGCGTGAATGAATCAACTGTAGCAATAACAATACATAGGTAATTGTTATTATTTCAAAATCTTCATGTGGTATTTGTGATACGTGATGTATTTAAAACTAGCTTACTTTTCATGCTTCTAACATTACTGTAATATTTCTTGTAAAAAATAAATAAATACATAAAATAAATTTAAAATAAAAACTTTTGTGCCTTTTGTACTAATAATGCTTTAAAAAAAGTACAAAGAATCCACTTTCTACCCATATGACATAGTTTAAGCAAAAAAAAACAAAAATCTTGATCTTGTTATTGACATGGCTAACAGATGGCGAGATTTTCTGAGAAAAACCTTTGGGGCTGCTTTTCACACATTTTCTCTTGTTTGTGTTTACCCTGTGGATATTCTCTGATGTGATAGGCTTGGAGGTGTTTGCCCGGGTGAAAAATACACAAATGCCAGTGATGTCCACATCTGTGCCTTCCGTCACGAAGACCTTGGCTTTCTTACTGTGACCCGCTGAGGAGGATACGGCTACCGAACAAAGAAACAAAGACAAATTGATCATTGCTAAATCTTATAGCATGTCTGGTTAGGGTGCAATGTTACAGACTCTAATTAAAATTGGCAATGAGAATATTGAGAATTTTTAAGAAAAGAAAAAAAAAAGAAAAAAAAAATTGGTAAACATGGGTAAAGGTTCATTGTTAACCTGTGGTGACATTTATGCAAAAGTATATTACATTGCTTCTAGCATGTTTTGCAACATGTTTAATGTAAAATATATCAGTTGAGTAGCCTTAAAATTGAGTTCAGTTTTATCTGGAAGAGTTTAACATCAATCAGCCATTTTATTATGTACAATGCTGTTTGTTTTACGGCAGTTTGGACATGAAATGTCCCATATCAAATCAACAGTGTCAACAAAAGCAATGTGAAATAAAAATGCATTTGCTGATACATGTCTTTGAGCTCTTTTATTATGACAGAATTTCAGGGGACTCATATCCGAGCGCTATGCATTGCAATGCTGTACTATATGAGTGGTCAAGCAAGCTTACTTCATCAGAAAAAACACATGTGAAGCTGGTTTTGTGATGCAAATGTCCAAATTTGTTAGTTTTAGTCAAGTACAATGACGATTGTTTCAAAGCAGCTTCACAGTGTTAAACAGCAAAATATTGCAACTACATTTTATTCGGCTGTACAGTTGTTCTGGAGAAAACGGTGATGTTATCAGCTCGTTTCAACTTATCATCAAGCAACAATGTGGGCAGAGTTGATACAGTTCATTTAGTAATTAATTTTATTTGGATATTTAGTTAATATAATTTTAGTGTCCCAAACTAAGCAGCAAGCCAAGCCAAAGGCGACAGTGGCAAAGAACTAAAACTCCATCAGGGCATGATGGAGAAAAATAAACCTTGGGAGAAACCAGACTCAGTCATGGTGCCAGTTCTCCTCTGGCCTATTAACTAACAGTGTATGATTATTATTCGTGCAACCTTACAGGTCAGAAATCATATTAGATCAGAATATTCAAAAGTTTGGGGTATTATGCAAGAGACGGGTTTATTGCGGATGACGAGCCGATTATACAAAAATATAAATATTTGAAGGATTGGAGTCATCGTGCCGAGACAGGTTTATTTAGGATGTCATACTTACGTACTTGAGGCACATATGTTTCCAATGAGTCTATAGGTTAATTTAACTTAATTGTCTAACTTTTTGGAATTTGGAGTTATTTGGAATTATGACATGGACATTATTGTGAGATTCACAGGCTTTACTAACCTGCATCCACAGGCTCTGTGTCTTGGTAGTATAAAATGAGGTGAGAAAGGCCATCAACAGCAAAGAACTGTTCCATCCGCTCAATCTGAAATATCAGATTTAACATTGTTATTGAGTATTCACTATACTAAAGAATACAAGTAGAGACATCTATAAAGATAAAGTGTGGAAAACATGCTCTTTAAAAATAAAAATAAAATTAAGACAGCTTGACGTGTATATGTGGAATAGTGTTAACCTGTGTGCCCTCCAGTATCGCATCTTCAACTTCAGCCTTCTCCAGACCCACACAAGAGGACACAATGCTGAGGACATAGTCATGTCTGCCGTCCAGCTGTGCTCTCTTGGCCTCGCGCTCTTCCTTCAGCTTTTGCTGTGTGATAAAAAAAAAATTAAAAAGTCCTCACTTTAGTATAGAAGAGGACTGTTACAAACTACTAGCTTTTATACAGTGGTGGCCAAAATTATTAGAACACTTGGCATCAGGGAGTTGTCTTATCAGGCCTGGATTGGGCAACGGAAGTAATCTGCTGGAAAAACTGAAAAAATTATGGACTGGTCCCCTCAAAGTCTGGACCTCAACCCCATCAAGCACATCTGGGGCGAGTTGGAATATAAACAGGACAGATCTATAGTACATTAGACAAAAGAAAGCCTTTGGCTTCAGTTGCAGACGGCATGGGATAACATTAGTGTTAAAGTTCTCAGAGGGAATATATTGACACTATGCCAGACAGATGTGCTTCTGTAATTGCAGCAAAACTTGGATATGCCATATATTAAAGCAAAAATTGGAAAATAAGTGCATGACTCTGATATTTGATGGTCAGAGCAACCATCATGAACATTTTTTAAATGAAATCATGTTTTGGAGGCAAAAACAGGTCAATATTTTCAGATTTGCCAGGTGTTCTAATAATTTGATCTGAAAAGTCTAAATCGAGGAAAGAAATACCATTTAGAAATCATTTAGTTACTCCAGTAATGACTAAATTATGCATAATTACATGCAACTAACCCTAAACCAACCCCTAACCTTACATAGTTAATATGACTCAGTACTGAAACCACGTTTTCCTTTTTTTTTTTTTTTTTTTTTTTTACATTAAAAATTGTTTCATTAAACTACAATGAAGCTCTTTTTTTATACATTCTAGAGGACAGAAAGTAACTGAAGAACCACACATTCAACATATCAAATGCACATAAATAAGATGTACTAAAGTCTAAAGATGTCAACACAGTTTCTGGACTCTTTCTTGACTTCTTATAGGAGACTAACCAAGTTCTTGTTTTAAACATTGTCTTAAATCTGAGCACAGACAAATGTTACAAACTGTAACATTATACAATATACATTTACATACAGTGATACACATTTAATATATAATTTGGTGCATTTTTGAAGAATCAAGAACAATAAATATCACCTAAGGGAAAAGAAAGCAAATGAAGCAGCATCCGAAAATGGAGTCATACATACTTTAAAAGCCGTGATCTGACTGTTTGAGATTATCGACGACTGCACTTCTGGCTTACATCTTCCAGACGTCTGTTCATGTATGTTATCCATGAGATCTTACATGCAACTGTCAGACTATCATGTAGATTTATCTTCATCCAAGCAGACAATTAATATCAGTCCCAGACCAATAGAAATCATTACATGTGTGCATTCAAGTTTAGAAAAAAATACAAAAAAGAAAACATTTTGAGTCTCCAAGTAAGAAAATCATCCTCCAGACTGGACTGCCCTAATCATCTGTCTAACTGACCTTCACGGTATCGTCGTTGTATTCACACTTTTCTCATGCCAGTAAAAGCTGAAATGTTTAGGGTCCTTTGTACAGAATAAAAGAAAGACAACTGAACAAAGTCTTAAATGGTCAGAGCAGACTGGGCCCCTCGTCAAAGCTGTGAGAGACAGTAAAAGTCACTTGGCTGGGGTGCTAGGTAACACTGTAAAAAACAAAAGTGAGCCAATAAACGAAACAACTTTTTGTGGGCCGGATACAGATGCTCAAAAAACATCTTTGTATATGGTCTTTCAAAGGATTGGAAAGAATCTTCATTCCAAGGGACACTTGTTTGAAGAATCATTTACTGTTATGATACAATGTACATGTCAATATTCTAATTTCTACTTTACATCAAAAGTGTAACCCAGCATTGGAATCAAACCAAATGTGATAGCTTATTAAGAAAGTCCAAGTTTTAAATAATTGAATGTGCAATGGGCTATTTCATTTTTTAGTGATATGTTTAAAGACATGTTTTTAATTCATAACATTTAATGAAAATTTAAATGTAATGAAAAAATAATAATATTAAAACTAAATCCATATAATGATTCCATTACAAAGGTTCTACAAAGTGCCTGACAGAACCCTTTAAGGTTCTATACAGAACCTTTTCTTCTACACTCTTAAAATGGCTGGGTTAAAAACAACCCAAATGCAACTCAGCGCTGGGTAAACATTGGACAGAACACATGCTGGGTTAAATTAACCCAGTGGCATTTTAACCCAGCAGGCTGGGCTGTTGAGAAAACCCAAAATGTAGTCAATTTTTACCATTAATGGATTTGCTATTTAGGGTTATTCTTGCTGGGTTGTTCTTGCATTTTTTCCTGTGCATTAGCCTACTGTAAAACTAGACAAATATGAAAAAACAAATGAAGAATGCATGTTTAGACTGTTAAAACAATCATTTTTATTGCTTGACAAATGCAACACACAAATGTGTTAAAATTGGCAAAAATGACAACTACAAACCTAATATATTCTGTCAATTTGTTCAAGTTTAAATCAAACTTTTATTTTGACGGGTTGCTGTGACCTTCCTTGAGTGTCTGTGTTCATGATAAATTCAAGGGGGTAATCTAGCACTCGGAAAGCGTTCCACCCATAGGGGCGGCCATTGCTAACCAAGCCATCATCTGCTGTTAGCATCCCATTGACTCCCATTCATTTTGAGTCACTTTGACAGTGAATAACTTTACATCAGAGGCGTTTAAAGACTCCATTTGTCCATTGTTTATTTATAAAGAAACACATCAATGTATAAAAGGCTCCATTACCTTGTATCTTACACTATCGCCCCGCAGAAGCTGTTTTTGTAAAAATAGGCTAACTATTGCGTCATAACCAACGCAATAGTTCTCAACTGTCTCTGTCGCACAGTTGAGAAATTACCGTATAGACAGGAGGAGACGCTCAGAGGCAATCTTTTACTGTCTATGAGACAGTCAGGGGGACGTGGAGACATAAAGTCTGATAAAGTCAAGGGAGAAGAATGGGGAGAAGCCGATAGTAAGCCAAAAGCAACGGGAGAAAATATTTAAACAACATGATTCAGATTTCACTTTCCACAACTACTAGAAGACTTACAGCTGTCAGACAGGTTGCTTACGTCACATCTACGTTGTCAAGCTCAGTCTGAGCCTGCGCAGTTCGCTCAGCCATCAGAAAATGAGTGCTCCTTTACTGACCTCACTTTCCGTCGTTGAAGTCAATGGGATAGCTCTGTCCATTTCTTTTACTGTATATGGATAATTTTCAGGTCCTCAGTGGCACGGCAGAGGCTAAAAGACAGCGTGTGTGTGTACGCGCGCGCATGCGCCCCCGTCATTCATACAGAGACTCAAAACATGGAAGAGTAATATTTAAATAGTATTTAATATACACAGACACTGGCAGTCTGGAGCGTTAACGTTACTTGGTAAGTTACAGAAGTAGGCTACTTGTGACAACCCTACATAAAACCATGGTTAATTTTCGTAAGGGGATCATGGTTCCGTGTAATCACAAACTGTATTAATCTATTGTCTCACATATGCCTACCTAAAACTAACACGCGTCAGTACATTGCATCGGATTCTGAGGTAAAACTTTTGTCATCTTAACGTCATGTAAGCTTAAGAATTGTTGCTGTGGAAAAAAATTAAAAAAAACTATTATTATGCTAATTAAAATGATTATTAATGAAAATATATTAACTTATCTTAAAACATCTGCAACCAGTGGCTTTGCCTTTTGCACTGTCCTTTCAAAATGACAGTTTGGGAGCGAATTTAAACGAATCAAGGCGGGAAGCAGGTGAAACAACCAAGCGCTGGGTAGAATCAACCAAGTATTGCGACCCAGCAGGTTTAACCCAACGACTGGAAATTTGAAACTACCCAATGGTGTTTAAAATGTGATCAAATAAACCAACAAAAATTACCCAACAGTCTTAACCCAGCATTTTGGGTTAAAAAACAACCCAGCATTATTTAGAGTGTAAGAGTGAATTGTATTGTAATTGCTATTATAACTCCAAAATTCAAAAAGTGGGGTCAACAAATTTCCCTGTATGAGTTTTTAGTATAATATTTATATCATGCACTATATTGCAACAAGTTTTGGGACGGCTGCCTTTACATGTACATCAACTTTAATGACATCCCATTCTTAATCCGTAGGGTTTAATATGGAGTTGGCCCACCCTTTGCAACAGATTCAGCTCTTCTGGGAAGGCTTTCCACAATGTTTAAGAGTGTGTTTATAGTAATTTCTGACCCTTCTTCTAGAAGCACATTGGATTTTTAAGTAAGGTTGTGGTTTTTGTCACAGAGTAAACAAAACACATTGCAGAAACCAAAAGAATTAAAACAAACTGTATCAGGAAGAATAATGTTTGACTAAACTCATTACTATATAATAATAATATTCACCAATAATTCTTGCTTTTCACAGATTAGATGTTTTAAATATTGATTTTTAAAAAACATTCTAAAGGGGGAAATGTATAGACATAGATATCAAGAATCAGCATATGAATCTCAACAATGGTGACATAATTAATGCTGCAATGCATGCTGGGAGTCACAATATTTATACTTTGGTGGCCTAGAAGGGTTGGAGATAAACTCTGGAGGACATCAAATCTCTAGGACTGAACTTGCCTATCCCTGACTTAGAGGTCCAAAAATGTACCAAGGGTGCCACCCCAATGACGGCCACTTGTACCTTAAAAGGTACAATTTTGTACTTTATTTTTTTTATTTTTTTTATTTATTTTTTTTACAGTGTAGGGGGCTTGATTTTATACACTTTTGGCCACTTTAATCATTCACTTTAACCAAGGCATTAAAAAAAAAAAAAAAAAACATTGACCTCGTAGCATTATTTAATTGTAATTACAGTGTAAAGGCATGAGCTGCATTTATGCCACTTCAGAAGCAGCTTTCATCTCTTGAGCACAAAATGTCTGAATTAATTTGATCAGAAACAGCCCAGTTTCTCATTATTATAATTAAATGTATTGATTAAATGGATAGTTCACCCAAAAATGAAAATTAGCCCATGATTTACTCACCCTCAAGTCATCCTAGGTGTATATGACATTCTTCTTTCATACAATCTGAGTTATATTTAAAAAGTCTTGTCTAATCCAAGCTTTATAATATAGCAGTAATTGATGCTCTGTTTTTGAAGTCCATAAAAATGCAACTATCCGTCAAATAATGTGCTGTGTGCTCTGTGGGTAAATAAAGTCCGTCTGAAGCAAATCTATGTGTTTGTGTAAGAAAAATATCCATATATTTAAAACTTTTTAAACTAAACTTTAGGCCGATTGCCTTCAGTGGAAAAGTGTTGAAAGTGCCTTCTCGGAGTCCAAGATACGTACTCGATGTCGGACGCACGTAATCCTTTGAACTGCAGAGGCCCATACTATGGAGATATTTTTCAGTCAGATTATAAACTAAAAGTCTAAAACTAAAAGTCTTAAACCAAAACTTAAAATCTAAATTTGAAACTTAAAGTCCAAGTCGAAAATGAATTTGGTATTTAGGATTGGGCATTTGGTATTTAGGATAGGGCATTTTCTATTTAGGATAGGGCATTTTCTATTTAGGGTTGGGCATTTGGTCATTTAGCCATTTAGGATTGAGGATTGGGGATTTGGGGATTTAGGATTGGGAATTTGGTATTTAGGATTGGGCATTTAATCTTTTAGCCATTTAGGATTGAGGATTGGGGATTTAGGATTGGGCATTTGAGGATTGAGGATTGGGGAGTGTATGCAAATTGGGAGGCGTGGCCCAAATACTGGAGGCTGGGTTTGAAATGGCTGGTGCGCAGATGCACCTTATGGACAGCAGAGGGAGCTCCCAGTGCTAAGGAGCACACTTTAATGAAACCAAACGGAGCGAGTGAGAGGCTTGAGCGAGGACTGTGCGATAACTTCAACTTAATGACAGCTTTGTAACATTTGTGGCCTCAAACACAAAGTCACCAGTGAAAGGAGTGCTATCGGTCTGACGACGAGAAAGCAGCAGACAGTGCAGCAGGTAAGATGCTAACATTAGCTACTAGTTATATAAGCTGATATTGCTAATATGCTTTAGTAGGGAATTATTATATTGGGACATGCTGCCTTGTTTTTTAAACTGCGGTTAACCCCTCTGACATTAGTAGATACACTCCTTTCCCATTGCCACTAGATGGTCTTGTTTATGTTTTTTCTTTTTTGCTATATAGCCTATATACATTTTATTAAGATTGTGAGAGAAAAGAAATTAGGCTTGTTCGACTTGAACGCTGCACACTGCAAGACCTATCGGTTTATGACATCAAAGTACTGCGATGCAAAAGCATAAGGAGCGTCTACTCTCTTTGATGTCATATGTTGTGTGTGTATGTATGTATATGTATGTGTGTGTATATATATATATATATATATATATATATATATATATATATATATATATATATATATATATATATATATATAAACAAGGTTAGGAAAGCAATCATGAAGGCCAGTGACAATGTAACAGCAGGGTTTTTGTGCAGTGTAAAAAGGACCGCAATATATTGCTATATTATGCTCTGACTGACATCGTCTTAACGTATACATACATACACACACAACATATGACATCAAAGAGAGTAGACGCTCCTTATGCTTTTGCATCGCAGTACTTTGATGTCATAAACCGATAGGTCTTGTAGTGTGCAGCGTTCAAGTCGAACAAGCCTAATTTCTTTTCTCTCACAATCTTAATAAAATGTATATAGGCTATATAGCAAAAAAGAAAAAAAACATAAACAAGACCATCTAGTGGCAATGGGAAAGGAGTGTATCTACTAATGTCAGAGGGGTTAACCGCAGTTTAAAAAACAAGGCAGCATGTCCCAATATAATAATTCCCTACTAAAGCATATTAGCAATATCAGCTTATATAACTAGTACCTAATGTTAGCATCTTACCTGCTGCACTGTCTGCTGCTTTCTCGTCGTCAGACCGATAGCACTCCTTTCACTGGTGACTTTGTGTTTGAGGCCACAAATGTTACAAAGCTGTCATTAAGTTGAAGTTATCGCACAGTCCTCGCTCAAGCCTCTCACTCGCTCCGTTTGGTTTCATTAAAGTGTGCTCCTTAGCACTGGGAGCTCCCTCTGCTGTCCATAAGGTGCATCTGCGCACCAGCCATTTCAAACCCAGCCTCCAGTATTTGGGCCACACCTCCCAATTTGCATACACTCCCCAATCCTCAATCCTCAAATGCCCAATCCTAAATCCCCAATCCTCAATCCTAAATGGCTAAAAGATTAAATGCCCAATCCTAAATACCAAATTCCCAATCCTCAATCCTAAATGGCTAAATGACCAAATGCCCAACCCTAAATAGAAAATTCCCTATCCTAAATACCAAATGCCCAATCCTAAATACCAAATTCATTTTCGACTTGGACTTTAAGTTTCAAATTTAGATTTTTAGTTTTGGTTTAAGACTTTTAGTTTTAGACTTTTAGTTTATAATCTGACTGAAAAATCCCTCCATACTTCAACACTTTTTACATAAACTGAATACAGAAGGCGAATGGCTGAAACTTTACTTCATAAAGTTTTAAATATGGATATTTTTCATACACAAATGCATCATTTCACTTCAGAAGGCATTTATTAACCTCCCGATGCCGTGCGGAGCAATTTTTTTGATGGACAGATGCATTTTTATAGACTTCAAAAACAGAGCAACAATCATTGCCATTATAAAGCTTGGATTAGACAGGACTTAATATAACTATTACAATATTAATAATATAAAGTTATAATATAACTGTTTGTCTGAAAGAAGAATGTCATAAACAACTAGGATGACTTGAGGGTGAGTAAATCATGGGCTAATTTTCATTTTTAGGTAAACTATCCCTTTAATTGTAAGATTTTAACATAAAAGATTATCCCTACCGGTTAAAAAAAAAAAAAAAAAAAGAAAAAAAAAATCCTCATAAGGCTTAAATGTTCCTGGAAATCACTTAAGTGGACAAATATTGCCCCTTAATGGAAATGCTCATTCCTGTCACTGCTTTGAATTAACCACCACTCACATATATATATACACTGATCAGGCATACCATTATGACCACTTTGCTAATATTGTGTTAATAGGGGGACTCTTTTGCTGCTGAACCAGCCCTGACCCATCAAGGACTCCAAAAGACCCCTGAAGGTGCACTGTGGTATCTGGCACTAAGATATTAGCAGTAAATCCTTTAAGTCCTGTAATTTGTGAAGTGGGGCCCAGTCAGACTTGTCAGACTTGTCAGACTTGTTTGTTCAGCACATCCCACAAATGGTCTATTGGACTGAGATTTGGGGAATTTGGAGGCCAAGTCAAAACCTCAAGCTGTTTGTTGTGCTCCTCAAACCATTTTTTGCTTTGTGGCAGGCGCATTATCCTGCTGAAAGAGGCAACCGCCATCAGGGAATACCGTTTACATGAAATGGTGTACATGGTGAGGTAGAGGCACCCCACAGGCTGCCTCTGCTGCATACGCACCCAGCCATTCACATGATGTAAAAGAAAATGTGATTCATCAGACCAGGCCACCTTCTTCCATTGCTCCGTGGTCCAGTTTTGATACTTATGACCATTGGCTCTTTTTAGCCTGACGGGAAACTACTCCATTGGGCTGTTATTATGGGCCGTGTTTCAACCGAAGGAAAGACCTCAATTGGACAGACCTACAACCAATCAACTGCACTGTGTTGCCAAGTCCGTGTTTGTTTTCTATGTCCAAGGGTTGAAGCGACTATAATGTGATATATAGACCCATGAGTGCAAATTTTATGGGGCTAAGTTCGGCTGGCGTCCAGGCTAGGCTCTTTTGGCATTGGACGGGTCCACATGAGTACTATGACAGAATTCAGCTACAGTAGCTCATCTGTTTGATGATACATAATATATATAGGCCAACTGAAAAATTTAGATGTGATCAGTCACTAAAAAATTCAATTGGGGCCTGATTTTTTTTTTTTTTTTTTTTTTACAGTGTATTTTTCCTATTGGTGTTACAAAAATGTTCCATTTACAACATTGTTTAAGAGACTGCGGGTGAGATAGGCACCTGGGAGATAGATAAAAAACTGTCTGGAAGACAGATACCAGCATTCAGCCCATTTAATCTCCTTGACATCGTACAGTCCACATGCTTTTCTCATCTACCACAACTCTTCTGTTGTAGAGGTGGCTGGTAGGAGTTTAGTTTAGCACACAATTTTTCATGTTTTCAAGTTTTATTTGCGTCTGGTAGTGGTGGGCTTGACCTTTTAGATGTCTCCCTTTTTGGGCACATATTTGAACAGTATTTCAGGTCTAGGAGCCATAGACATGAAATGCATAGATTAAGCATTGGAAATGAGATATGTCAGTGTAATATAACCATAATCACATGCAATCACATGCTAATTAATTGACAGATGCAGCCTGCAACAAGCAGCATGCCTTCGTCAGCATTCTCATATATGAAAATGCATCAGTTTTTGTTGTATCGGTTTTTGCAGTCTTTGCATTTCATATCACTGGAGATCTTGCAGTGTTACAGCATTTTTGTTGGTAAAATGACAGTATGAAGGCTAGGAATGGGGCCCATATAAGTTTAGAGAGAGAATGTGTAAAAAATACATGGAATGTTCATATGGAATAAAATAAATTGCAAAAGTGATAATTTGTATAATTTAACATTAGTATTACTGCTTTTTAAAGACTGGCTAGAAATCATAGGATTAATCACAATTACAGTATTACAGCCATCATTTTATAGTTCACTTTTGTGTCAACAGAAATGCATGTCTACTAATACAAAACTGTAAGAACAGCATTGTTATTACCTTGCCATGCAGCTTTTAAGGTGCTAAACTATTTTACACACACACACACACACACACACACACACACACACACACACACACACACACACACACACACACACACACAACATCAGAGCCGCAACACCACGTTTCTGCACAGTTTGAGAGGGAGAGCAGAGCGCGCGGAAGAATGCTTTTGTGCTTTCCATTGTCAAGCTTACATAATAAAACATAATTTTGTGGCAAAAACTAATTTGTCGATTTTACCCTATATTTCATATACTTAACAAATCATCTTTGACTTACCACTGCCAAATAAAAATATTTAACCAAGTCTTAAATGTCTGACACAGGTAACAGACTCTGAAGTCCAGTGAAGCCATCTGGATGACAGTAGATAAAAAGGATAAAGATGTATAGTCTAGCAAACAGGGGCCAACAAGCCTGGGCAAGAAGATGCACACATAGCAATTGACCTGTGGAGCTAATGGAAAGCGGTCAGCTAGCAAGAGAATGACAGATCATTGCTTCCTCAACCCTGATTGCCAAAACAACTGTAAATAAATGATAAGGCCTGAACGCCAGCTGTCACCTAGCAACGCAACACACAAGACAAAATAATAAAAAAGAGATAGCATTAGTGGAGGAATATTTTCCAGATGAACAAAGAGCATCAATCTGCCAAAGAGTGTGAGAGTTCATGCCAACACAGAGCGACGTGCTACTCATGTTCAAGTGATTTCAGAGCAGATAGAACATAAAATCATTCAACATATTCTGATATTGTGTGAATTTTGCATGCAAAGCTTCTGTGATTATTCATCTGTCATATTTGAATACTTTATATTCTGTTTTCTGTTTGTTTTTTGTTTTCCTTGCACTATATGACTTAAATTATAATTTGTCTACCTTGTACTTTTTGTGCCATTGCCTGGAATAAATGAATGAAAAAATGAATGAAAAAATTATGAAGTGCCAGAGTTGAAGAAAACTTAAAATTGTTATTCAAACTATACCTAAAAAAAAAAAAAACCCTAAAGGATCCTCTATGCATGGCTTTGTTGTTAAATTGTATTGCTTATTTTTAAAGAGCCAAACATAACCCATAAGCAACCTAAAGTAATTATAAAAAAGACACATTTGGCACAGAATTGAACTAAAACCAACAAGATATATATCAAAAAAGATTATTTTCCATTATGAAAGACAAGAAAACCACGATGACCTTTCCAACTAAGGAAAATGTAATGCCTGCAGTGTAATTTGTTTCTGCTTGGTTTGTTATCATCAATTGAAAAATTGGAAAGAGAAAAATATGAAATATTAGTGCATTTCAAGTCACACTTTGTTTAACTATGAATGACTTTCTGTTGTGATATTTAAGGCACTGTAAACCTGAGAAGCAAAGGTTCGTCTTACCTTGTTTTGAAAGTCGGGTGTATGAGAAAGCATTGTTACCCCGAGTGCAGCCAAGTGCTGAAATAATTTCCAGTTTAACGCTGCATGAGAGCTGTTTGGTATGTTAGAGAACTAAAATATTCTTTTACCCTTCAGTGTTTTTTTTTTTGTGTTGGGTGATCACCTGTCTTCAGTCTGATTTACAGAGGAGGTCTTGGACCTTCTCCGATATCAAGGCTAAATAGACCATTGTTGTTAAGTCTATGGTTACAGACAGGACCTCAGCCATCGTAAGGATGAGATGCAATATTTACACCTTCACACAATACAGCATTTTATTCCTCAGTGAGAAAATTACAATACAAGTCAGCTATTCATTCGTATTGTTAAGGGGGCACTACGTAAGGGAACGCTACAGTAACACATGACCATTCACAGCTTGTTGAACTGACCCATGGGCTCATGAATGTGAATGAACTGTATTCTAATCAGATAGAAAGTAGGTTAGGACATTATTATTTAAAAGCTACAAGAGGAAAGTAAGATTTACACTGTAAGAAAGAAGATCCGTAGAATAACAGAACATGTAATGGTAATGTTCTGCCATTATGTCTATGGACATTTCCTTTAACCTTAACCTCCTGAGTGTCACTGTCTACGTTCAAGGACATTTTATGTCCTTTAAAAAGAACATTCAGAGGTATACAGGTATTAGAGATCCCATTTGTTTGAGGTTTTACCATGACAACAACTAGTTGGTCTTTAAAAATAACTCAATGATTAAATTTAGCACTCTTATGGAAATATTATACTCAAAACTGATTTCTGAGGCAGTATAATGTTCTACAGCAAAATAGAGCGAGCTTTGGTGAGAACTAAACTAATATTTAACAAAATTAATTTCTCACTAGAAATTGCATTAGATGTGGAAAATGTTTGTCAAAAACTGACCAGCAACTACAACTTTTAGATGGCATCTTTAGCCGCGTTTCCACAAAAATTACCTGGAACAATTTGTCCCAGGAACCTTTTGCGGTCTGTGTTTCCATCTCAGTCTAAAGTACCGTGAATATAAAGCAAATTAGTCCGGTGACATAAACTGCTGCGACTTTCCAGGTCCTGCTGGATTTTGTCCTCTGCATATAAGATTAATCAAGCCTGAACCTCGTTGTCAGTGCATTGGTCGTATTTTTGAAACTCTGTTGATGATTCGAATAGCAAACAACTCTTACTGCATGCACCACAGCAATAATAATAATAATAATAATAATAATAATAATAATAATAATAATAATAATAATAATAATAATAATAATAATAATAATAATAATAATAATAATACGTTTTATTTATAAAGCGCCTTTCCAGAGCTCAAGGACACTTTACTACAGCAGACTTTTAAAAATGGTGGTTAAAATAAAAAACTGCGTGAACTCAACCAAGCAGCATGTTCAATACCCAAGTCCAGCTCCCGAAAGTTCTGAACTTTAACTTTCAAAGAGCAAGTACTTTCTGAAGGGGACATTTTTACTCGGACCTTCATTTAGACCCTGGTCCCTGTGGTCAAAATACACAGAGTACCAAATTCCTTAGTTTCTGGGGAAAGTTCCTGAGGTGGAAACCCTTTTCTTTTTGTAGCTCAACTGTAACCGAATGGAACGTACAGGATTGTGGTAATCTCATTGGAAGTAGTAGGTAATCTGGGAACATGTTGCCTACTGTTTTTCTACTGTTTAAGCCACCCCTTTTCATTAAAAATCCTCTCAGTCACTGTTGTAACCTCCGTTCCCTGATGGAGGGAACAAGACGTGGTGTCAATTGATCAGTGTTGGGAGTAACGCATTACAAAAGTAATACATTACAGTAACTTATTACTTTTTGCTGTAACGCAGTAGTGTAAGGCATTACTAATCCATTTTCAGTAATATTTTACTCGGTACATTTCCAGTAACTCTTGCGTTACCCCCACCCCCCAAAAAAATACAATAAAACGAAAAAGGAAAAGGAAAAAAAGGCGCGATACATTAACGCATGAAAAATGCAAGTTATTACCTGTCCGTGGTCATTCAATAGCCGCGTGTGGTGTCCAGGTTAGCAATTAAATACTAAATGACAGCTTCTGATATATTTTTGTATAGCGATTTACTTCATTTTCCTTCAATTCAGTACTTCAATTCATCTCCCTCTTGCTGGTGTACATTTGGATATTATGTGACATAGTCCAGTGAAGGCGTACGTGTTTATTGCGGATTTTACAGAAGTGCCGCAGGCATGATTTTAGCCTCTGTGCTCGCGCTGGCCAGTGCAAAAGTGGCTAAAGAAGGATTAAAGGCTCTGTCGTTTTCAAAGAATAGCACAACGACAAGCGCGTCGAAGAACAGACGAGAGACAAGGCGCGCGCTGCTAAGCCAAACTATAGGCCTAATGCCTATAAACAACACTTGGGTGAAGATGACAGAATAAGACTACTGCACACCATCGTTTAGATTTTTTATAGTAATAAAGTAATTTAGTTCAGTTAGAGAACAGGCTGTTCAAATAAAAACGGAAGGTGTCTGCTAAGCATGAGCCGAACATGAGCCGAACATGAGCCGAACATTAAGCTGACAAATGATCGCGGAAGATTTGGTTTCAAAGGGAAATGTAAAAACCCCTATTAAAGGGGGGTTGTCATTGTGTTGTGTATTTCATTAAGAATAATAGGCTAATTTTAAACCGAAACTAAAATCTGCTTGACCGCACAGAGCGCGCACTTACTAACGAGCTGTCATTCAAGGTGTACGTGCACTGGCGCGTTTTCAGTTCATATGGAAGCTTAACTTTTATAGGAATTCATTGAAAGCTCGCTTTGCATCCGCTTCCGTTATTAATGCCCAAGCGGCAGTGTGCATGTTCCTTTCGGTTAAATAGAATAGTGATTTAAAAGCCCAGATACCGGTGATGTCATCACACTTTAACCGGTGGGAAAATGTCCCCACCGTCTCATCCCTACTTTAAATTCGTGAGATGGATGCGCATTGCTTAGTTTATCAGAGATAAGGACAAGAACGTAGGCTAGTCAAATGCAAATGGAGTCAAATAAAACCTTTTTCTAAAACCGAAATAACTATCTCGCAACTATGTCGCAACAATAAGAAAAGAACAAATACGCATATTGTCATAACTTAGAGTTTACACAGTTCTGTTGTGTCTATGAACAGAAGCTATTCCCAGATACTGCCAGATAATCACTTTACCTCTAAAAAAATACTTATAACAGAGTTGGATCGTCATGATTTCTTGCATTGTCTTGAGCATTCACTTTTTTGCCAATTCTCTATTGTTAGCCTGGATGGCCCATGTCATTATTCTTCATCATATCGCCTTCTACTGGATGTAAAATGCTCTCTGCCTACATTTTAGAATGTTAAGAGCTACTTCTTAAGTTATTTTGGTGAAAGTAACTCAAAAGTAATACAGGAGTAATGTAACGCATTACAATTCTGAGACAGTAATATTGTAATATAATGAATTACTTTTAAATAGCAGTAATAAGTAATCTATAATATATTACAGTTTGGAAGTAACTTGCACAACACTACAATTGACTGACAATGGGGTCGGGTTTGGGTCGCCCAAGTGCAACCCCCAGTGTCAGTCAATTGACACCATGTCGAAGTGACCAACGGATAGGGAAAGTAAATCTCTAGATGTGGCTTGGGTTTTTCTTCAGTGTATATTCTTTGCCCTTGAGTTTTGATTGCTCCAAATTAATGGAATGCATCTCTGATGATCTGAAGCATCATTCATATTCATTTCAAATGGTGGCAACTTGTTTACCTAAATGTAATAATTTAGTTTGTTCAAATCTCTTTGTACATGTAGAAGCAATTGCAATAGTGATGCATGACTTAGCAAGCATGACTACTGTAAACAAACTTCAGTTGTTCTTCTTTACAATCATCACATGGTGATTACATGTTGCCTGTGCATAAGCACATCAGTTTTTAGGAGCTTTCTCAGCGAGGATTCAAAAGATTTCTGCGAACACTAGGTCAGTTATTATTCATTGCTTTTTTGAACTCAGTCCCTGCCATTCCACATGTAACGACCAACTCATATGGTACTATCCATTCATGATCACAGAAGACTGTGTGCCCACATGGGGAGCCTGAATGTTTGATACCAGGAAAATGATTGCGATGGTTTGCATTTAAAAGCAGTTAGGTCATCAATATTTCACAGTGGCTATGAATGATTTTTTAACAGGATCTTCCTATACTAGGGGCTTGTGTAAGAAGAGTCTCCTGCTGAATTATGCAGAGGATCTGCAAACTGGCTCTCTAAGTAGAGAACATACATCTGAACCCCATCACACACACTTTTACTCGCACACACACGGTCATAGTTCAGTCTACTTATTTTCCATAAGTACTGAGTCAGCCTCTAGGTCTCATTAATGGCAGTAGATACAAGTGCAAAACCCAATAATGCTTCCATCAGCAAAAAACAAGAACAGAGGCACACAACAATTACATCAAAATCAATCTTTCCAAGATATGTTAACACAACACCATTTCAGATTAAAATGTTTAACTTGTTGTGTTTTGGCCTTTCATTTACATGACATTGATGTTTGGGGGGGGGGGGGGGGGGGGGGGGATGCTGTTTCATGCATACTGAGCTTTTTACACTGTTAAAGACTTGGATTCCCATCCTAAACATAGACAAAGTTTCAAAAACTAATGTTGGACGTTTGACGGAGTATTTCTGTGTCAAAAATACTCCTTCTGGTTTCTCACAAGTTTCGGAGAGTTTTTTCCGAGTATGGGTCGGCTTGACGTGAACAGAGCGGAAGGTCGTTGTATAGGCCGTACGGGCTTTTCTCCCGGTAGGGTGCGCGCGCGCGTGACTAGAGCGAGAGAGGAAATACACGCCCATAAACACTGCTCTCAGCTGCAGATCCAGTCGTCCGCGAACACTTCTGACGCACCGCGCTCCACTTTATTCCTATGGGTGACATCAAGTGACTTCAACGCTTCAGCACAGCATTCCGGGAAGGCAGCGCTGCATTTGAACCGATTTGAATGCAGAAATGACGGGAAGCTTCACAGCATCGATTCAGTCGTGTCGCAAAGTGGATTTCCACAGTCACTGCTGTCACAGGACTTCACCAAATCTTACCAAAGAAGTGTGTTTTTGACGGAGCGGTCCCAGCGATAAAGGTTCAGTCCTGCTTTGGAAGCAGCTGGTGAGTAAAACTGCTTCAAATTTCTCTGCTGTTGGCTATCGTCACGTGAGTAAAAAACAGTAAACGACACGATCGCGTGCTTCGTCATTCAAATGCGCTAACGGTTACTCCATTGTTGTTCTGTATAACGTTACACTAGTCTGACGTGCAAAACTGTTTTGCTTGCTACTGCTAATGTTTAGTCGCATACAATAGTCCATAAACTGAATCATGTCCTCATAAACTGCGAGTAAACACACACAAATGTTGACAGGCCTCTAAATACAGTACATACCACAGAGACGAACGTCCTACTGTTGCTGTTTCTCCTGTTCAATTTATTTCAGCCTCCGAATCTGATTCTGGATCATATCTGTATTAGCTGAGAATCGATAGAGAATCGATGTGTTTCTCCACGCTTGAGGACGTCACCGCTTTGTGCGCTTGTCATTCTTTAGCTCCGCCCACACGATACGCGTCCAGGCGCTCGTTTTTTTTCCGGAAAGACTCGGTACAGCCTATATTTCTTTTATAAATATAATAAAACTAAAGACTTGTCGGAGATATGAATGATGCAATACTACTCTATAGGTACTCAAGATTGACATGAGATTGACTGAAACTGAGTGTGTCCCCCCCCCCCCCCCCCTTAAGCTTTTGAAAACTGGTTTCAAAGGGCAAGGTTTTAAAAATGATGCCTACAGTCTTCATGTAAACACCAAAAAATGCATAGGGGGTAAACCCAGCCTGATCTGCCGGCGATTTGATTCTCCCGGCAACTCAGCCTGGAAACTTGTGCATTCATTTTTACTGCTTCTGTAACACTTTTGTGGGAACCAATCACAGACTGGCTTATCCACCTGCTATGGGTGGGTTTAACACGATGACGGATAGAGAAACGATGGGTTGTTGCCTGTTGATCACGCCTCTTGTGGTCTGATTGGTTGAAGGACTATCCAATTGCGTACAGTGTTATATGAATAATGCCAGTTGATCACGCCTCTTGTGCAGTAGAAAATACAGAGCAGACTCCCCAGACCAATGTTCGATTTAAAATCGAGCTTGGTCTCGTGATAGCCAGGCAAATAGGGGAGAGCAGGGCACAACCTAATGCGGGGTTAGTTGTAACACACATGGTTTAACACTTTCCACACATGCCAGGATGACGAAACTTAGTGTATTTACTAGTTGCCATGTCATAAAGAGACAAAAAATGCATCAACATTAAACCAACATTAACTTTTTTTTGTGTTCAAGATTTACAAAAATTATATAATGAGAATGTACAACAGGAATCCATTTTCCAAACTGTGTTTTTGTCTTACCCTGAATTATTATGGTACACTTATAATAAGTGTTTATATTGAGACTATTTCAGGCCAGACTGGTAGGTACTGCTGCGGAGGAGCACAGTCCCTGTGTGATCCACCATAGACATAAACAGAGAGAAGTAGCTCCGGCTGCAATGTTCTTCCGCAAGAAGAACTGTTTATTAACCACTAGAGTGCAAAAAGTTACAGATGGCAGCTTTAATAGTTGATATAGTTCTTTAATGCTGATCTAACCAGCAGAAGACACACTGCAAACCCTAATAAGTTGAGAATACTCAAATGATTTGAGGAAAGTGATTCCCTCAATTCAATTGAGTAATGGAGTCTCCTAAAACTTGAATATTTAAGTTTACTTAACTTGGTGCTCACTTTCACTGTACTTAAATTGTTAAGTTCACCAAACTTGCTACACCAGTTCAGCACCATGCTGGGTACAACCAATCAAAACTTCCCCATTGGTCCCAACATGCATTGCAGCATGAATAAATTAGGCATCTGAATTGTGACAAATTTTCTTTGAATTCTTACTATTTGCTGTTACTTTTGCTGTTTTGTTCTGATGTTTTTGTAACTTGTTTTATGTTCAGAGTTGATCTGTTTATCGGATTTTTTCGGTTTTGTCACCATTGTAGAGATTCATACGCAGATTAGTGATGTGTGTATGTGTCTAACTAATGCCATAGATTTAAACATTTTGTGACCATTAAAAAAAATAAAATAAAATTATATTAGTACAATAGTGAAGATTCTAGTATTATTAATATTTCAAAACTATTAATAACTGCTTTGACATCCAAAGCATTGGACTCTGCACAAGATCAGGAATTCTGCCTATACATGATGATGTTATTATCATCATCAATGAATAAACAACACCACTTGATGATATTTTCTCTTGGCTTTTTGTTACTTAACATATGTGTCTCACAAACACAAAGCAGCCAGAGAAATATATTACACTAATATTACATTATCATTTGTCAAGAGCCCAACTAAAGCAAACACTTATCTCCATCATGGTGACTTCCAACAAAACTATTATTTTCATTAAAACAGAAATAAAGTCAATCTGGTTATAAGTTAGTTCACGTATTATTGTTAGGTTTAGTAACTTACAAATTTTTACTTACCGAATTTAAGATTGCACACAATGAAAAAGTCTCCACCTTAATTTGAATCAGCAACAAGCAACAGGTGAGGCGAAAAGGACCGCCTTTTGGAAATGTCCTCCAATCAGTGAATTCGTTCTCTTGTTGCTAGACAGAACTCCTTGCATGGCCAATCACATCAAAGCAAGACCAGAGTGAGCTATTTTAATTACTTATGATTTTGAGTTCATACAACTTGAAATCTTAAGTTTATGCATTTTGTAGGTTAATAAGTTATACTAACTTATATGACTGAGTTTTTAGACTAAACTAGTAATATTTAGTCAAGTTTACTTGATTTGTTTAAGTAAAGACAACATTAGGGTTTACAGTGCATGAGCCGGGGTTAAATCCCAGTTAAAGGTGCACTCCCTCAACACTCGGTCCTGCTCTGCTTCATACTACAGTAACTTTCACAATTCACCAGTGTGAGTGCCCGTAATCACCGCTATTGGGAACTCCACCCCGGACTGTCACTCCATCACAGACTACATTGCCCATAATCCTTTGCCCAGGACTCATTAGCACTCACCTCATCACCTCATTAACTCTGTCTATATATACCTTGTTCACTCAGTCATTCATTGCGAAGTCTTGTTTAGTCTTCCACTGCATTTCTGAGTGTTATCCCTGGTTTCATGTCTCTTGTCCCGGATTACCCTTTTGCCTCTGTCCCTTGTTTTGTTTGCCTACCTGTTATGGCCTTTGCCTGTTTTTTTGACTACTATTGTGGATTACTGTTCTAATAAAGCTGTGTTTGGACCTTCTGTCTCAGAGCAGTTTGTTACAGTAACATTAATAATCACATCCATGAACTAACCATAGACTGTAAAAAAAATATGGACGTAGCGTCCGTGATGTCACCCATAGGATTCCGATAAGCCGTTCTGAAGCTTAAAGTAGGGGCGAGCTGGGCGTTGCATCTTGTGAGAGAGTCATCGCGTGTCACTCCCGGGTAACAGAAAATGGGCAAAACGACGGGATTTGCGCGGAGCTGAGGTGACGCAATGACTATAGACGGCAGATAAATGGCTATCAACTTGTAACCACGCCCTTAATTATGCAGAACTTTAAGGCTTTATATAACGTAAACGAATGAGTTATAAAAAAATTCACCCCTCTCACAGTTGTCATGAAGATCAAAATTAGCCTAATAAGCCAAATCCACAATTTGTACCAGGATGTAAACATGTTTTTTTCTGCTTTAAAGTTGAGAATTTTAACATGGGGCTCAATGAGATTCTGCTCCCTTCTGGAGCCTGTCCCTAGAGGCCAGTTAAGAAATTGCAGCTTACATTACTTCCGTATTGGCTTCAAGAGAGATCGCGGGAGGTTGCCGCTTTGTCCTAACACCCCAGTATAGTGATGGGGACACTGTACTGTTAAAGAGCACCGTCTTTCGAATGAGATGTTAAAACGAGGTCCTGACTCTCTGCGGTCGTTAAAAATCCCAAATTTGCCCATCTATCATGCGTCATCATCTATATTTGTGTCTATCATGGCCTCCTAATAATCCCCATGATTGGCTTAATCACTCTGTCTCCTCTCCACCAATCAGCTGGTGTGTGGTGAGCATTCTGGCGCAATATGGCAGCAGTCGCACATTGGTGGTGGTTGAGGAGATTCCCCCTTCCATGTAAAGCGCTTTGAGTGCCTTGAAAAGCTCTATATAAATGTAACAAATTATTATTATTAATAATTACATAGTGCATCTTTAAGCAGACGGGCATGTTTTAACACTGTGTTACAATGAACCCCTATTAGAACTATGCTATTATATTCTATACTTTTATGAATTCTTTTGAGAAACCATGAGAAAAATGTGAGTCAATGTTCAGAAATGCTTCATTATTATTTTTTGAACTATGCGTATAGCTTTGTTTTGGGATTGTTGTGGAACTCAAATTTGTATGCTTATTTTTAATGCTTAAAAAATGTTTTAATCGAAAAAGTTATTAATTGTATTTTATTGACAAAATATATTAGTTTGTCATGGATATTTTTTTATGCTTTATTATATCACATAACATTTTAAGCTGCCATAAATTCACGTTACAATGTGTCCCCTCACATGTTACAATGTACCCCACCAATGGGGCATGTTGTCACATTTCACTTCTATTCTTTCAGGGTAAATCAAGAAACGAAATACAAGAAAAGTATACACTGTATTAATGACACAAAACCACATATTTGTACTCAACATATGTGCAATTAATGTGGGGGAAAAAAATATACTCTGAAGCCAAGTGGATTTACACAAACTGAGAAAGTCGAAAAGTGTTAGGTTATCCCCCGGCCGTTCGACCCTATTAGGCTATGTTTTCGTGGGGTGCATAATGCAGCCTTTTTAGTTATTTTTGCAGATCCATGTGAACGGGTATCGTTCTGACAACACTGTTATCTGTTTTTAGTACATTGTTGTCATGTAAACATACCCTAAAACACCTTCAAACAGCACAACTGTAAGAAAGTCAATGATGATTTGCCAATTGAGAACTTGCTCTGCAAATACAAAGCCTGTATAACAGCAATAATCCTACTATGCATTTGGGGTGATTTGTATGCATTCATTTATAGTAATATTTAAAGGTTTGCAGAATCGCAGATCTAAATCTTGAACAAAAATGGCTGAGCTGTATTTGGTGTTCTTGATTTTTGCACACCACTAACGTTAGATGCTGGAAGAAATCAATTTTAGGCCTCATGCATGGCATGTTATATTTGTGTTTGTCTGCTTGGCATTCTGTCTGTCACTCAGGCTACAGTAGTAAACATTGGGTTAATGATTAAATAAAAACAAACATTGGATCCACTCCACTCTAAACCAGTAAACCTAACCGTCAGAGACCAGATCTGATAATTTGCCAAAATGTAAAAGTTAATGTTACATCATCCAGTGACATTCTAGATAATTGTGGGCTTCATGCTCTCCTTCAGTAGTGTTTGTCCACATATACTGAAGTGTATGAATATTAATTCTTCCAAAACCAGATGCATGTAGCTATATGCTGTCCACACTGATTTGAGAGCTCTGTACTATGTATTGTTTGCCCCCCCCCCCAACATTTGCTGAATGACAATGTGAAAGGTAATGTATTCATTATTGTACAATATACACAGCCTATTATTAAGTGAATATTACATTGCATGTAGGCTACATTACATAAAGTACTTTCGCGTTTGCACATTCATACTACGCGTGTCATTGTCTGAAGCTTTACCTATATTGTCCATTAGACCAAAAATTGCAATAAAGATTCTATTCAATTCGAAATTTTGCTACGGAGTTTTGCTGCCATCTAGTGATTTGTAAAACATTTGCAATAAAAAATTAATAAATAAATAAATCAAACTTTATTTGAAATCTGAAAGTTTCTTCAAAATGCTCTTTTCTCATTTAAACTTCATTCATCGTATTACTTATGCATAGGCTAAATGCAGAAGTAGGCCATACACTGCAAACCAATTCTTGTTTCTAGTAAAAAATCTCTAGTCTTAAATCAAGATGCGTTTACTTACTAGATAAGTAAAATTAAAGAAGATTATATTTATTTATTTATTATTTGCAGTGTACACTTAATTTTAGAGCCATACACGTGTTGGCCTATATTGTTTTAAAGGAGCCATTCAATAAATAAATACATAAATATATAAAAAAAGATTTGGCATGGAATGCTTGGAGCTTAAAGAAAAGAAAGAACTAATGTTAGACAATCCATAAACAGGCAAATTCTTCCTCGTCATATTTTAATATTAAGAGATCATGATGATCACACGTTTGAGGTGGTATGGCAGAGATGTGAACTGAAATCAAGCAGACCTGCATCTCCTTAATGTTGTCGACTGGAGCAGAGGGCTGATGAGTTCCTCTGGATCTGATGTTAGACTTCCCTGTCCGGTAACTCAAAGCCATGATCTTTCTGCTGACCTTCTAGGGATTTTATAGGTTTGTAAATCTTATCCTAAAGCGGAACTATGTTGTTCCACGCTGTCTTCTCGGCATCCAGGAGGAGTTTAGTGTTGAGCATGCTGTGAATAAGCCGCCCAGATAACACTTTACTTTCTCCGCTATAAAATGTTGTTGGCAGTTGCCATAGAGATGCCGACGTCAGGGGAAACGTTTTTAGGGTAAAATGAAAATGTCCCAGTGAGTCCAGACAACGAAGGTCTCGCTTCATTTTCATTGATCCCGCAAATCGAACCCCTACGATTAGTTTGTTATATTTATTCGGCTTTCAATGTTTATAGCGCACAATTTTACTATGTTAACATTTTTGTTCAGGGGCCAGTTGCATAAGCCAAGTTAAAACTGTCTTGTGTGACCAAACAAGCAATTAAGTAATCTTAGTTTTCAGATTCAAATTAGACCAATGCCCCTTTTAATATATATATATATATATATATATATATATATATATATATATATATATATATATATATATATATATATATATATATATATATATATATATATATATTTTTTTTTTTATTATTATTATTTTTTTACTTGTAGATTATGCAATGGCCACATGTGGGGGGCAAATCTAAATGAAGCACATTTCTATGACTAAAACGTATGTCATCATCAGACTTTTAAATAAATCCTTCGTGCCATCAACGACTGAAAGTTGTGTGGTTGCTGTGATTGAAGCGTTTCGTGTCCTAAGGTCCTAATGCAGTTTCTCAGGACACAAGAGGGCGCTATTGTACCACTGTAAATTCCTCAGCACTTTCACTAGAGGGCGCAGCAGTTCTCACACCATTTCCATGTGCCTAATTAGATAAGTGAACTGATGGGTGAATGTTTAGTGTTGCAATGGTGTTCAATTTATAACAATAACCTTTTTTTTTAAATTATTATTATTCCGTGTTAATTTATAGTTTTATTCCATGTGAATTGCACAATCATACAATTTAAATCAGTTATTTTTTTGACACAATTGCACAATAAAATAGTAAAAAAAAAAAAAATATATATATATATATATATATATATATATATATATATATATATATATATATATATATATATATATATATATATATATATATATATATATATGCTACAGGCTAACTTGTGAATAAGGCATAATTTGTGTTTGTGCTTTGTCTCAAAACTTTGTCTCAAAAAATTACATTTCTCAGTTGTGACTGTTGGGTTTGATTGTAATTCAGTAAACTGCAGTGAAGCAAATTTGTTTTGAAACAGTAGGCTATTAACAGTTACATGTAAACAATATAGGCCTACAGACATTTTGTTATGACAAGAAAGCATACCGCGAATGTTCCAACCTCACGACTGCCAAGCTCATGATTGAAAATATAGCCTACATATATTTTTGACCTTTTTTTTTTTGCATGACTCATAGAAAATCATAGAGAATGTAGCATAGCCCTATAGGCCTACATTTGGAAACTTTTGAACCTATTCAAGCTACAAGAAAAGCATTTTTACTTTATTAATTTTTTTAATCAAACCTTTCGTATTATATAAAGAGATGTTTTTTTTTTTTTTTTTTTTTGATGTATGGAACCAACATCCTAAAACTGACTTGGCATTTTGTAAATTCAGGCTACAGCTGGTGATATAGCTGGAGTGACCTGTGGGGGGTGTGTAGGGAAGAAGGGGATTCCAGGAGACCCCTTTCCTGAAGAAGACCTCCCCTCTCCCTCCCTCCATCCTCCTCCTCCTCTCTCCCAGCTGAAACTCAGGAGCGCCGCCGATCGGTACCGACACCTCTCCAGCGAGCTAAAGCCAAGATGGAGGGTCCGTGCTCAGCGAGGACAGGAACGAATCCCCGCACGCCACTCTTTGCTTTCCAATGAAGAGGATTTATTCCTGATCAGTCACTTTATCTCGGAAAACCGACTCTGATCCGTTTGTTTGCGGAGTTTTGTTGAGGGAGAATCATTGATCCAAGGATGAGTTCAGGGGAGGGAGAGGACACATCTAAGGAGGCGGCCGACATAGCGGCGTTTTTTAAATCCGGTAAGTGGAGAAGAAGAGAGGGTCGCGCGCCTCGGTGTTTTCGTGATGATGACCCGCTTATCCAGATCCCGGTTCACGCCAACGATGCGTGACCGAGCAGATCGTAGGCTACCATAGATCAGATTTTTTTTTTTTTTTTTTATGAGATGTTGATGATGGGTAGCCTACTGTGAATCCGCAGACGAGATTTTATTGCCAGATAGAGTTGGCAGATTAAGATGTATGAGTGCTTTTATATGACATCATTTTTGGGGGATATAACGTTGCATTTCAGTGCGCGTGAGCCAATTCACAAAACAAGTCAGTTAACAGTTGTTGTTGTTTTTCTTAACTGTTGTCATACGTCACTGTTTATAAGCGTGATGTTAGACTTCAGAGTGGGGTTGGTGACGTCATAAAGATATGCTGCCATGTCAGTGGTGTCATGCATCACAATGATGTCATACATCCCCAGCCTCACTGCATTCATCACTCGTCTTTGATACATGTTACTCTGCATTTCACTAACTGCACGTTTCTCCACGGTGGTGTGAATTTTGAGCTCATTTATGCACCACTTTGGTAATCCGCTGGTTGGGTTGTTGCAGTCAGCTGTTTGCTGTGATTTGTGTCAGCTGTCTCTGCAGTACCAGGTGCATCCAAGGAGGGACTCTGTAATGGGCCATGGACACCCTAAGTGACAGCAGGAGCCTTGCAATATCACAATCTCTGTTTCAGCCAGTTATCCAAACTTTATTGTGAATGCAGGTGCTACAAAGGAACAATGTATAGGGAATAATGTATATTCAGTGGTAATTGAAGGTAGAGGAATGATTTTAAGTATGAATGCCTTGGGGCTCTCAGGGAAATTACATAGGAACATTAATATTAACATTGTTTACAAGATATAGTAACTTTTGTCTGACACAGCCTAGCTGCATGCTTATAAATACTGTAGGCTATGTGTTAAATATCTTCTATTAAATAGTTTGCGAGACCTCTGATGGATGGTCATTGGTCATGGATTGCTTAAAGTCACATTACATCAGACAATGAGTTTAAATAATATTAATAATAATATGTTTTATTTATAACACACTTTTCATTCTGAAGAATCTCAAAGTGCAACAATAGAAAAGGGGAAAATATCCACACACACAAAAAAAAATTGTATGGGTCTCTCTTAAAATTTGGTCACGGTACTGTAGACTGAAACAAACATGCTTTAGTTAGAATTTAGCATGATATTAAATTGCATTGTAGAATTTCTTAATATCACATTAAATCTTCTTTTGTCACTTGATCTAAATAGATCTTTGACTGAAAACCGGTTTTATTGTTACCAATAGCTAAGGTGCTAATAGCTACATTGTGTTTTACAATGTACATGCATCAAGGATGAATGGTCAAAATATGGGTACAAGTACAATATATATAAATATATATATATATATATATATATATATATATATATATATAAATATATATATATATATATATATATATAAATATATATATATATATATATATATATATATATATATATATATATATATATATATATATATATATATATATATATATATATATAATCCTGAAACTGCATATAAAAAGAACCACTTTGTGGTTTTTTATTTGTTATTATGTTATTATATAGTAATAAGCATACAGTAATACCTATTCATTTTAATGAAATACTTTACAAGTGAAATATTAGACTCAATTATTTAGTTTATGGAACTTGGTGGATGCAAAGCATTTAGACATCAGTGCAAAAACAACCGATTCACATTATATGATGACAAATGGTATAAATTCTGAAATATTACTTAATATTACTTACTCTGTGCTAAACTTAAGTCAGGTTACAAAAGATCCTTACAAGGAGTCAGTGATTGCATAGACTAGGTGTTCTTATTTTCCTTATTATTGTTTGTTTCCTTTTTTTACCAATATAGAACACTTCCAAAAGCTGTCAAATATATAGAGTTTGCTTCTAGTTCTGGGTGACATTCAATACAATATATAGTACGGTATAGCAATCAAATGTGAGTGGTTGCCTTTTTTGGCCTCTAATAAGTGTTTGGTTATCACTTCAACGTCTGTTTATTTGCTCTTACTTAAATGGTATGTAAAATGTATTTTGTTCATGTTTTATTAGGATCAGAATGTCAAGAACTTGTAAGTGTAAGATTTACACTTGCTAAAGCAGAGCAAGTTGTTATATCCGGGTGTCTGTTTTACAGCACTGCAGCATCCTAGGGCAATGTTTCAGAACGAAGGCCTCTCTCTCTGACTCCTCCGGTCGGTCTGTTAATTGCTCCACGCCTGCTCAACACTCAAGGTTTGGCACAGACAAGCTTTCTCTCTGGCTGTCTTTGCGTTAAACACATTTTGTGTTTCCAGAACATTGGATGTCTCATCAGTGCCCTACTTTAGTCACTGAGCATTGAATGCAGTCTCTCTGGGGCAAGACGCCCACCTAAAGAGCTTTTGTTGGGTTTTAAGGACTGTAGAAGATTTTGCACACCAACTTTGGCCTGTATTCTGAACTACCTTTTGATGCAGAGCAAAGAAAATGCTCAGCGTTTGCTAGAACCAGCACAGAATAGTGATGGTGGTCTGTTCAGGCGGTTAGAGGCATCCTTAAATGGAGTGTGTGGCAGATGTGCTTCAGAATATTGGGGGTTTGACTTACCCTGTGTTGCATTGGACAACAATACATAAATTGGATGAGTGCAATCCAGTGCGAATATAAAATTCAATCAATGCACATCAATAATGATCATTTTAATGGCTTTGCAATAACAAAATGTGCTAACGCACATTAAACACTTTGCAACATTAATTAGAGCATTTAATTGTATACATTATGTAACAGCTGCGGGTCCCTGCTTCATATCTCTCCATCAAGGTCTGAGGCCTGACAACATGATTTCACAGGAAAATTTAACCATTTCATATGAATTTGTATGATGGGAATTGTATAAATATGCATGATCCTTACAAAAACAAGTAAGCATAATGGTCCACCTTAACCCCACCCCTAAACACAACATGGCATAAGCATTTATTAAAAAATGCACAAATTACATTGCACAAATTCTAAAGTTACTGATTATTAAACTCTCTAATATTATTATATTATCAGTTAGAAATCAGTATTAATTGTATTATTATGTGGCATTACAATTTGCTCCCATTAGTCATGTTCTTTAACTTGTTTGTTTCTTACTGTATGTTTGAAGTGTTTGTATCCTCAACATTAATTTACATCTTTTTCTATAGTTGCTCTGTTTTTAAAGTCCATAAAATGCATCTGTCCATCAAATAACGTGCTCCATACTGCTCTGTGGGGTTACTAAAGGCCTTCTGAAGCAAATCGATGTGTTTGTTTAAGAAAAATATCCATATTTAAAACTTTATAAAGTGAAGTTTCGGCCGATCACCTTCTGTGTTCAATTAATGGAAAAGCGTTGAAAGTGTCTCTGCAGTTGTGACCAGTTACGCACGTCAGACGTCAGGTATGAATCTTGGACTCCGAGAAGGCACTTCCACAACTTTTTCCACGGGAAGGCGATCGGCCGGAACTTTAGTTTATAAAGTTTTAAATATGGATATTTTTCTAACAAAAACACATCGATTTGCTTTTATTAAGACAACCTTTATTAAACCCCCAGAGTCATGTGGAGCACAATATTTGACAGAAAGATGCATTTTTTATGGATGTTAAAAACAGAGCAACAATTACTCCTATTATAAAGCTTGGATTAGACAGGAATTTTTTAATATAACTCCAATTTTATTACTCTGAAATAAGAATGTCATAAACACTTAGGGTGACTTGAGGGTGAGTAAGTGATGGGCTAATTTTCATTTTTGGGTGAACTATCCCTTTAACACTTTCCCCGCCAGTCTTTTTTAAAAAAGTTGCCAGTCAGTTCGAGCATTTTTGATAATTTTCATAAAATTTTATGGCCCCCAGATTATTGTGTTGTATGGATATCTGAGCATGCAATATATTAAACGATAAAAAAAAAGAAAGTCTTTAAACCGACAACTGGTTTAATTCTTGCTCCATGCATTTCTTTTTAATCAAAACTTAAATGTGGGTAAGTAAAAGTAAAAAAAAAAAAAAAAAAAAAAAAAAAATATATATATATATATATATATATATATATATATATATATATATATATTTATTTTTATTTTATTTTTTTTGTTATAATATATATTATAACAAAAAGCTGAGAGAACAGCTTTTTGCTTTTTTGTAGATTGAGTGCCCTTGTGAACTAGAATATTCAGGCACTGGTAAGGACAGTAAAGGACGCTGGCTCACTACACACTGGGACACTGATGAGTGTATTTCTGGTGACGTGACAATATCCTCATTGTACCACATCATTACTACTATTTATAAACAACAGAGCCAATATCTTTCTGACATACTTATTTAAAGTACATTATGATACAAACCCGATTCCAAAATAGTTTAGACGCTGTACAAATTCTGCATAAAAAACAGAATGACATGTGGAAGATGTAGAAGTTTCAAATTTCGATATTTTATTCAGACTACAATATAGATGACATATCAAATGTTTAAACTGATAAAATATTAGCCTAGAAATCTAGACGCACCCTAGCGGCAGCAAATTTAATTTGCCCGCAAGTGTCGTCTAGGAACTCTCAATACCCTTCTGAGTTGTATTCCTCACAATCTGGACGGGCCAATCACATCGTGTATAGAGTCGGTGGGCGGAGCCATAACGATGACGGACGAGTTGCGTTTGCGTTCTTCTGTTGTCTAGTAAACACAGAAACTGGCGAACGGCGGCGGTCTTTCGAATCAGCTTTGACCGCGACTCTGGAAGACTTGAAGTTAAGCTTTTCTCTAAAAGAACAAAGAACGGCACTGAAGTCATTCTTAAAAAGGGAAGATGTGTTCGGATACGGTGAATGTTTCGGTGAATGTTTAATCTGTCAGCGAGCTCTGCTTCACCTTCATTGCTCTGGTTGGTGTAGCGCTATCCTATCGCGTGCAGAGGGAGTTTGAAAGGCAACTGTTTATCCTGCCCCTCGGATTGAGCCCTGTCTATGGTGAGTTTCCAGACCAAACATCTTGATGTGGGTCTGGCTTGTCAGGCTAATAAAATATAAAATTTTAAAAGAAAAATAAGTTGATTTTAAATTTCATGGCATCAATACATCTCAAAAAAGTTGGGAAAAGCCCAGGTTTACCACTGTGGAATCTCCGTGTCTGTACCTACGTACATTAATGTGTACAATGCGACTTGAAACATATATATAGCAAGTATTGCCTTAGCTTGCAAACCATGTTACATCCATATTTTCTGTCTTGAAGACACAGCTCTATTCACACACTTGTGGGATGATTGAGGTTGTCATGACATATTCAACCCACTTCACAATGTGGCAGAACAGCTGAAGGCTGGATCATACAAAACCTGAGGCCTCCCTCAGAGTCTATCAGCAGCAGACCACTTCCATAGAAAATGTTCCCGTCTGAGCTGAGCTACTCTTTTCAACCCTCTGCTGTTCTGTCTCGTAATTGGTGCACCCAAACCTCCTTTGAAGTCTGTGGTGATATAGAGTGAGAAATTGTGACTTCCGAACCCATGATTCTCTGTTGTGGTGGCACTGTGCCTTTTATGCGAAACATCTCAAGGGGTTGTTGCACCATCTTTCCAAATTTGTAATCACTCAACAGCCTGTTTTTTAAATTAAAGATTCAAATGAGGTGTGAATAGTCGCTGTGGCCTCGTTCGGGAAGGGAAGGGTGTTATTAAGCTAATGGATGCCAAACCGTAGGATATTATTTCACTACCTCCGATACTGAAGTGACTCTTTGACTTCAGATAAAATGATTGCCATATGAAAGCTATAGTTTCTCAATAATTGAGCCATTTTACTAAATGCAGACTAATGAAATTGCTAATTTCCTGTACTGGCAATGTTTGACTTGAAGAGATCTGTCATTTCTAAAATCATTCTGAAGTTGCGTCTTTTTATGTGTAATTAGAGGTTAGCTAAAAGTGAAGGGAGGATTGTGGTTTGGGATATTTCCTAACATTGCCTCACTTTGATCAGCTATAAAACATAATTACATTGGAGAGAAACATGTTATTTGAGACAATTACACATCTGACTATCACAAAATGAAAAATGAGATCAAAATTTCCCCTTCTCATGGTCACTTTATGTTGGATTGTGGTAGTGCTAATGTTATGGATCATATAGCCGCTTGCCTAAGGTAATCACACCCCTATAAATTCACTCAGAGGGTACAGTAAGATAATTTTATGCCAAAATGTGTAATTTTGGAATTGAGCAACAAAAATATTGTTTTCAAAATACTTATGTCATCTGCCAGTGGTTTGAAAAACAGATAGTTTCAATGACACACTATTGGTTGAGCCAGTAGCGGATGTTCAAACAAGTTTTTTTTAGCAACAGTTTGGATAACAACCACACAAATGGCCATGTTTCAGAATTAGCAGAAAGCTTTCCCACATAAAGAATTTAGTCCCATGACTAATGCGGAGACCTGGAGGGCAAGATATCAATAAAAATGCAGCACATGCCTGTCAATTTTACATTGTTTAAAGCCACAAATATTTAGATCACCTCTCAAAAGAATAAAAATCTATGTGAACAAACTGTAAGTTTTGAGCACTTGCTGTAATGGCCCCACACAAATATTCATCCAAAACAGATCTCTATAAACCGATTCATTAATACATTTTTGATCAGCATTTTGCCACAAAAACTTTTTGGATTTTCTAGATTATTTTAAATTGTAAAGTGAGAATAACACTGCATAATAAGTATGAATGAATGCAGGGACGTGCACAGGATTTTTGAGGGGCAGTTGCTCTGACCTAAAAAGGGAACACCCCCCCCCACCCCCCCACCCCCAACCGAAACCTATACCAATAAAGAACTCAAACCAGTCAATACCAATAGTCTAATAAAAAAAGACAATATTAATTTAACTGCCATCAACAGTTTATGATCGTCCATTTGTTATACCTTTCCGACAACGTTAAGTCTCACCCGACAACCGCGACAATCTCCTTCTAGTGCCGCTCATGCAGGCTCAGCCAAGGCGGTTAAAAGGATTTTGGGGGCCCCAAGCAAAATGGACATGGCTAACTTTCTACAGATAAACGGGTAATGATTAAATTTTTTTTGTAAAACTTTAAGAAACCATTTTTAAAACATCTATAAACATTACATAGATAGACAGACCAAATATTCCTAACACTTTGTTAAGGGTTACTAGTTGGTTTGTAAACTGTCTATAAACATTATCTGGATGGTTATTATGAAGTTGCAACAGATGACTATAATACCTGTTAAATAGTTAATAAACAGTAACAGTAAAACATGCGGGTTGTCCTGATACTGTACTTCAAAATGCAACAGTGTAAAAAATGCCACACAGAATAAAGTAACTGTTCAAGATCCATTGGTAACTTATAAAAATAATATCATATTTGCATAAACTGTTACTACCATATATCCCGACACTAGCACATTAAGATAAGCTATGAAAAAAATCATGTTCCTCTGCCTCTTTCTGGTTAAATAATGTTTATAATAATAGTTAATGCTATATTAACTATTCCAGGTTATTTATGCATAGCATAAAAATAATTAGTATAGCATGCTATGCCACTTTCATCAAAATCTATTACAAAGCTATAGCAATTTTATGTCATTAAATACGATAAACAGTTATTCTGGAACAGATCTGCGTCTTCCTTATCCCGTTAAAAAAACATATTACAGTAAGTAACCATATTCCATCCGTTCGAAAACAAAGTTGCACTAACTGTTCGTTACAAGCAGCATTTGCCAGGCAGGTAACGTTAGCTAACATAAACATATTTTTGCTAGCCTACCTGCTGCAAAATTACACCATTTTTGTACAAATAAAGCTATTTTATAAAGTGTAATTTATCACTTACCACTATCTTGTTTTTTCTCTTTTTTCTTTTCTGGCTTCCTAAAGCATAATTCCGCTTCATGATCGCCGAGGAGGTTTTGTATTTTGCCGGCAGCAGAGATTGCGTGGTTGGGTGGCTGTTGTCAGCGACGACTGAGAGGGCCCCCTTGAGGGGGATTCCGATAACAGTGTCATTGCACTTTACTGCATTGACTATCAAAAGGGGCGCTCAAGCAGTTTGTCGTTGCATTTTATTCTTAACCTGTCGCTGTCTTGAGGCCCCAGGCCAGCTCGGTGCCCCAAGCAATTGCTTGACTTTCACTTTCGAACGGGTACCCGAATATGGAAGTGAACGAGGCTTTGCGATTTTTTTGTATCTTGGCCTACGTGAAATTCTGCATCCATTGTACGATTTTTTTAATTTATTTTTTTCCACCTCGGAAGGGCAACGTGAGTCGAGAAGGGCATGGGCAGTTGCCCGGGCAACCTGAGCAACCCCCCTGTGCACGTCCCTGAATGAATGAATGAATGAATGAATGAATGAATGAATGAATGAATGAATGAATGAATGAATGAATGAATGAATGAATGAATGAATGAATGAGGCTTCTATGTACACCCAAAGCACTTTAAACTCATGTCAGGGGTCTCTTCTCAACCACCACCAGTGTGCAGCATCCACTTGGATGATGCGATGGCCTGTAATTATTAACAAAGTGTTACCGTTTAATTAGCTCACAAAGAGTTGATAATGCTTTGTTAACAACTTATAAATAGTTCTCACTTTAGATTAGGTCACGGAATATGCCATTAGTTAAGTGCTTTAATCCAGTCTTTATAGGAAATGATTTGCATAAGTATTAAGAGTTCCTTAAAATGTTTACAAATAAATTAAGCGCACACTTACTTTAATACACAATCACACACACACACACACACACACACACACACACACACACACACACACACACACACACACACACACACACACACACACACACACACACACACACACACACACACACACACACACACACACACACACACACACACACACACACACACATATATATACACATTGGGTTTTCATGTATTATGTATTCATGTATTATGCATTGGGTTTTCATGTATTATGGGGACATTTCATAGAAATTGTTATATTCTCCCTTAAACCTACACCCAATCCTTTGATGAGTATGTATGTATTTAATATTGACAGCATTATGTATTTTTTTAAAGTGGTTATGATAAAGATATATTAATACTAATGTAAATAATATTCAATAAAGTTAGTTTAAAGCACTTAAAATAATAAAATGTTCTGATATCCCATGACCTGATCTAAAAGTGAGAACTATTTACAGTATAAGTTGTTAGCCAAGCTAACTCAAAGATAACAAAAAATATCTAAGTCTTTACATATGAGCTAATTTAACAATAATAATTTGTTAATTACAGTGACAGTGAATGAAGAACTCTATTTTTATATGGTATACTACACTCACCTAAAGGATTATTAGGAACACCATACTAATACTGTGTTTGACCCCCTTTCGCCTTCAGAACTGCCTTAAAAATTTGAGACTCATCAGATCAGGCAACATTTTTCTAGTCTTTAACTGTCCAATTTTGGTGAGCTTGTGCAAATTGTAGCCTCTTTTTCCTATTAGTAGTGGAGATGAGTTGTACGAGGTGGGGTCTTCTGCTGTTGTAGCCCATCCGCCTCAAGGTTGTGCGTGTTGTGGCTTCACAAATGCTTTGCTGCATACCTCGGTTATAATGAGTGGTTATTTCAGTCAAAGTTGCTCTTCTATCAGCTTGAATCATTCGGCCCATTCTTCTCTGACCTCTAGCATCAACAAGGCATTTTCGCCCACAGGACTGCCGCATACTGGATGTTTTCCCTTTTCACACCATTATTTGTAAAGCCTAGAAATGTTTGTGCATGAAAATCCCAGTAACTGAGGAGATGGTGAAATACTCAGACCGGCTCATCTGGCACCAACAACCATGCCGCGCTCAAAATTGCTTAAATCACTTTTTTTTTTTTCCAATTCTGACATTCAGTTTGGAGCTCAGGAGATTGTCTTGACCAGGACCACACCCCTAAATGCAGTGAGGTTCCATGTGATTGGTTGATTAGATAATTGCATTAATGAGAAATTCAACAGGTGTTCCTAATAATCCTTTAGGTGATATATACTATAGTATACTATTAATTACATTTTATTAACATGTAATTAACAAAAAACTAAGTATGTAAATTATTTGCAAATATGTTATTACTGTATACATATAAAGTATTACCAAAACAGTTGTCAATAGTGTAGTGGTGGATGAAGCACTGTTCACACAGAACTCACTTTCAAGCCAATAACTTTCTGTTGTTCAGCTCATTGAATTCTCATGACCAACTTGGATCATTTTGCTTCCCGATCACACATTTCAAATGAACTGACTGTAAAACGCAGAGCAATGGTAAATGTAATTGCACCAATTAAGTGTTAAATAATGGTCTTTTTCCTGTACATAGTATGTTTTATTAGTATGGCATACTGAATTTGGTACTCTAATATTACTGTCTTAATGCATTAAATCACATTAAGCATTTCATTTATAATGGAATACAATTTAGCAGAATATTGGTTTGCATTCATATTCTAGTCACAGTTTCCCATCTGTCTACAGTATGTATCATTAGTAGCTGCATATTGAATTTGATCTTTTAAAATCACTGTCTTAATACATTAGTATAAACATGGTAAGAAATAACTAGCGGGCAGCAAAGGAAAGCCTTGTTTTGTCCTCCAGGTGGGTGTTCCTACTAGGGTGTGACGTCCCGTTAAAACTATATGAATGCCCAAGCAACCCGGGGCAGATCAGGCACAGTGCCCAGAGTCCAATATATTTAATCTGAATTGCAAGCTTCTATATGGTAGTCAGTGTTGTTGAGCACATCCATTACGTCTTGGAAAGTAGAAAGCCTTGCATTATGTAATATAATGAACCCTGATGAGCAAACATTATCTGATCGTACTCCATGCTATTGCTATAATGTGGTCACTGCAGATCCAGGATTGATTTCACCGTGAACAACTTTTAAGACTAAGGAAAGCAGTGAGCTTAGATATAGTAATCCTGTGGCAGCACCATATCATGGTGTGGTAATATAATAATATTTACATTGTGCTTCAGGAAACATTTGACACATATGTTTAAAAACTCTTAATTTTCTGTTGGCATCAGTGTTATTTTCAGCCAGCTGAGATTGAATGGAAATGCAGAACAGCATTATGGTCCATGAATAGACAATGCTTATGTCATCCTCTATAATTGGAAGAAGATTATTTCAGTTTACATCTCTCTTTCTCTCTCCATCTCTTGAAGGGGTTTAGAGTACATGTGTTCATATCAAAGTTGCGCTTTGAAATTAAGGCAGATGAAACCACGAGAGGAAGTGAAAGGGATGGACACACAGATGCTAACAAGTTTCCCGGTTTCTTTCGAAAGTCATTCACACACTGTTTGGGCCAGTGAATAGATTAGACAAATCTATAGGGTGAACCAACCCTTTAAAGTGTTAGTTCACCCAAAAATGAAATTGATGTCATTAATGACTCACCCTAATGTCGTCCCACACCCGTAAGACCTCCGTTCATCTTAAGAGTGAAAGAATTCTCATTTTTGAAATCAAACTTTTTTGTAATTTAAAAAAAAAAAGGCTGAGAAAAACCACTCGGCCCTGCCAGTAGCTACGAGTACCGGAACATCTATTATGGTACATGGACATGTAGTATTAACACAAACACTAAATAATGTAAATGGGTTGATGTGCACGTTTATATGTCATAAGGCTCTTTCTTGTGCCTAAAATAAGGCGTCTGTGGATGAAATACTGAAGCAGGAACTTGTGAGACGCTGTTGTGCACCACTTAAAGGGATAGTTCAGCCAAAATTAAAGATTTCTGTCATTAATTACTCATCCCCATTTCGTTCCAAACCCGCAAGACTTCTGTTGATTTTCGGAACATGAAGATCTTTTTGATGAAACCTAAGAGCTTTATGTCCCTCCATTGACAGCTTACGCAACTGACACTTTGATGCTTCAAAAAAGTTTATTAAGGGATTGTTAAACTAATCAATAGCAGAGTTTCCATCCAAACGTGAAGCAAATCTTTTCAAAGTTTGCAACAAAAGAACATAAAAAAAAAACAAATGCGAATTACAGAAAAGCAGATGAGTCCAGATGTGCTACGGCAGAATTTATTAGATTTTAGTCAGTTTGTTTGTTTGTTTGTTTATTTATTTATTTATTTATTTATTTATTTATTTATTTATTTATTTATTTATTTATTTGTTTGTTTGTTTGTTTATTTATTTATTTATTTATTTATTTATTGTTGAGAAAATTCTATTTTTCCATCACTTGTTTCTGATACAATATACATGAAAACATGAGATTGCTTTATATGATGAACAGATTGAATTTAGGCTTTTATTCACATATAAACATTTATCAACTCACACATCAGTTGTGGCGAACGGAAGTTCAGGCATGTTCAGGAGCTCCCAGATCAGCACTGACATTTGCCATGTAATATTGAGGTTAGGGTAAAGGCCAAGAGATCTGATGAGGTGTCGTGTCAGTGAGGAAGGGCAGGTTGAGTGAGGTCTTATCAATGATCCTCAGTCCTCAGTGTGTAATAAGGGAGAATTGTGGCTTAGCTGTATCGGGGGTCAACTCTTTACAATCAGATCATATCACATGGTCTCAGCGGGATACTTAATAGGCAGGAGACCATTTTAGCCACAAACTGAAGCACAAACATGCCGTGGAGTTTTATCTGGGTAAACTCTTGGAATGGTTAAACCTCATTCATGTGTGAATGCTTAACTTGACATTTTAAATTGTTTAATTAAGCACAATTATCAACTTGATTGCAATAGGTCAATAAAACAACAGGATAAAAATACAGAGATTAGGAACATACAGAGTTGAAGTTTGCAATTGCTCAGTGAGGGATTGAGAATTTGCCTGAAGATGTCAGCTTGAGTTTTTTTTATTTTATTTTTTTTATTTTTTTTTATAATATTTGATAATAATCAAATTAGGTATTTGATAATAATAATACAGATTTCTTCAGTTGAATCAAACTGTGTAGAATGTATAAAATATCACATAATTGTATAATTGTAATTGTATTTTCCCCAACAAAAATTATATGGAACAGAATATGGGATATTTTTTAATAAATTGCTAGTTTTCTCATTTTCTTAATTTGAGTTTGAGTTTATTGTTTATCATTATAATGATATTGTTTATGATTTTGTGATTAAAGTAAAAGTAGGCATATGTTTTCCATCTTTATAAATTGTTTAATGTTTCATCCAATACATTCAAATATGATGGGGACGTGACAATATACTGCATAACAGAAATTACTTTTTACTTAAGATAGTTTCATTAAATGTATTCAAATCAAAATAGATTTAAAGCAAACTATTGCTGTTTGAATATTAAATTGAGCTATTCAGTATGTTTTTTTTATAATGTTAGACCATACTGTATCTTTCTTTCATGATGCAAAAACTCTTCAAAGTCTAAAACTTCAAAATGTCTGGGAAAAGACTGAGGGTGTATTTTATCTAACCTCCTTCTCTTTGTGTGTCTCTGTATTTTCAGAATGCTCTCTTCCCAAATGTGAACCCAAGCTTGAGTTACCCAGTCACACAGGTAAAACACAGTTTTTGCTGGAATTTATTTGGTTAAGAGCTATATATGTTGGATTACTTAATTTTAACCTTTAGGCTTTTTTTTGTTTTATTTTGCCAAGTTTATGGGAGCTTATATTGTGTTGGTTTGTGTCAATGAAACCATATATATATTGGCCCCACTTTATATTAGGTGGCCTTAAGTACTATGTACTTACATAAAAATAAAAAAATACAATGTACTGTGTTCAAATTCTTTTGCTGATAGAGTTAGGGACAGGTGTGTCGATATGGGTCAGTTTAAGGGTAGGGTCAGGTGTAAGGGAAGTGCCAACTGTGTCATTACAAATGTAACTACATAAATTAATTACAGATGTAATTACATGCAGGTATTTTTAACATATAAGTACAATGTAAAAACATGTATGTACACAATAAGTGCATTGTATCAAATGATTAATTACAATGTTAGTACATAGTAGTTAAGGCCACCTAATATATATATATATATATATATATATATATATATATATATATATATATATATATATATATATATATATATATATATATATATATATATATATATATATATATATATATATATATATATATATATATATATATATATTAAATTAATTAATATTATATATTAAAAGTGTTACATTTTTAGGTTTCAAACCAGCTTTACAGTGATAATAGAAAATAAATGCAACAAAGATTGTTTTGGCTGTACAGCAGCAGTTTTTGATTGATTCATTATTAAAGGTCCCGTTCTTCGGGTGTTTTTGAAGCTTTGATTATGTTTACAGTGTGCAATATAACATGAGTTCATGTTTCGCGTGTAAAAAAAAACAGTATTTTTCACACAATTTACATATCTGTGCAGCGCTGTTTTCTCTGTCCTAAAAACGGCCTGATGATTTCCTTGTTCTATGAAGTCCCTCCTTCAGAAATACGTAACGAGTTCTGATTGGGCCAGCGCTTCCCGTGTTGTCATTGGACAGCAGCTTAGCGCACATTGCCCGGAAAGGTCCCGCCTCTTACCATAATGGGCAGATGCATGCGCTGAATGCGTGCTCTTCTCCACGTGGGAGAGCAGCAAGACCACGCCCCGTATTTTGCATGTACTTGTGGGCGGAGGGTTAGTCAACAAATGGTTCTAGTGACGTCATTCCTGCAGGAAGTGCAGGGGTGTAGTCCAAACCGGCCGTTCGCTGTAGGCTTTGAAAGGGAACTTTCGTGCGCCAACCCGCAAGCCTTGCACTTCTGAAAGTCTGAGGAGCCACTCGTGTTGCTACCATAGATATACATAATAAATAATATACTTAATTACATAATATACTTTATTATGTATATCTATGGTTGCTACTACTCTCCGGCGCCACCATCTTTATTTTGAGTCTGACGAATCGATGCGCATATTTTGCGTCAACATATTTTTTGCTTCGACACCATCGATGACATCGACGTGTTGTCCCAGCCCTACTTGCATGGCATTGAACTTTGAGCTTTATAATTTTACAGGTATTATTTATGCTCTAACAGCAACATTACACACTAACTAAAGTTTGAAAGATGGAATCGCGAAGAAAGGGACCTTTAATAGACTAATAGCATAGATGCCATTCTTCTTATGATGAAACAAGTGCATCAGGTGATGTGTTCCCGGTTCCTGCTGATCTAATTTGTGCAGTCTAACAATCATGTTACATTATTTGAATTATATAAATTGATATGTTAAAGAGATGTGTTTTTGGAGTAGAAACTCACCGAGTGTGTCTGCTTCCTGGAAAATGTTAGGAAGACTATTCCAGAGTTTGGGTGCTAAAAAGGAAAAGGATCGAGTAAATTTTGATATTCTAGTAGGTATTATCAACTGGCCAGAGTTTTGTGACCGCAATAGACGTGAAGGACTATAATGCATTAAGAGCTCACTTAAGTACTGGGAAGCCATTAGTGCTTTGTAAGTAATTAGCAAGATTTTGAAATGTATGCAATGTTTTAAAGGGAGCCAGTGCAGTGTTGACCGAACTTGACTAATATGATCATGCTTCCTAGTTCTAGTAAGAATTTGAGAACAACTGTGTTTTTGACCATATGTGGTTTATTAAGTATGCAGGGCAACCACCCAGGAGAGCATTACAATAATCTAGCACTGAGGTCATGAATGCATGAACTTACTGTTCTGTGTTTGTCATTGAAATCATATGTCGTAATTCAGATATATTGTTAAGATGAAAGAATGTGGTTTTAAGAAACGTGGCTTTCAAAGTGACGAAAAAACTGACAGCAAAGACTTGACAGAAAATCCATCGATGTTAAACAGTATTCTAGGTTATTACGTGTGGAGGTTTTTGGTCCAATAAACGAATCTCTAGGTATATATATATATATATATATATATATATATATATATATATATATATATATATATATATATATATATATATATATATATATACAGTCCCTGACAAAAGTCTTGTCGCTTGTGTACAAATTGACCTAAAGTGCCGCTGAAATATATTTCTAATCAAGATATTTTTACAAGAAATGGCTCATTTTAATCCCACCAGCTTTTGTGACAATGTTTCAGTGAAAAACTAAACTTTCAAAAAGTATTCTAATATTCACAGCTTGGTAAAGCCCATTGAGTCAATTTTTGCAAAGACATAAGTGTTGTCACCTTGTCATATGAGCTTCACCTGTGACTAATATTGGATCAATTAGGTCTCAAGTGTGTATAAAAAGAACCCCAGTACGCTAGACCTTCACATCAACTGCAACTAGACCTCTGCAAACATGTCTAAGATTCACCCAGAGACTAAAGTTTTGATTATCAAGAGGCTGAAGACCAGATCCACTGCTGATGTGGCAGACACCTTCAGTGTGTCTCAGCGTCAAGTACAGAGGATAAAAAAAAAAGATTTGAAGAGACTGGAGAAGTTTTTGACAAGCCCAGGTCAGGCAAGACAACTGCTCGAGAGGACCGTTTGTTGGCTCGAAAATGGCAAGCCCATTTTCCACTGCAGCAGAGCTCCACGAGACCTGGTCACCTGAAGTCCCTGTGTCAACCAGAACAGTTTGTAGGATTCTGCCTCGAAATGGCCTCCATGGTCGAATCAGTGCCCAGAAGCCAGCACTAAACAAAATACAATTGAAAAACCGTGTGGCATTTGCCAAGGCCCACAGCCTGCTAAAAGGATGGATGCTGGAAAAGTGGCAGAAGGTGGATTTTCAGATGAATCTTCTGTTGAATTACACCACAGTCGCCGCAAATATTGCAGGAGACCTACTGGAGCCAGAATGGATCCGAGATTCACTTGGAAAACAGTGAAGTTTGGTGGCGGAAAAATCATGGTCTGGGGTTACATCCAGTATGGGGGTGTGCGAGAGATCTGCAGGATGGAAGGGAACATCAATAGTCTAAAATACCAAGAAATCTTAGCTACCTTTTATTCCCAACCATAAAAGAGGCCAAATTCTGCAGCAGGACGGTGCTCCATCGCATACTTCCATCTCCACATCAAAGTTCCTCAAGGCGAAGAAGATCAAGATGCTCCAGGATTGGCCAGCCCAGTCACCAGACATGAACATCATTGAGCATATGTGGGGTAGGATGAAAGAGGACACATGGAAGACGAAACCAAAGAATATTGATGAACTCTGGGAGGCATGCAAGACTGCTTTCTTAGCTATTCCTGATGACTTCATCAATAAATTGTATGCAACCTTGCCAAACCGCATGGATGCAGTCCTTCAAGCTCATGGAAGTCATACAAGATATTAAATTTGGATCTCACAGCACCACAACTTAATTTGCTGACATATTTTTGTATTTGCATTAAATTTGTTACATTTCTGTATAGGCGACAAAACTTTTGTCTTGCCAAAATTTGACCTTTCTGTCTTGATTAAATGATAAATATTTCTTCTGTGAAAATTATTTATTTCAGTGCATTAAACATCATTTGGGTTTTAGCTTTTCATATGAGCTATTTCTAACACCAATTGATTAATTAAAAGTCAGGTTAATATCAGGTATTTCTACAAAATAGATAAGCGACAAGGCTTTTGTCAGGGACTGTATATATATAGTAAAAAAAGTTCATTATTTTCCATAATGTAATGATAAAAATTAAACTTTCATATATTTTAGATTCATTGCACACCAACTGAAATATTTCAGGTCTTTTATTGTTTTAATACTGATGATTTTGGCATACAGCTCATGAAAACCCAAAATTCCATGAAAACCCAAAATCTCAAACAATTAGCATATTTCATCCGACCAAAAAAAAAAAAAGCATTTTTAATACCAAAAAAGTTAAGCTTCAAATAATTATGTTCAGTTATGCACTCAATACTTGGTCGGGAATCCTTTTGCAGAAATGACTGCTTCAATGCGGCGTGGCATGGAGGCGATCAGCCTGTGGCACTGCTGAGGTGTTATGGAGGCCCAGGATGCTTCGATGGCGGCCTTAAGCTCATCCAGAGTGTTGGGTCTTGCGTCTCTCAACTCTCTTCACAATATCCCACAGATTCTCTATGGGGTTCAGGTCAGGAGAGTTGGCAGGCCAATTGAGCACAGTAATACCATGGTCAGTAAACCATTTACCAGTGGTTTTGGCACTGTGAGCAGGTGCCAGGTCGTGCTGAAAAATGAAATCTTCATCTCCATAAAGCTTTTCAGCAGATGGAAGCATGAATTGAGCTCCAAAATCTCCTGATAGCTAGCTGCATTGACCCTGCCCTTAATAAAGCACAGTGGACCAACACCAGCAGCTGACATGGCACCCCAGACCATCACTGACTGTGGGTACGTGACACTGGACTTCAGGCATTTTGGTATTTCCTCCCCAGTCTTCCTCCAGACTCTGGCACCTTGATTTCTGAATGACATGCAAAATTTGCTTTCATCCGAAAAAAGTACTTTGGACCACTGAGCAACAGTCCAGTGCTGCTTCTCTGTAGCCCAAAGTGGCTTGACCTGGGGAATGCGGCACCTGTAGCCCATTTCCTGCACACGCCTGTGCATGGTGGCTCTGGATGTTTCTACTCCAGACTCAGTCCACTGCTTTCGCAGGTCCCTCAAGGTCTGGAATCGGTCCTTCTCCAGAACCTTTCTCAGGGTCCGGTCAACTCTTCTCATTGTGCTGTGTTTTTTGCCACAATTTTTCCTTCCCACAGACACTGAGGTGCCTTGATACAGCACTCTGGGAACAGCCTATTCGTTCAGAAATGTATTTCTGTGTCTTACCCTCTCGCTTGAGGGTGTCAATGCTGGCCTTCTGGACAGCAGTCAGGTTGGCAGTCTTACGCATGATTGCGGTTTTGAGTAATGAACCAGGCTGGGAGTTTTTAAAAGCCCCAGGAATCTTTTGCAGGTGTTTAGAGTTAATTAGTTGATTCACATGATTAGGTTAATAGCTCGTTTAGATAACCTTTTCATGATATGCTAATTTCTTTAGATCATCATGAGCTGTATGCCAAAATCATCAGTATTAAAACAATAAAATACCTGAAATATTTCAGTTGGTGTGCAATGAATCTAAAATATATGAAAGTTTAATTTTTATCATTACATTATGGAAAATAATGAACTTTTTTCACATATGCAAATTTTTTTTTCTTTTCTTTTTTCATTAGGTCATGCTACGTTTGGTTTCTACAGGGTGAAACTATTTTTTATTTTTTTATTTTTTTACAAATGCAACTAAAGTGAGGCTGAAGATGATTTCATTGAACTAGATTATTTTACTACACTGAAAATTGCATTTATGTGTTAAGTCTGCAAAAGATTGGACACTTTCTAGGAAATCAGATCTTTATATTAGGAAATAGATTTTTTTTTTTTTTTTTTTTTTTCAGGCAGACAGGAGGTTCTAGGACACATTTGGGAAGTAACTATACTTGACCTAGTTATGTCTAATATTAGTTGAACATTTGCTTATCCCAAGATAATATCTTCCGCAGCCAGACACAGTTATTATATCTGGTTCTCTGCTTTTATTGTGCTCTGGTGCCTTATTAGATAGTTTTGTTCAGTGTTTTTGTTTTTTGTATAATATAATTTGCATGCCATGTTGTGGGTCACTTCTGAACATAAGCCAAAATACAAAGCGTCTAATATTTCACAAATACATTGCTGAGGTTTGTCTAGAATTTGCAATGGTGGTTATATGAGCGATGCTGTTTATCTCATTGTGGCCCAAGGTACATGGAATTTGTTTTTTGTTTTTTGGGGGTTTTTTTGTGAGTGACATTGATCTAAATTAGTTCAGTAACTGTGTCTAAAAATAACTGGGGGTGTACAACATTTTTGTTTCTCACGTTCATCTCCTTCGGCACCTTTCATATGGGACCCCGGCTTGTTATTCATTTCATGCTGTGTCTTTCATAATCAGCTCTCAAATGACTACTGGATCTCAAAACTACAGTAATGACCACAGGACAAATCCAAATCAATGTAGTTGTGGTCTTCAAGAATTTAGTTTCTGCTAACTAATAACGTAACCGCATTCTAACAAACAAGGAAACATTTTTAAATCTAAAACCTTTAGTTTTAGTTGATTGTAGGAAAGTGAGCTCTGCCCTGTTCCCAGCAGTAGATTACTTTTGCTCTAATTGGAGATTGAAGTGTATTAGACCCATGCCGAGATGTGCCGGAATCTGGTATGTTCTCAGATCCGGAGGGAGTCACTCGCACAATGGCCATCTCCAGGGGAGGTCTTTATGCTGTCTGCCAAAGTTCTCGACATGCTCATCACCGCCAATCAGTCCCACCATAGCTGCTGGCCAGTAGAGTAAACTTGAAGGCTTCTTTAGGACCCAAAACCTTAAAACACCTCTTTCAGATAGATGGACACACACACATAAAAACATTCTGTTCAAACCAACTTCCAAGCAGGTTTAAGTCCTTATGCAATGATGTGTTGATGTTTAAAAGACCTTTGTAGTTCACTTAGTTTGACATGTAAATCAAATTGAAAGGTACGTTTGAGGTTATCCAAGGTTAGAACATTTCTAAATGGCTGGATGTGGCAAAAGCAAAGTACTTGCTGTTTATGTGAGGCAACTATTCAGTTAAAGGTAGGTTTTGCAGGTTTTGTTGTTAGCTCTTAGCTAGATATACAGTAGCCTAAAGAGCAGAAATGTAAAGAACAAGAACTGACACTTGGCCACACCGGCTAGAGACTTCTTCTTCTCAACAGCATTTAAAAATAGCTGACCTAGTCCAAGTGGACTATTTTCCAGGTTGCCTCTGAAATAGGGCTTGCGTATAACCAATAGGTTGCATAGTTTTCAGATGCTGTTCAACCCTTGTGCGGTCTTCGATCACGTCTGACCGGATCATTTTACATTTTGAATTTTTAAAAATTTCATCGGAATGGTACGAGACTTGGATTTTTTTGTGTGACAATTTTAAATATGAAAGAAAAGAATTTAAAAAAAAAAGAAAAAAAGGGACATAATTTAACCAAGATAAGTGGTCATGAGGAAAATAGTCACACTTCGGTCTTCGGTCAAAAATGACCGACCATAGGAAATGAATGGGAAATGGACAAAATATGAAAATACAGAGAATTTTTGTGTGCACAATCTACAAATTTGCCACAATACTGAAAAAGTACATAGCAGTGAACAAAGCAACACAACAACCACTTTCAAGGCCCAGAAAGGTAGTAAAGACATCATTAAATAGTCCATGTAAATGAATGCAGTGGTTCAACCTTAAGCGACAAGAATACTTTTTCTGCAATAAACAACGATAACAAATATAACAGCTTTATTCAACAGCGTTGTAACACTCTCCTATATGATTCACATGAGCCCAACAATGTGAATAGCATAAGTGAGTGACAGGAAAAAAATATCTGTCACTTTATAGCATGAAGGCTGAACCACTGTATTCACATGGACTCTTTACTACCTTTCAGGGCCTTGAAAGTGGCTGTTGTGTTGCTGTCTGTGTGGATTCAGAAAGCTCTTGGATTTCAACAAAAATATCTTAAATTGTGTTTCGAAGATGAACGAAGGTCTTACGGGTTTGGAACGTCATGAGGGTGAGTAATTAATGACAGAATTTTCATTTTTGGGTAAACTAACCTTTTAAAGAGGATTGTGTTAGTTCTTGTAGAGCAGTGGTTGGGAACCTATGACTTGCGAGCCACAGCTGGCTCTTTGACAAAATTCAAAGTTTCACCTAGTTCACAAAAATTAGTTTCACCTTGCCAGGACTCTCACCCTTTAACAACAAATTATCAATAAAAAAAAATAAAAATAAAAAAATAGACACATCAAAAGAGATCTGCTCTCTGAAGAAAAAAGCACGGACAAGCATATTAGCCTTTGTCTTCGGTTGTGTGCCTAAACAGCCAAATAAACACAGAAATATATCAAAATGCATTTTCCGTTTCAAGTATTAACATAAACACAGAAGATGTAATCACTGTGTGTGCTTGCACACACACATAAGGAATTTATAACTCAAACTTACAATGAAATCCCTGCACAATTAATTCCATATTGCAACTTATTTATTGTTTGCTGCATATTTGTTTTTATGGACATAATAATTACAAACCCGATTCCAAAAAAGTTGGAATTGTACAAATTGTTAATATAAAAACTGATTGCAATGATGTGGAAATTACAACATAGATGACATATCAAATGTGAACTGAGAAAATGTTTAATTTTAATGGGGATAAAAGTTGATTTTAAATTTCATGGCATCAACACATCTCAAAAAAGTTGGACAAGGCCATGTTAACCACTGTGTGACATTCCCTCTTCTTTTTATAACAGTCTGCAAATGTCTGGGGACTGAGGAGACAAGTTGCTCAAGTTTAGGAATTGGAATGCTGCCCCATTCTTGTCTAATACAGGCGTCTAGTTGCTCAACTGTCTTAGGTCTTCTTTGTCGCATCTTCCTCTTTATGATGCCCCAAATGTTTTCTATGCTGAAAGATCTGGACTGCAGGCTGGTCATCTCAGTACCCGGATCCTTCTTCTACGGAGTCATGATGTTGTAATTGATTCATTATGTGGTCTGGCATTACCATGCTGGAAAATGTAAAGTCTTCCCTGAAAGAAACAACCTCTGGATGGGAGCATATTTTGTTCTAGAACATGGATATACCTTCAGCATTGATGGTGCCTTTCCAGATGTGTAAGCTGCCAATGCCACACACACTCATGCAACCCCATACCATCAGAGATGCAGGCTTCTGAACTGAGAGCTGATAACAACGTGGGTTGTACTTGTCCTCTTTAGTCTAGATGACATGGCATCCGAGTTTTCCAAAAAGAACTTTTGATTTGTCTGATCACAGAACAGTTTTCCACTTTGCCACAGTCCATTTTAAATTAGCCTTGTCCCAGAGAAAGCACATTTGCTTCTGGATCATGTTTAGATATGAATTCTTTTTTTACCTTAAAAGTTTTAGCCGACAAGTGAATAGCACGGTGAATTGTGTTCACCAAATTTTTTTTTGGAAGTATTCCTGAGTCCATGTTGTGATTTTCATTACAGTAGCATTTTCTGTATGTGATGTAGTGCCGTCTAATGGCCCGAAGATCACGGGTATCCAATATGGTTTTCTGGCCTTGACCCTTAAGCACAGAGATTGTTCCAGATTCTCTAAATCTTTGGATGTTATTATGCACTGTAGATGATGATAACTTCAAACTTTGCAATTTTTCTCTGAGAAACTCTTTTCTGATATTGCTCCACTATTTTTCGCCGCAGCATTGGCTGCCCATCTTGACTTCTGAGAGACACTGCCACTCTGAGAGGCTCTTTTTATACCCAATCATGTTGCTAATTGACCTAATAAGCTGCTGGCGGATAATTAACTCTGTGCGGGCAGGTAGTAGCGCGGATGAAAAATATGTGCAATATTTCTGTGGCGAGGTGGACGAGCGAGAGAGCGAGCGAGACCGGGGCGTGACTGTGAATGAGCGTCACCTGAGAGCCACACTGGTCTCGAGTGCTCTCATGAGGGAGCTCGGAGGCATTTAAGGAAGAGCGACACCAATAAAGGACAAGAGATCATCAGACCTGTATGTGTGTGTGTGGCAGTTGTCAGTGAGAGGCTGAGCAAGTTGCTTTTGTTTTGCTTGGTTAAAGTCTTTTAAATGTTTGCCGGTTCCCGCCTCCTTCTTACAATTTCTATGTCCAAATTACCATTACCCATCACGTCACCACCACGACAGTGCAACTTTTGTTGATGCCTCTCGTAGCCCAGTTGGAGCGAGCGTTGCAGTAGTAGCAATGGATGAAATAAAAGTAAAGTTGGTGGGTGGAGTATATGAAATTGTTGACAACGAGTCTTTAAAGGCACTTAAGCCTGTTTCATTAGCCAATTCATGACGCTGTTGATGTTGAGAGAGGTGCAAGATAAAAAATAAAGCATTTATTTGGAATGATTTTAGCGTGTGTGATTTATCGCGGGCACGGGTCAGGTAACGGGACAAATATTAACGGGTCTGGGCGGGATTTAATTGTGATATTTTCACGGGTCGGATCTGGTGCTAAACCTTGCGTGTACGGGCAGGGGCGGGTCTCCAAAAATGGACCCGTGCAGGACTCTGGTGTGGATATCAATCCCAAAATCTTACATACTCTGCCTTTCATGCCTTATTCTGCATGACCATATGCTACATCCTTTAAAGGGTTAGTTCACCCAAAAATGAAAATTATTTGATTAATGAAGATATTTTTGTTGAAAGCTGATGGCTGAGAAATGCTTCAGGTAGGCCTCCATTGGCATTCAGTACATTTCCACTGACCCACTCACAAGACCCATAAAAGGCACTAAAGACGTTGTTACAAAGTCCATCTCACTACAGTGGCTGTACAATAATTTTACGAAGCGACGAGAATAGTTTTTGTGCGCAAAAGAAATCAAAATAATGACTTTATCCGCCAAGTTGTTGTCTTCCGTGTAGGTCTCGGACATGAACTCACGCAATAGCGGTGCTCTTCCTCTTCTTGGTCATGTATACGAACGATGGAGCTGCGTCATACTCTCGCGCATGCATCGAGTTCACGTCAATAACTTTGTGGATAAAGTCGTTATTTTGATTTTTGTGCGCACAATAACTATTTTCGTCGCATTGTAAAATTATTGTACAGCCACTGTAGTGAGATGGACTTTGTAACGAAGTCTTTAGTGCCTTTTATGGGTCTTGTGAGTGGGTTAGTGGAGATGTACTGAATGCCGATGGAGGCATTTCTGAAGCCTTTCTCAGCCTTCAGCTTTCAACAAAAATATCTTCATTTGTGTTCCGAAGATAAACAAAGGTGTTACGGGTGTCCAACGACATGAGGGTGAGTAATTCATGAAATAATTTTAATTTTGGGGTGAACTAACCCTTTAATCCTACCCAATAAACTTAACAACAACCGTACTATCTATTAATAAGCAGTAGTAATGCATTTATTGAGGATAAAGGTATTAGTGAATAGTTAGTTAATAATGAGAACTGGACCCTAAGCTAAAGTGTGACCATGAATGAAGAAATAAATACATAAATAAATATAACATTTACCAACTATTTACATTTTTATTTAACATTTTTGAATTCAAAATTGTATTAAAATAATCCTCACAACAAAAGCAATTATTTCACCATTATTATTAACAATTTCCAAATAGAGCTATCATGGTGAACATTCGAGAGAGAGAGAGAGAGAGAGAGAGAGAGAGAGAGAGAGAGAGAGAGAGAGAGAGAGAGAGAGAGAGAGAGAGAGAGAGAGAGAGAGAGAGAGAGAGAGAGAGAGAGAGAGAAATTGGAGAGTAGGGTCCAATTTTCACCATTAACTAGTTGCTTATTAGCATGCATATTACTAGGATATTGACTGTTTTTTAGTACTTATAAAGCAGATATTAATGCCATATTGTGCACCAACAAAAATAATAATACAATGAATTAAAAGTGCACTGATCTTCTGCCCTTGAAGCCAAGGTTAGAGAGAGAGAGAGAGAGAGAGAGAGAGAGAGAGAGAGAGAGACTACTTGGATAAATTAACTGCATAAGTGTGCACACCCCTGAACTAATATTTACGCACCCTTTGCTTTTATTACAGCACTCAGTCTGTTAGAATAGGAGTGATATATTGGCACATCTTGATTTTCCACTGTTCCACAAAATCCAGATCTGTTCAATTGCGAGAGCATCTCTTGTGCACGGCCGCAGGCGACCTGAAGAGGGCCGTACACAGGAGATGCCCTCAAGGCAACACTTTACTACAATAGACAAATTGAAACATTTGACATTTTCATGTAGAAAAAAAAAAATCCTTTATTGAAAACATCAATTTCTTAAACCAGATACCTGAACAAACACATTTCTCCAGTTAATGTATTACAAATTTCATATTTAATAAAAAGTAACTTCAAATTCAGCTGTTGCTCTCAGGCAACTTTGTACCACTTTGGAACACTAGTATTACCAAACCATCACATCAAGCTATCATATAAAGTTATCATATCCATCTTCATCCTCATCTCCATCTTCGATCTCACCCTCACTCTCACCCTGCCAGATTGTCACCATGACGTCATCTTCCTCATCACAGGATGACTCCTCATCCTCACCCTCATCAAATGGCAGTTGTGTTTTATACCTTTTTTAAGTTCTATAGAAAATGTGCTGATCATAATATGTGCAGTATGTGAAATACTATTCTTATACATGCATTACAAAATCATGCAAAAATGCAAATATATTTTGAGAATTCGGCCCCACTTTATATCAGGTGGCCTTAAAGGTGCACTATGTAGTATTTTTGCAGTAAAATATCCAAAAACCACTAGGCCGGTGTTAAATATTTTGTTCAGTTGAGTACCTACAATATCCCAGATGTTTCCAACTATTTGTAAATTGTGAGAAAATTGCTATTTTAACTAAGGACAGGGACGTTTCAGCATTGCATTTGAGGGAGTCGCCTGTCAATTGCGTCATATCTGCGCTACCCTCAGTTTCGGCTTTTATTTCGCAGGAGCGCTTTACTCTTAGCAGTGTGAACAAGTGAACGCACGGAGTAAAGTCATAACATAGTTTTGAACACACTTAAATGTATCTAATATGATAAACAGAGCTACATTACCTCAAAATCATAACTGGAAGAGCGGATCTGTGCAGGCGCCCGGCGAATGTGTCTTGTCCCGTCATAATAAAAGTCCCGGTATTCGCGAGACGGGTATTTGTTTAACAATCGCTCCAGCAGCTGTGCTCAGGTCCACAACACTTGGTCCTGCTCTGCTTTAGACTACAGTAACGTTAATAACCGCATGCATGAACGTGATTTCTGCCCGAGTCCTATTTTCCACCGGCTGTGAGGTGAAGACCACATCTCCCAAGATGCTGCGCTCACACTTTGCACTACGATTTGTTTTGAATAGGCGCCCTCCAGTGGACGAAAGCTGCATAGTGCACCTTTAAGTACTATGTACTCACATCCAAAAATAAGTACAATGTAATTACTGTGTTTAAATTGTATTGCAAAGTACTTTTGCTGATACTGAGGTGGGATACGGGTAGAGTTAGGGACAGGTGTTTTGGTATGGGTCAGTTTAAAGGTAGGGTTAGGTTTAAGGGAAGTGCCAACTATGTAATTACAAATGTAACTACAGCAATTAATTACAGACGAATTACATGCAGGTATTTTTAAAATGTAAGTATAATGTAAAAACATGTATGTACACAATAAGTGCATTGTATAAAATTATTAATTACAATGTTAGTACATAGTAGTTAAGGCCACCTAATATAAAGTGGGTCCGAGAATTCTAACTTTTTTCCATACAAATATTCTATGTGTGCGTCTCAATCAGCTCTCTGGTTCAGTAGTCAGGGCATTGATCAGGACATAAGTCAATGGGCTGACTCCCTGATCAGTGCCCTGACTACTGAACCAGAGAGCTGATTGAGACGCGCCCTATATTTGTATTTAACCTAGTGTGGCCTTATGCGATTCCATTATGGTACAATGTCTTGAGGCAACACACAGTTTTTTTGTTATTTCCTCTAAAACAATTGATGATATATAATGTAAAGTTCTTGAAAATACTTATTTACTTACCAGTGAAGGTGACTATTTTTTGTGGGTGATTAACTCTGTGACCTGTGCACATTTGCTGAAACAGGAAACAAAATGAAGCTCTGTGAGACATGTGACCAATTTTGTTGCATTTTCATTGACTAGTATTTGAGTTGTTCTTCCCTGAAATAGGTTTGAACAATCAATTGGTGTAAACTAAAATAGATTTTGTTGCCTCTGCTGTAACCCATAGACTAGAGGATTTTATATATATATATATATATATATATATATATATATATATATATATATATATATATATATATATATATATATATATATATATATATATATATATATATATATATATATATATTGTAGCGTTGTCCTGTTGAAAGACCCAGGCATTACCGCACAGACGGGGGCCTTCGGTCAAGAGGGATGACCGCTGCAACAGATCCACATAGCCAGTCTACGTTTGACGCCCCTGCAGAACCTGAAGCTCCATTTTCCCATTGAAGGAAAAAGCACCCCAGATCATGATGGAGCCTCCTCCACTGTGCCGCGTAGAAAACATCTCAGGTGGGATCTCCTTGTCATGCCAGTAACGTTGGAAGCCATCGGGACCGTCCAGGTTAATTTTTTTCTTGTCAGAGAATAAAACTTTCTTCCACTTTTCAATGTCCCATGTTTGATGCTCCCTTGCAAATTCTAAACGGGCAAGTTTGTGTCGTGGGAGGAGCGGTGGCCTTTGAAAACGTTTTTTGTTCTTGAAGCCCTTCTCTAGCAGATGACGTCTTATGGTTATTGGGCTGCAGTCAGCATCAGTAAGGGCCTTAATTTGGTTTGAGGATCGACCTGTGTCTTCACGGACAACCTGTCGGATCCTGCGGTTCAGTGCAGGTGAAGTCTTTTTGGGTCTACCACTTGACTTTTTTGTCCCATAACTCTCAGGATTTTTTAAGAAATGTAAAATGAGTGTTTTACTGCGTCCAACCTCAGCAGCGATGGCGCGTTGCGAAAGTTGCGCGTTGCGAACGTGGTCAACAATCCTACCACGTTCAAAGAGAGAAAGCCTTTTTGCCTTTACCATCAGGAGATCTTGACAGTATGACTACTTGAAGGACAATGACATGAAAGCCATATTTTTGTGCGGATTTGACCTTTTTATGGCTATGGTCTTAAACTTTTAATCAGCTGATGAACGGCCTGTTTGAGTTTAAATGCAGTTTTCAATAAATTGCCTACTCTCTATTTTTTGTCTCTTGCTCCTGTTACTTCTTTTGGCATTTTGAAGCAGCACTTACAACCCGGTTATGATCCACAAGTGGGAAATGTGTAAAACTTGCAATGCATCCCCTGGTCTTAAGATTTTGTTCAGGAGTACATTTTGTTCAGGAGTATATATACACACACACGCGCGCGTGCGCGCGCACACACACACACACACACACACACACACACACACACACACACACACACACACACACACACACACACACACACACACACACACACACACACACACACACACACATATATATATATATACACACACATACATACCTAACCACCCCTTAATAATGAACATATCTTTCTCTGATGGTTACTTTTATCAATAGGTGTTAGTGCCCTCTATCTCCTGTTTTCTAGAATATTCCTTAAGGCAGATAGAAAATACTACGGTTTACAAAGCACCCTGCAGTTAGCGCAGTGTGGGCTAATTCTAGTGTGCTTCCTCGACGTAAACAGGAAATATAATTGTCCTCCAAGGAGTTTGCTTGGAATTGTGCTTAGAATGGAATATCAAGCCTGCTTATCTTGCTCCCTGAATAAGTTCAGGGTATTGAGAAGTTTCATGTCAATGTAATAGCTATCAATTAAAAAAAGTAATAGCATGCTTTATGTATGCTTCAGTTTATTAGCAGTAAAATTATGATAACTGTACACAATCCAAATCAATGTGATTTAACTGCAGAACAAAAACATTTTCAGGATCTGGAATCAGGTTAAATACCAATATTTGAGATTCCTTTAAATATTTTTTTCTGCTTTCTTCCCAGAATTATTTATTCATTCATTCATTCATTCATTCATTCATTCATTCATTCATTCATTCATTCATTCATTCATTCATTCATTCATTCATTCATTCATTCATTCGTTCATTCGTTCATTCATTCATTCATTCATTCATTCAATGTGCCAGTGAAGTATTCACAAAAGACCTAAAAGCACATGACACTGCTGCCTCTTCCTCGAAAGCATCCATGCAAGTCAGCTGGGTCTATGTCTCTGATGCTCAGATCACCACCATCTGATCAGCCCTGCCCCCAACCATCTCACTAACCAATCAGATCCCAGTGAGAATAGCTCTCGCCCAATGGCAAACCATTAGATCATAATGGGTTCTGTCACAGAGCTGCGTGCAGGGCCCCTTGTATTGACTGTAGGAGATGAGAAGGGAAGATGGCAGTGAAAGGGAAGGGAGCAGAGAAATTATAGCCCTGGTTTCATCAAGCCTGGCCTTACTACAGCTGCTGAGTGTGTTTATGGCTGGAGATTTTTGCTGGATGCTTCGGATAAGGAATAATGGCCTTGCAGATCCTCTCTGCAGGGATTTGTAAGTGATGTTTCTGTGATACCTGCTGTGACTGTGCAGTTTGTTGTGTTACTGCGTAATACAGCATCATCCTAGGGAATTGCATTTGGATTTGTGGCACTCCTATGCTCTTATTTAATGTCAAATACAGTTCACTTTTGATTACCTATGATGATGTCCTATTTCAGAATAGAATATATGCTCCCAGTCTATTTCAGTGTTTCTGATGGGATTGGATTTGGAATTTCTTTTGTGTGAAATGCTGCTTTTGTTGTGCTTTAAAATTATGTTTTGTTCATGCTCTTTATGCAATTACCTTTATGGCAATAAATAGCATCTTCATCCCACACTGATGTAGCAGTTCTTATATCTGCCAGATTATTCTATATATGCTCAGTCTGCTGTGACTAATAGTGAGCATGGACTGGTCTTCGATTCCCTGAGCTATAAGTGTCCTTGCTGGGTTCTATATTTTCATTGGCTCAGGCCTCAGATGCCTGTACGGTAGGCTGCGGTGTGGTGAAGAGGCCGTTAGAGTAATTTGCCTATGTGATTTCCTCTTCTCAGTGCAGCTTGTTTTCAGTTAAGCAATACAATTTCAAGCTATTGTTTCTTTACAAAGGAAAACTTAAGTTGATTGTAGGTTTTAAAGACTGTAGGTTTGACAAATACGGTTTTCTCTCCTGTGTTAAGGCACTATACTACTGTTATTCAATCATGATGTCAAATTTCATTGCTGGTATGTGGTTGGCATTACTTTAAATTAAAAGTCTTTAAGACTTTATTTTTACAAAAAAGTCATTCTTAAAATGGAAAGTTTGCAGTTGCTGATTTATTTCGCATTTGTATGCCAAGTTGTTTAGACGTTGCTAGATAAGGAATAAAGAGGTTGTTTAATGTCAAACAAAAGATAAGGACATCACTCAAACTCTTGATTGAATAGCTTTTGTAAGTTTAATAAGGATTAATCTTTAATTTAAACAATGAAATATGCAGTTATTTTACATTTGATTACTTTATTAAATTTCTGTCCCTAAAAACTAATGTCGGACCTACCTAAAAAACCTGAAAAGCATTGTTTATTTTATTAGTATCTTTGCTTGATAGTATTTATTTGTGCTGCTGCTTGTATTTAAGTTATTTGTTCTTTATTTGTTATTTTCTTTCATTTTATTTGACAGTAGTCATTTTTTCCCTGAACATGGCAAATACTGAACCACATCCAAACAGTGAACCTAAAACCGCAATACAAGCCGAACCGTAAGCAATCGGTACTGTTACCCCCATAGCGTAACGTATGCAACAGGGTGCAACAAAATTTAGAAAATGTTCAAAGGGTGCCATGACTGAAAAAAGGTTGGGAAACACTGATTTAGACCAATTCTGTATTGATTGCTATCAAGAAATGAAGAGTTTCAACCAGTATTTTAACAATATTAGTTAACTATTTGTTTATAGAAAATAGCTGACCCTACCTTTAAATCTTTGTGAAAGATGTTGTAGTCCTTATGTAGCAAATTATTATAATGTTTCTTTTTTTATATATGTATTCACATTCCATGTATTACAATGTGCAATGTATAAACTACAGATAGTATTTTACTCATAAAAATAAAACAAAACAGTGGTATTTATGTTTTTATTGTAGAATACATTTTATTCAACAACGATTACTTTTTTCCATAAGAAAAAAAACTACATTTTCAATGCGGTTGTATATGTTAAATGTTTTATTAGCTGTTAAGAGCGTAATACCATGTAGAGGACCGCAAAACGAATAAACAGGACGCAGTTGGATGTCTAGATAGATGTCTAGACAGACAGACAGAAGGATAGACAGACAGACAGACAGAAGGATAGACAGACAGACAGAAGAATAGACAGACAGACAGACAGACAGAAGGATAGACAGACAGACAGAAAGATAGACAGACAGACAGAAGAATAGACAGACAGACAGACAGAAAGATAGACAGACAGACAGACAGACAGACAGACAGTAAGAAGGATAGACAGACAGACAGACAGAAGGATAGACAGACAGACAGAAGAATAGACAGACAGACAGACAGAAGGATAGACAGACAGACAGACAGACAGACAGACAGACAGTAAGAAGGATAGACAGACAGACAGACAGACAGACAGACAGACAGAAGGATAGACAGACAGACAGAAGGATATACAGACAGACAGAAGGATAGACAGACAGACAGAAGAATAGACAGACAGACAGACAGAAGGATAGACAGACAGACAGACAGTAAGAAGGATAGACAGACAGACAGACAGAAGGATATACAGACAGACAGAAGGATAGACAGAAGAATAGACAGACAGACAGAAGGATAGACAGACAGACAGACAGAATAATAGACAGACAGACAGACAGAAGGATATACAGACAGACAGAAGGATAGACAGACAGACAGAAGAATAGACAGACAGACAGACAGACAGAAGGATAGACAGACAGACAGACAGACAGAAGGATAGACAGACAGACAGACAGTAAGAAGGATAGACAGACAGACAGACAGAAGGATATACAGACAGACAGAAGGATAGACAGAAGAATAGACAGACAGACAGACAGAAGGATAGACAGACAGACAGACAGAAGGATATACAGACAGACAGAAGGATAGACAGACAGACAGAAGAATAGACAGACAGACAGACAGAAGGATAGACAGACAGACAGACAGAAGGATAGACAGACAGACAGACAGTAAGAAGGATAGACAGACAGACAGACAGAAGGATATACAGACAGACAGAAGGATAGACAGAAGAATAGACAGACAGACAGTAAGAAGGATAGACAGACAGACAGACAGAAGGATATACAGACAGACAGACAGACAGACAGACAGAAGGATAGACAGACAGACATATATTGATAGATCGATTGATTTTTATTTTATATAAAAAATATATATAAAATGAGACCTTATCTTGGCACCTGTTCATCAAGGTGCTGCTATGGAGACACTCCAACTCCCTTTCCGAAGTCTTGGCAAATTTTGAGTTACCCTAGAGAGCAAATCAGTTCAAATCACAGCGCATCCATCTGCACATACTGTCGCATGTTATATGTGTGAAGATGCAATGATGCATCTCATTAAAGTTGGGAAAACAGAAAGTAGGTTGACATACTATTATATTTCAGATACTGTACATACTGTTAAATATTTGCCCCATATGTTTCAGCATGTGTGAGAACTCTTCCTTAATGATGAATCTGTTTTCATGTGCTTTCCATCTTCCCAGAGTGAAAAGGAGTAAATGCTTCAGGAAACTGTGGGTCAATTTTGAATTCTCATCTCAGGAAACACCACAACCTCACAAGCTCTTAATATTTTATGACGTTGTCAATATTCATCCTTCTTTTAGAGGAAATGGTAAATAGCTGTGACTAACTGCCAAACCAGCCCCACTCAGTAACGCTTTTGGAAACTCATTCTATAGGATTATCGTACTTCCTCCATCGTATTTCTCTTAACGAAGAGAGAGTATCCATTGGTGCTTGTGTCTATGCTGTATCTATTGTTTGACAATATTACTTAGATGCTTAGAAAAGGCCAATAAGCATAGGTTGGGACGCTCTACTTTGATTTATTTTTTTATGATATTATATTATATTGTATTATATTATATTGTCTTTTTAAAACTTTTTTCTTTCTTTTTTTTTCTTTTTTTTAGAACATGCACAGGGTGTGTGGTTCCATGAAGAACCTAATATCCAAAGAACCTTTCCATTGCATAAAAGGTTATTTTTTTAGTGGAAAGGGGGTCTTTGGACTATAAAATGGTTAAAAAAAAAAAGGTTCTTTAAAGAACCATTCACAAAACCATTCCATTCCATGGCATCGCTGTAAAACCCCATTTTTGGTTCTTTCTGGCACCTTTATTTTTAAGGGTGTAACCCCACACATTACCCTCTATCCTCCTAAAGGTTTTTACAGCAACATGTTTTGATTATTCATGAGCTCTCCATGCAATATCTTGCAAGTCTCTATACAGCTTTCCCTGTGAGTTACCACTTCAATTACACCGCTGTTTTTTGCAAGAAAGATTGTTTCTCTTAGACTATAGCATGCTCACCACCCGAGAGCCTTTGCTTATTAGATCCATAGACAGTAAAAGAAATGGACAGAGCTATCCCATTGACTTTAACGGCGGAAAATGAGGCCAATCAGAGGCACTCACTTCCTGATGGCAGAGCGAACTGCGCAGGCTCAGACTGAGCTTGACGATGTAGATGTGACGTAAGCAACCTGTCTGACAGCTGTAGGTCTTCTAGTAGTTGTGGAAAGTGAAATCTGAATCCCGTTGTTTAAATATTTTCTCCCGTTGCTTTTGGCTCACTATCGACTTCTCCCCATTTTTCTCCCTTGACTTTATCGGACTTTATGTTTCCACGTCCCCCCAACTGTCTCATAGACAGTAAAAGATTGCCTCTGAGCGTCTCCTCCTGTCTATACGGGTATTTCTCAACTGTGCGACAGTCCCTATGACGCAATAGTTAGCCTATTTTTACAAAAACAGCCTCTATGGGGCGATAGTGTAAGATACAAGGTAATGGAGCCTTTTATACATTGTCGTGTTTCTTTATAAATAAACAATGGACAAATGGAGTCTTTAAACGCCTCAGATGTAAAGTTATTCACTGTCAAAGTGACTCAAAATGAATGGGAGTCAATGGGATGCTAACAGCAGGTGATGGCTTGGTTAGCAATGGCCGCCCCTATGGGTGGAACGCTTTCTGAGTGCTAGATTACCCCTTTGATTAGATCAATGTTTTTTTTATTTTTTTATTATAGCCTGGCATGCAACACCAGAGGCTTGTGGGTAGCGTAGTTCAAAATATGGAGCAGAAATAGGCCTACAGTACATAGTGACACCTGCTGGGGGACCTGCTCTCTGCTCTGATTCTGTCTGATTAAACTATTTAAGTGTCATATGAGAATGTAGCACTCAACTCTGTATGCATGCATATGCAATCGTTATATGCACAATGATATCATAGTTGGCAAGGTGATAAATATAATGTAATATTTAAATATAAATCTGGAATATGAGCAATGCTCAAACATATCCTGGTGTCTGCGTTAGAGTAGGTTTTAAAGGAGTGACTTCTGCCTGAAGTCTATATTTTGGAGGGATTTGGGGTGGAGTTTGAGCAGTTGTGGTTGTGCGCTGTATGCCTGCATGGAAACCTAGTTTAGAAGACCTGCAATTAGCGAAAATAAGAGCAGTGCGTCCAAAATTAGGAGTAGAAGCCACACTCCTCCCTCTCGTGTCCTATTTTTTTCAGAGACTTTCAAGAAATGTAAGTGAAATAAAGAAACTTTGCTCTTTGATGATGCTGATTAATCATTCAGAGCCTCATCCAGAATCCTGGAAATGTAATATTTGACTGGATCTGTAGATTGTAGTCAGATTTGTACTTTGTCTGAAGGTCTCATTTGTATTGCAGTGCATGCCTTTAAAAACAAAAGAGAATTTGAATATGTCTACTGTAGACACTTGTATTGTTTAGCCCACACGTCAGCTCATTGTAGCATAGCTAGATAATAATGATATCAGCATCACAGTATTGAAAGAGCAGCATGAAGAGGCCTTTCAGAGCATTCATATAGAAATGCAATGAAGTATTTGTTGTCAATTGTTGTCCAGACATTATCTCCATATTTTTTTGTAACTTGAGTATTTGGACATATGATATGTCCATCCGAAAACGTCAATATATAGTTGTGAAAAACAGTATAGGTCAGTGGAAATGAATGTGCACATTAATGTGCCTCTATAGTGTGAGTGTGAGAGAAACACATGTCGAAGTGACAGTCTGTCCCCGTTGTCTCTTGAGAGGATATCCCATGCACAGCCTAAGGACTAATGGATTTATGAATATAATTACTGCTACCAATTCTCTCATCCTGCTTTCCTTGCATGTGAATCTATTTACACACAGACAAGACAAGACTAAAGGGAAATAGAACACCATGGACCCCCTACTTGGTGAAAATGAGATGAGGCTCCTGAAGGCTTAGTCAGCTAGATAGATTTGTCGACTTATGTCCATTGAGAATTGAGTTTCACCAGCTCCATTAGAGATTGAGTGGAATTACTTGATTGACAACTGAGGGTATTTTTACATGACAACAATTTACCAAATACAGAAAAGGTTTTCCTTTTTTTTTGAAATACAGACAAAATGAAACAAAAATCCTAAAACCCTAAAAAAACACACAAAAGTATTGTGCTGCCAGGCCAGTAGTTGGCAATGCCACTTTATAAAGAAGCACGCGGCTATAGACTGAACATGTAATACGCATTATTCCACCACTTTCATAAATTTGCGTTTTTGTAGTTTACACAGAGGTGATAAATATGGAAGCCGTTTCCGCCACACAAAAAAAAGAGTAATTGCGACTTTTTATCTCACAATTGCGAGTTATAAAGTCCAAATTCTGAGATATAAACTCACAATTGCGTGATATAAAGTCACAATTCTGATTTCTTTCTCACTCAGAATTATGACTTTATATTACACGTTGCGAGTTTATATCTCAGAATTCTGACTTTATATCATGCAATTGTGAGTTTATATCTCTGAATTCTGACTTTATATCATGCAATTGCGAGTTTATATCTCAGAATTCTGACTTTATATCATGCAATTGTGAGTTTATATCTCTGAATTCTGACTTTATATCATGCAATTGCAAGTTTATATCTCAGAATTATGACTTTATATCACACAGTTGCGAGTTTATATCTCAGAATTCTGACTTTTAACTTGCAATTGTGAGAATTGAGTCAGAATTATAAACTCAGAATCGCCTGATATAAAGTCAGAATTCTGTTTGCTTCATTACACAATATTTAAAATATCGAAGCTGCATGCTAATGTTTTAAATGTATTATGTACTACTACTAATGCATTAACAATTAACTAATTGCAGCGTTATTTTTTTATTTTTATTTTTATTTTTTTAATAGTTCAATAAAAATAAACGATTAAAATAGAATAGTGACAATAGCTTTTGCTATGGTACTGAAACCCTGAAACCCAGAAATGTTATTTATTTTTTTGATGGTAAAGCTGAATGTTTAGCATCATTACGCCAGTATTCAGTGTCACATGATCCTTTAGAAATCATTTGGTTGATTTTGTGCTACATTTAGTATACAAGTATACATTTTAGTTCATCGTAGAAGCAACAATCTACATTCTGCATTATGTATTTTTTTCTTTCTTTCTCATTTATTTTTTAAAAATTTTAATTATATATATATATATATATATATATATATATATATATATATATATATATATATATATATATATATTATATTTATATATATATATATATATATATATATATATATATATATATATATATATATATATATATATATATATATATATATATATATATATAATTATTATTATTTTTATTTATTTTTTATTTTTTCATGCTGTTTTCTTCATTCTCTTGATGTCCTATGGCAACCCCTGCTGTCCTTTGTAGGGATGCACCGAAAAATTCTGTGCTCAGAACTCAAAATTCTAGATGCACAAAAACTTTTTCAAAATGTATTTGTTATATACATGTTCAGAGGAGGGAAAGTGAATATACTGATAAAAGGATGCTGAGGTTAGAGCTACCAGGCAGGAGGTCAAAAGGAAGACCAAAGAGGAGGTTTATGGATGTAGTGAAGGAGGACGTGAAGGTAGTCGGTCTGAGAGAAAAGGATACAGAGGATAGGACTGATCGGATAGATGGAGGCAGATGATTCGCTGTGGCAACCCCTGAAGGGAACAGCCGAAAGAAGAAGAAGAACAGCATGGCTATATCACACCATTTTACAGCACAGTAGGGCTATTGCAAACAGAAACAAGTAGTATACTACTACATACAAATTTAATGTTGGGTGTGTTGTTTGGGCAGACTTTGCTTTCCCGATGAGCATGAGCAGTACATGAGTGGAGCGTGGGCCTTGAGCAACTGAGCGGCGCTCACATGCATAGAGCAGAATATTGATTATTGAGCGTCACACTGCACATTGATAACGGCTAGAGTGAGAGTGAAACCTGAGTGCCGAACACTGAGGGCACCATTTCAACCATTTTTCTCTTTCAGACAAAAAATGCAAATGTTGCCGCATCCCTAGTCTTGTATTTCTCTGTATATAAGGGAATACTGTATATTCTTTGCCATCCCCGACTGGACTGCAATGACAGGACAGCTCAACAAATGACATGCAGCTCAGTCAGGCCAGCATAATGTGTTCCTTCTCCCAGGACAGCAGCATGGTCAACACCATCAATGCTCTTACTGGCTGACATGACCCCAGGGTAATGTTACATACATGCCTGTCATGTGAATGATGTACACTGAAATACGCTGCTATATGTTGTAATGGAGTTCTGCGCTGTGGTACTGTTATGTATGTACTGAAAGAATATAATCAGCTCCTGTCATGACTCATACTGGAATACAGACAAGATAGGATGCAGGGTGATGTCATGTAATTTGAGATGGGGTGGAAAAAATACAGATCACAGAATGAGTGTATCAATGTTTATGGTGCTCTGTAATGGCTTTTTTTTTTTTTTAAGTATCATTTGGACAGCCACTATTGACCAATTAAAAATATTTTTTTGTAAATATGTATGATGTATTAAATATATTAAGAGATTAAATGACCACTGTTTTACACTAAATTGAGGGCACAGAAGGACATTTACATATTTGCTTGCAGATTTAGTGGCAGCAAATTGCACACACTGCTTCATGAAGGAACGCAGACTGGCTGTAAGACACTTTCATCCAAGCAGAATTTCACAATGAACATTGATAAACTCCAACTTATATTTTTGATGGGTTTTTTTTTTTTTTTTTTTTTTTTTTTTAGATCATCAACACTTTTGTGCAGCACAGAGAGAGTGCATGCACATGGTTGCCAGATTGAGAAGATTAAAAGAGTAGTTCCCTTCAGAATTAATAATTTCCTGATAATTACTCAGACCCCACGTCATCCAAAATGTTCATGTCTTTCTTCAGATGAAGACGTAAACATTTCTTGTGATGAAGACATTTGAAAGATGAAAGATGAAGACATTTTTGAGGAAAACATTCCAAAAATATTTTCTCCATATAGTGGACTTCAGTGGAATCCAAAATCCAGTTGCAATGCTGCTTCAAAGGGCTCTACACGATCCCACCCATGGAATAAGGGTCTTATCTAGCAGCTGTCTTTTTTTCTTTAAAAAAATTCAAATGTATATTCTTTTTAACCAAACAAGTTTGTCTTACGCTGCTTGCGCTTGTGCACTGTGAGCATGGCCAGGTGATACAGTGTCTCATTCCCTTTTCAGGGAACTAAGGTTATAGACGTAACCGAGACGTTCCCTTTCATGGGAACTTGCGCTGCGTCACCGCTCTGGGAACAAGAATACCCATGTCCCCATACGAGCCGGGTTCCCGCCTGTAACATTGTCTAAGGAGCGAGCACCCGTGCCCTAGAAAGGGAATTTATGTCCAGTTCGTAGAACCTGACAAAAGTGTGAGGCGATGACCACCCTGCTGCATCACATATATCTTGCAGGTATGCCTCTGCCAGAAGAGCCTGAGAGGCCACCATACCCCGGGTCGAACTTCCTCCACAGGTCAGCTCTGTGGACATATGTATCAAGAGCCCGAACAGGGCAAAGCAGATTAAGTCTTTCCTGGTCTGACCTCACAAACGGAGGAGGACAAAAGTCCTGAATACGATAGGTCTCATAGGATTCGATGGAACCTTAAGAATATAACATTATCGTGCATTAACATAGGTATTTATTATTATATTGAAAGGCCGTTGCTCACTGCCTCTGAATACACATACTGACAAACCATTGGTCACAGGAGAATACAGTACTGCCTGTAAGCCAAGGGCTTGACATTCTTTGTCTGGGACAAATAAAATATTAAAATAACCAGAAACACGAGAATGAATCAGATTTTTTGGTTGTTATTATTATATTCAATGTAAACAGCGATTGATGGAGTGTTTCTCTAACTCTGGTAACAAAGTCGCGTTGAGGCTCGCGCTGCCTGTCTATTTGTGAGAGACATTCATGGAGAAATCAAAACAACTGAGCAGCAATATAAACTCACAGAAGAAACATACTGGGGTAAAACTGAGTTTTTGTAGTTTTTGTTATTTATGATTTATGAAATTGTTAATAACACAAGTCGACTTTGCAATCGTGAATTGTGTAGCATGAATGGTGTAGCCTAGTTCACTAAACAAGTAGCCTAATTAATATTAAGTTACTTACATTTTTCCATTTCACCCATGATTTCACTAACAAAAATAGTTCCAAAAGAAAGTTACATTTGTTTTGTAACTAAATGATTCAGGGTTTTGAATGAATGATTTGAATGAACAATTCAATGACTCACTTATGAAGACGATCACTTGCTGCCCCCTATTGGCGGTTATGTTTAAAAGTATGATTGCATGTTTTATTTAGAACATCAATCTTATATCATTATTTATTACAGCTGTATTTTTTGCATTTTAAATTATTTAATTTGATTGGTAACAGCCTATAGTGTCTTTACTATTCTAACTGAATTTATTAATCAAATGTAAGAATTTAACATGAAAGATGATGGATACATTTAATAAGATTATTTAAAAAGATTTTAAAAAATGGCCTTTATAAAATTAAATAACGCCCTGTGCTGAATATCACAAATATGCAGATTTAAGTAGGCCTATGTTAAAGCTGACAGAACCCTGATGAGAATATTACTACAGAATCAATATATGTATACCACCAATTTAATTTGATTAAATTAATGTTTAAGTTGATATTTACATGAAATATTGTAACTGTTACTAACGTTCAACTTTTATATTCATCATTAAATTTTGCGCATACTGCGATTAATCAAAGAAAATCATGCGATTAATCACGATTAAACATTTTAATCGTTGCCCAGCACTAATTGTAATAACTGGGGCGGCAGTGGCTCAGTGGTTCATGTAGATTGTCTATAAACCGAAAGGTTGGTGGTTCGATCCCTGGTTCCACCTGACCAAGTGTCGAGGTGTCCTTGAGCAAGACACCTAACCCCAGCTGCTCCCAACAAGCTGGATGGCGCACATTGCCGTCGGTGTATGAATGGGTGAATGTGAGGCAAAAATGTAAAGCACTTTGGATGGCCATAGGGTCTGTTAAAAGCGCTATATAAATGCAGTCCATTTACCATATACATATATGGTAAATGTGCTGTTGTGCCGTATACGGCACAAATATGCCGTACTGATATTTGAATATCAGTACGGCAAATATTGTGACGTTTATTTTTAACTAATCGAGAGAAGAAGAAATAGTTATTATGATAAAAATACAAATATTCATGCTGCCCTACTATACAGCTTGTTTCACCAAAGCAGCAAATGAAGTCCACACTTCAGACGCAACACAAATACATCAACATATGCATAGCCAAGGCAAGACAAATACATTGCTTTTGACTTGTTTACTTTGCCCATCTTTGAGAAGAACTGTGAAAAAGTTGTGTAAGCCAAGGGCTTGTTGTTTAAATGTATTCCTTTGTGAGTCATTTTGTAGTGTCAGCGGCCTGGTTTTCTGCTGTAAAATTTATGCTGTGCTGATGTTCTTTCTCTTAGAATTTGCTATTTTTTTCTGTCAGTGCTTAAGATGTTTATCCAAGAAAGTTTAGAGACTTGATACTCTTGTTTGACAATTGGAAATTTCACAGAAGTCCCTAACACAGAGCCTTGTGGAACCCTCTTGTGGGAAGTCAATATTAAGGTTTTGGCCCTGGTTAAAAAGTCCAGATATACAGATGTCTTTTGCAGGGAAGACTTGGGTAAGTGGCACTGAGCCTTTCATCACAGACAACTCATTGAGCACTTCTAAGAACGTCTGTAACTGTATCTCTATCATCATATGATGGGGTACTTGGGTGCAAAAGGATAAAATAATCCCATTGTAGCATCATAGTGGTTATAATTAAACAACAGTGGGTTTTACACTTGCTCAATGGGGGGGCAGGAGTGTTATGTTTAAAGCGGTTCTAAAGTGGACCAGGGGGCATTTTGGGGATTAGAACCAAAGGCCAGATGAGTAACACCTCCGAGTATGGAATAGTGCAGCTGTGCCCATTCTGCTGTAACCACATTGTAACCCCTATCATCTCAACAGTCGTCTGTTCCCTCCCTCTCTCTTTGATGGGCAGCTGATTTAGCCTGTGACTGGCTACATTCTCTGGTTATTTTAGACACAGCACTTGTGACCTCAGACTGCACGGGACTGTTTTGAAGACACCCACATATCCTTTTGCCAAACTTCACTACTTTTACATTGAGACAAATTATGATATGATTTCTGGGGTGATTTGAGTCATGGCGAGCCTCACAGTATTGTTTCGCTTTCTCTATGTGGGCTTAGTGAGAAACAGGCAAGGACGCCTCACTGAGTGGTCTCCAGCATTTGATAAAGGTAGGTCAGACTCAGAGTTTTGTTACAACAAGCTTGTGTATGTGAATCTAGTGCATGCTAGTGCAACAAGTTTTGAACATTGAAACTACTATAATCTGCTGTTATTAGGGAAGTGTTTAGGGAGATGATGATTGCCTGGCTAAATAATCTAATTACCTAATTCATTCAAATCAGCATTTTGAAATTACTGATAAAACTGTAATTTCTTGGTTGATTTACAACATGCAGAATGCATTGTATACTGTATATTTATATGTTTATCTACATTAGTGTATATTGGCCAGCAACCACCCTGCTCTCGGGGTGCTTTCACACTAGCGCATTCAGTGCACACCTGGGCTCGATTGACGTCAGGGTTCAGTTTGTTTGGATGGTGTGAATGCTGTTTTGAGAATGTATATCTCATTTATATCTCAAGTTCCTTTAGCAGAACTTGACTCCTGTGTTCATCTGTGTTCAGAACATTCGCATACATTCACAGACGATAGATGCAAGTGTTGTTATGTGCTGACGCTTTGGAAACAAAAGTTCAAAAACCAAAATATAAAGGTTAGGTGAGCAATGCTATATATTTTGCCACCTTCTCCTGCGTCATCTTTACCAAGAAATAGGGATAAACAGCTGCTGCTGATGTAAACTCACCATGGTTTGGACCCAAATAATATAACGTGTGAACAATCCAGCGGGAGGGGGGGAGCAATCCAAACTCTGGTTCGGACCAGGTAATTAAGCTAAGTCTGAAAGCACCACAAATATTAGCATTGGCCAATGAGAAAGCACTATTGGATAACCACTAGCACTGAGCATTCAAAATAGCCTATTATTAGGGATTGTTCACACAAAAATTTAAATTCTGTCATTAATTACTCACCCTCTTGTCATTCCAAACCCGTAAGCACTTTGTTCATCTTCGTAACACAAATGAAAATATTTTTAAATGAAATTCAAGAGCTTTCTGACCCCTTCATAGACAGCTTTTTAAATAACACTTCAAGGCCTAGAAAGATAGTAAAACATCATTAAAATAGTCCATGTGACTACAGTGGTTCAACCGTAATGTTATGAAGCGATGAGAATACTTTTCGTGGCAAAAAAATAAAAAGTAACTCCTTTATTCAATCAATTCTCATCTATGCCAGTCTCCTACGCTGTTGACGTAGTAAATACAGTGCAGTGCTTTCGAAGTGCTTTTTTTTTTCTTGCCAATGGCCGACGCCGTTCACGAGAGCACCACGACGCATGAGCGTGATGCTGACGCATGAGCTTGCCAATGGTATGTCACCATTCTGCTGTAGAAACCGGAAACGCTGCACTATTTACACTATATCAACTGTGTAAGAAATTGGCACAGACAAGGAGAGATTTTATTCAAAAAAGTATTCTCATCACTTCATAACATTAAGGTTGAACCACTGTATTTCAGTTGTATGGACTACTGTAATGATGTCTTTACTACCTTTCTGGGCCTTGAAAGTGTTAATTTAATTGCTGTCTATGAAGTGGTCAGAGAGATTTCAAATTTCATCAAAAATATTTTAATTTGTGTTCTGAAGATGAACGAAGGTCTTACGGGTTTGGAATGTCATAAGGGTGAGTAATTATTGATAATGTTTATTTTTGGGTTAACTAAATGGAAATTTGCTAATTTAGTTGTTATAGCTCAAAATAAAAACTAAATAAAAAGAAATACAAAGGGGTATAGGAAAAATCCTTACATTGATGTAAGGTGATGTAAGGCATTGATGCAACCATCCAAGTAAATTTGCACCAGCTATCATTAGATTATTACAGAATATGTAAAATCAGTAGAATGTACTGTAGTGTTGTCACGATACCAAAATTATGACTTCGATACGATACCAGACTTAAATATCGATATATCGATACTAAATCGATACCACAGTAAAAAAAAAAAAAAAAAAAAAAAAGAGATAAGATAAAATAAAATGCTTAATATGACAACAGAACTTGTTATTATTCATTGTTATTTTTTACAAAAAAATTCATGTGGCCAGCATGTTCCTTAGGGTTGGGCATCGTTTTGATTTGAACAATTATTGATCAATTGATCAATTACTATTAAAATTATCTCACAAATTTTTGCTATCTCAATGTATTTTTTACAATGGTGTAAATGTGTTACACACAGCACAAGAAAGCTTGATTTCGAATGGTAAATTGAATTTAAAAAGACAACTAAACAGTAATAAAATAAGAACAAATAAACAGATTACAAACAATAGCACAAATAAATGCAATAGAATAGAAGATACAAATTAAATAGACTGCTTTATTTTTTCAGGTAGGTTTAACATTCAGATAAGTAACTGAATAAAAAAAATGCATAGTAATTACATTTAAAACAACATTGGATAATGTTCTTTGTAAAAAATTCAATAGCGTACAGATGAAACTATTAAAGTTACACAAGTCGATCAGTCAAGAGCAGTTGATCGTTTGTCTTTTTGTAGTTTGAATAACAAATGACTGCGGTCCCTTTAAAGGGTCATGAAACCCCAAAACACTTTTTTTGAGATGTAAACAGATATGTATAGGCTGCACATCATTGAAAACACTAAGGGTACTCATTAATGGTATTCATATGTGAAAATAGTTATTTTTGCATTTTTCAGAGCGATTTCTGTCTTCCGGTTTGAAAAGCTTAGTCGGAGCAACGTCACAAATGCTGACGTCGGCGCGGCCTTTTCGGCCCAAGTATGGGCTGCTGGGCACATGCTGAAGTCGACCGCTCCGAGCGATTCTCGATATATATTCATGACATAAAGCTCATTCAGTCCAATCCCTGCGCTGTAGTATGCATACAAGATAATTTAGTTAATATGCATGAGACAGTCACTTCTGTCAGGCTCGTCTTCCATCATTATTGTAGAGATATGGTGGGGAAGTTTTGGAAGCAGTGTGCGGAAAAGTCACGGAGGAAAGCTAGGCGTTGTGCTAATACGAAGTAACGTAAAGGGTGCCGAGCGAGCTGTAACCGGCGCCGTCTGTGGAAGCCTTTGCTACAAAGGCTCGGTAAAGTAAAATTCACCTGAGGAATCGCACGCCGAACCTGCAAGCGTTGACTATCTATGTCAGGAGTGCAAAATAACCAATCTGTAATCTGTAGGCTAATGAACAAAAGCCACGTCCTCTCCGTTTTATTTGTCGTCACAGCCATGCACTAAACCACATGTGTTCGGGCTCTTAGTGAAACAGTGTGCATATTTGGACAAATATAGATTTAGCTGCCGAGTGATAGACAGCGCGGATCTGTCATGAGGGAAAAGTCCAGCAGAACGCGCGTTCGCCGTGCTCAGAGGTTAACCGGGCTGAGTGAGAATATGCTGGTGTGTGTCAACTCGCTGACGGTCAGAGAAGGATAGCGCAGCTGATATCGATACTGTAAAAACTGAGAATCGTATCGTTTCAGATATTCCAGTATCGATACATATCGAAATATCGATATTTTTGACAACACTAATGTACTGTATATTATGAAACAATGACAGACATATTAAATACTAGAATCATTGGCAAAAAGATAAATCTGAATTTATCTGACTATGCAATTAATGTAGTCATAGTTTTTTTTGTTTTTTTTTTTAATAGAAGAGAATTCACATTGAAGGATTCTGCTCAAATGTATTAAGTTTATACATCAATATTAATAAAATAGCATAACCATTCAATAAATGGGTTTTTGAGATTTTTTAAAACCATGTGGTCAAGAAAAATTAGACATCTTATCTTACTCATCTTAATCCATCTTATTTGTGTCTTGGTTATATTGCTTTGCACTCAGTGACAATAAACCATTATGTTCTTCCTCTTATAGTTATGGAAAATATTCTTGGATTTCCTTACCAGAATCCCCTTTGCGAAGTTTTAAATTTAGTAAGTTAACCTAAGGTATAAATAAACCCTGCAAAGGCTCCCGTGGATGACAAAATTCACTCTTATTTTACAGTTATTGTTAAGTTATTTAGCTAATCAAAGCAAATGCTCCAACATGAATAAGCAAATTTGTGCATAAATATTAAGCATAAGCATAAAACATAAGCAGCACTGCTGCAAGATGTTTGGCAAGTGTGTGCACAGGGGGTTTGGGAGTTAACAGGTGGATTAGAAGCCATCAGCAAAACCTATTCCATCATAAATCTGCACACTCTGAGTGCTCGCCAGGCTTCAGATCCCCAGAGCTTTAGAACACACACAGGAACACCAGTAAATCTCGCCTGCTGTAGGGGACGCAAAGTGAATAGCTGCAGTGAATAAGACTGGCAACGCCCTCTTGTGCTGTTTTGGCCATTAGTTTAAAAGCTTACTTTACCCAAGTTGACTCTTCTTTCCCAGAAACTCAGGAGGCAGATGCAATATATGTAGCTTGATGGCTATTATTGTATCTGTAAAATGGGAACGTTTGTGAATAGCCACTCTTGGCAATACGCTCAAGCGGGATTGAGACTCATCCCACTCTCAGGTATTTTTCTTAAAAATTGTCTGATTCATTAGAGTAGAGATTGAAGTATGACAGCTGCGTGCTTCCCTAAATCATCCAACAAGACTATTGTTGTGGTAGAAAATCACTTCATAGCTAAACTTTTACTTCAATTTCTTCATCTCATCGTTTTCATACTCTATGGAGCATTAAGGTTCATTACTAATTTCACAACTCTTTTCCACCACGCTAGATAGTATTGCAACATTGTCTTGTCCTGCCTTTATATATGTATGCAGCCTAGTTATTGATTTCATATATATTTATACATTATCTAGTCTATTTTAGGATTTTTTTTATGATGCACAAATGTGGTATACTTCAGTCTCAGGATACTGGTCCTAAAGTCTTAAATAGGTTAAAAAAAATTGGTTTCATGCACCATTTTCTTGGACTTATTTATGTCCTTGTTAAATTGAAAGAAGGGAGCAATTATGCAATATCTGTAAATTAAAGATTATGCCAATGTATAAGGGGGCATGAACGAAATTCTGACTCCTTGCTGTTTACCAGTCATCAGATTTAAGGGCTTTGGGAAATGTGATTTGAGTAGACAAACATTGCAGTTGTTTATTGTAAAATCATTGAAGCAAAATAGGGCATTTATTGTAGCAGAGCAGCTCTGATTAATCAGGTAGACCTATTTTGTAAAAGGTGACTTTGATTTCTTTGCAATCCCATATGGAGCTCTCTTGTAGTTTTTCCAATATTTTGGGTTTGACTCCGACTGACTTTGACACATTGACATTACTTCACACAACTTCAATTGATTTAAATTGTTTCTGCAGCAAGTCTGGCTTTCCATGCTGATCAGATATCAGTTTATACCAGCTTCTCAACGGCTCCCTAGCTCTGGGAAATGAAGTCCATTCGTCATAAGGATGGCAGTGTGAAATGAATTCATGTCTGGGGAATTTTTCCTCAACGCTTGTGTTATATCTAAGGGACATGTGGGACAGCCCTGTCTCAACATGTCCGGAGCTCCCCTATTGAGACTGTGAGCCATTGTAGAGTCTCACTGGTTGTTAAACAACAAGCAATCAAGACTTGTGAACAAGGCCCATAAAAGCGAGAATGGGAATGGGTCGGTAAAGGTTGCCAATGGAGAGTCAGAAGAGGGGGGGAGAAATGTAGCCCATAAACGGGAGAATGGGCAGAGGGATCCATAACTCATGCGAGGTGGGGACTGCGTCGGAAGGCGCTGATGTGTGAGAGAAATGAGCCGCCGTTAGCTCAAATACCTTTTTAGCCGTCTCTCACAACCACAGGAAAATCCAAAATATAATTGTGAAGTATAATTAATTGTTGGCAGACAACTCTGTTGGCTTGCATTATGGCAACTTGAACTCTACGCTGAATTGCTCAGTAGACTGGGATGTCTTTATAGTGTGACTAGAACATTGTGGTTGCATCTAGAATGAAAAATGACTTGGTTTCTCTTTCCTCGGATGTCAGTTAATACCACATTATTCAAGGTGTGGTTAGCCCACTGCAAAAGTTTATACCAGTAAATCAAGATTTAATCGAATCGAGAGAAAGTTGCACAATGTTTTGAAACATTGATGTTAGAAAAATGTGCCTGAAGAGTACATTGCAGCAGATCAAATCATTCTGATTAAATACAATCCAGGTTGGACTGTGCTGGTTTGGTGATGGTCTAGCTTGCCTTACTTTTAGCCTTACTTTTTACAAACCCGTGTTGAGAACTAGAGGCCGAACGATATTGATTTTTTTATTTATTTATAAAAAATGGTTGATATTAACATGATGAAATGATTAACAAAAATATCTACTTCACAAACAGTCTTTTTCCCAAAGCAACAAATTACTTTTTAACATATTAATTATTGTAACGCAGTTCATTATACAGGGAAGAAGGAGGCGGGAACTGGCAAACATTTAAAAGACTTAATAAAATGCTAATAAATAAGCAAACAAAATGAAAGTAACTCAGCCAGCCCCTCACGGATGACTGCCACGCACACACATAAAACATTAACAAAACATAACATAAAGTCCAGACCTGGTCCTCTCTCGTCCTTCACTGTGGCCGCTCCTCCTTTTATACGGCCGAGCTCCTCCATGAGACACAAGACCGGTGCGGCGCACAGCTGGTGCCCTTTCCCCGACCTCGTCCCGCTTTCATGGTCCCTCGGCCTTGCTGCTTGCCACAATTATCAAATTAAATGACATAAACGGTTGACTTTTTGAACGATGACTATATGTAATGATAATGTGTGCTGTAAACATACCTTGGCTTCACACGGAGTCCACCATTTTATTTCACCTGAAGGCAATGTTACAATCTTCAATTCTAAACTTGCATGTAGACAATGTAGACAAGTAGAACCTTCTGATGTTGAGGCATGGAGAAATCTTGGAGGAATTAAAAACTTTCAAAATACTATCACTGTTTACCGTTTAATCTGTAAAGACAATATATCAGTTTACCCTTTAGTGAGGAAATCCAATGCTGGTGATCAAAATCCAGGATCAACATATGATGGTCTTGTCATAAGGAAGATCATCCAAATGTGACATTAGCCACAAAACAGCAGGTTTGGAATGTAGCTGCCGGGTTGCTTTACTAAACAGTGAGTGACGCTTGAGTAGTTCTAACATAAAGATAAATATTGTTATAGAGCTACATACACTATATTGCCAAAAGTATTGGGACACCCCTCCAAATCATTAAATTCAGATGTTTCAATTACTTAAATTCCCACAGGTGTATAAAATCAAGCACCTAGGCATGCAGATTGCTTCTAAAAACATTTGTGAAAGAATGGGTCGCTCTCAGGAGCTCAGTGAATTAAAGCTAGCACTGTGTTTGGTTGCCACCTGTGCAATAAGTCCATTCGTGAAATTTCCTCACTACTAAATATTCCACAGTCAACTGTTAGTGGTATTATAACCTAATGGAAGCAATTAGGAACAACGGCAGAGCGTGAGCAAATCACAGAGCGTGGTCAGCGTATGCTGAACCAGACAGTGCACAGAAGTCGCTAACTTTCTCAATAGCTATAGACCTCCAAACTTTGTGTGGCCTTCAGATTAGCTCAAGAACAGTGAGTAGAGAGCTTCATGGAATGGAACGGGACTCTAGAGCAGTGGAGACGACTCACGCTTCTCTGCATGGCAATCCGATGGAGTCTGGATTTGGTGGTTGCCAGGAGAACAGTACTTACCTGACTGCATTGTGTCAGGTGTAAAGTTTGGTGGAGGAGGGATTATGGTGTGAGGTTGTTTTCTCAGGGGTTGGGCTTGGCCCCTTAGTTCCAGTGAAATGAACTCTTAATGCTTCAGCACACCAAGACATTTTGTACAATTTCATGCTCCCAACTTTGTGGGAACAGTTTGGGGATAGCCCTTTCCTGCACACAAGTGCAAAAAGCACGGTCCATAAAGAAGAGCGTGGATGGTGTAGATGAACTTGACTAGGGATGCACACAATACACATACATATAAAATCACAATACACAATAAACAATAATTGTTTAAATCTAAACATTTAGTGGGGGAAAATAAAGGAAACCACAAAAGTAAATAAGTGTAGCTGTAAATCTGGTAAAATGTTAAACAAAATATATTCATGAAAATATACACAAGTACATAGTAAATATATTTATAGAAATAGGGCCTATATACTAAGAAATTACATTTATTTTAAATGTATAGTGCATCTTTTTTAATGAGGCAGCAACATATTATAGATAGGACAGAACAGGAAAAGCTATTACCGTATTATAAATAAAAAATAAAAGCCTGTAGTCTAAACGTCGGGCCTCTGTTAGTGGCTGGGGGTGTGGTCAGCAGGAACAAATAAAGGCTGGTCTCAAATAAAGGCCGGGGGAAAAGGTGTGGATAATCTCCTAAATGCTGTTAATTTAATGTGCATTCAAGTTCATCGTAATGTTCAGTAGGGTTGTGTCGTGACGACTGACCGACATCACGATGGAGCGAAACCATCCTGATGCCACGCGCCCTGATGCAAGTCTTGCCAGTGCGACACACTAATCCTGGTCTCTTCTATAGTTAACCTAAAAACTTTACAGGGATTGCTTTGTAAATTAAATTGAGAATATAACGGATGCATATATGCCATTTCAAATAGGCTACTGTGAAAATGCCGTGTCAGGCAGGCTACAAATATCGATGTTCACAATGCGTACGTCTCAATCTGCTCCGTCAGTAGTCAGGCCAAACGGACGAGGCGTTTATACTTGACGTACTCGCTCTTGTGCTATTCTTTGAAACGACAGAGGGCGACTCGGAGTAATTGTTCTAAACCATCAGGAAAAAGCGTTGAGAAGAAGTGGGCTAATGTAGGCTACACAGGTGATGATATTTATTTTAGTACATTTCACCAAAAAAACACACTACAAAAGAATTGTGTAAAACTCAGTAAACCTTGGCTTGATATTATTACTTGTGACATGAGAACAAAATATGCACTAAATTAACAATCTTTTAAATATTTCCTAATTTCACTAAACTTTAGTATCGTGATTTATTTATTTATTTGATTAAACATTGATGTTTATTTAAAATGGCTTATTTCTGCTTTTGTAGGCTCATTCAGTAAATATAAGCACCTAATGTGCAAACTGGGGGCCGGTGTAATGAGACTTCATGCTCGGCTAGATTCACTGAGAACTCGTTCATCTTTGGATGCGGAGCTGCGCGTGGAGTTACAAAAAATGCGAATTATGTTGTTGTATGGTGATATTTTTGCAAATGTTTCTTAAAAAAATCAAAGATATTTGACCACTGGAACGATCACTTTAAATTGAAAACGGTTGACTTAAAGCAGTTATATTTCAAACAGATGGAATTAGAAATACAGGCATGCCCCTAATAAAAGCCTGCTTCAAATAAAAGCCGGTTCCCATCGGCAGTTTAGGTAAATAAAGGCCCCAGTCTTCATTTGAAGAATTACGGTAATTAGGCATATGCGCATCCCGTGCGCAGGATGATGCGCTTGAAGCAACATGGAGTCACATGCTCACAGAACGCCGCGCTCCGTGCAAGGGGGTAATCTAGCACTCGGAAAGCGTTCCACCCATAGGGGCGGCCATTGCTAACCAAGCCATCATCTGCTGTTAGCATCCCATTGACTCCCATTCATTTTTGAGTCACTTTGACAGTGAATAACTTTACATCTGAGGTGTTTAAAGACTACATTTGTCCATTGTTTATTTCTAAAGAAACACGACAATCCATAAAAGGCTCCATTACCTTGTATCTTACACTATCGCCCCGTAGAAGCTGTTTTTGTAAAAATAGGCTAACGATTTCGTCATAACCAACGCGACTCTGTCGCGACAACGCGACACAGTTGAGAAATTAGCGTATAGACAGAAGGAGACGCTCAGAGGCAATCTTTTACTGTCTATGAGACAGTCGGGGGGAAGTGGAAACATAAAGTCCGATAAAGTCAAGGGAGAAGAATGGGGAGAAGACGATAGTGAACCAAAAGCAACGGGAGAAAATATTTAAACAACGTGATTCAGATTTCACTTTCCACAACTACTAGAAGACCTAGAACTGTCAGACAGGTTGCTTACGTCACATCTACGTCGTCAAGCTCAGTCTGAGCCTGCACAGTTCGCTCTGCCATCAGGAAGTGAGTGCCTCCGATTGGCCTCATTTTCGGCCGTTGAAGTCAATGGGATAGCTCTGTCCATTTCTTTTACTGTCTATGGCTCCGTGCCTCCGTCCACATTGAGAAGTCCAAAACAAGATATAGACGCGTAGTGTATCTATGCAGTATTCTTATAAGCCGTTTATTTAACAGTTTAACATATTAGTTACTGTGTGTGAAAAACAATACAATAACTAGTCCAGTGTTGTGATCTAACAGAGACCCGGTAAAAAGTAACACAATTTACAGCAATAAACGCCAGCAAGATAAAGTCGTTTTATGAGAAACCATAGAGTGTTATCTACAGATCAAGCATAATAACAGAAACAATAAATAATCTGGAGAGACCGAACGCGACACAGTTTGACAGCTTAATGGAGAGTGACTGACGTTGAGGGAGCATGCATTGACGTGAACTTGAGTTTAATGACTTGAATATTCATCTGTACTTCACATTAAACTATGGAATGGCTTCAGAACACTTAAAATATAGTGCACGAATCGTTGATGTTGCTTTATAATCCTCCCTCACATGATGTGAGGGAGGATGTTTCAGGTGTGACTTTTTACTGCGCCGAGTCAAAGTAGGCTACTCTCAGAAGTGCTATTCCGCCATACATTTTATTTTGTGTCACCATACTTGATCGTTCAACTATTCGTGTAACTGTATTTAAATAGGGAAAACGTGGAGGTGTTTGGTCGCTAACCTGACCTTAACCCGATACAACACCTTGAATTAGATTTTTGAACTTTGAATTAGAGCGCAAAAGCCTGACCTCACAAATGCACTTCTAGAAGAATGGTCAAAGATTCCCATAAACATCCTCCTAAACTTTGTGGAAAGCATTCCCAGAAGAGCTTAATCTGTTTTAGCTATGCAAAGGGTGGGCCAACTCCATATTATACTCTATGGATTAATAATGGGTTGTCATTAAAGTTCATGTGCATGTAAAGCAGTAAAGCAGACATCCCAAAACACCCCATATATATATATATATATATATATATATATATATATATATATATATATATATATATATATATATATATATATATATATATATATATATATATAAAGAAATATATTGCATGTCTAGTAGCAGAAATTAATTGCACATTAGTGGTCACCTGCAGTATCTGATCTGTATCTGATGAATCGCCTGATAGTTAAAATAGACTGCATCACCAGTGATACATTGGAAACTGATGAGCCCTATTTTCTCCAAGTAGGTGTTTCTAGAAGTACTGATCTGGAAACTGAATCTTTACCTTCAACACCCTTTTGCTCACAAAGACCATAGGACAGCTGTCTGCTAATACTTCTCACCTCATTCCATCAGGTCTAGTCTCTGACTTGACGTGATTGATGTGAACTGACAGAATGAGATGTGAACCGGGCTTGTTGCGCAGAGGCATGGCCGAGGACTGGCCTGCTTAATCACAATCCCCAAAGCTGAGAAAGTGGCACATCCTTACCTCTGAGGCTGGCCTATATTTAGACAGGAGCCAAAAAAAGGAAATGTAGCCTAGCACCAGCCAACATACACACAGACATACACACAGCCAGAAGTTTCCATCCGTATATGATTAGAGTGGAGGCCCATATTGCCTACCTTGTTTTGCTAGAACCTCAGAGCATGAGACGTTTCTCATAGAAAGCCCTCTCACCAAGTTGGTCAGTTTCAGTGAATATACACTGTTCAATCGTTTTGTTTTCATGGTGGCCTAGATTGGCAGAATCATTTGAATCAGTCCCACAGTTTTGTAAATTGAGCTGCAATGTTTTTTTTTTTGCTACATTATGTCAATCTACAGTCGACAGAATGACTAACTAATGGGCTAGTCATACTGCCAACATTGCTAACTGCTAACTGCTAATAACAAATAAATTAATGAATACATTTATATCAAATAACTGTCTATGAACTAATACATTAACTTGTCTAAGTTTTCTATTTATTAAAAATGAACATACATTTTCTGTGGAAGTCTGAGGAGCAAAACAATGTTCATCCAATCATTGAATTTGGCCCGAATGCAGTCATAGGATGCTCTACCTGCCTGTCAACATATGTATTTCCATACCTTCGCACACATTGCTCGCACAGACATCACATGTCATCAACGTTCTGTAAGGCTATGCAGAGTTTTAAACAGAAAGTCACAGAGCGCCACAAACAAACAGCAGCTGCTTTTTACAGTTCTTCATGAACCAAAACAACAAGCCTATGGGGAAGTGGAGTCAATCAATACTCAGGGGAGGGCTCCCTCTGGAGTTTGGATGAATTAATTTGTTGTTGTTGATATATATAAAATTTGATACATATTCACACATTCATACAAGGGGTTTATTTGTTTGTTTCAACATGAATGAAGCTAGTGAGAAACTCTCTTTAAAATTAATGAAACAGTGTTATGTGTTTTGTGTTTTGCTCAGAAAAATGTCTCATTCTGCATCTGGGAGTTAGTTGCAGTTTAGGGGTAGTTCCACAGAAACTCAAACATAATTTGTTAGTGGGGCGAGGAGTAATGTAGATTAATTATTAAATATAACAAATTGTTTTGTGTCTGATCTGATTTTTTCCCCCTTGTTTAAACTAGAATTACGATTATCTCTTTACCCCATTTAGCCTCTGTATACATTCCCTAGTGTACATGTAAAAACCAAGACTGAACTGTATTGTAATATTGTGTGTGTGTGTGTGTGTGTGTGTAGGGCTGTCAATCGATTAAAACATTTCATCTAATTAATTACATACTCTGTGATTAATTAATCTAAATTAATCACATAAATAATTGTTGCTGTGTGTGTGTGTGTGTGTGTGTGTGTGTGTGTGTGTGTGTGTGTGTGTGTGTGTGTGTGTGTGTGTGTGTGTGTGTGTGTGTGTGTGTGTGTGTGTGCGTGCGTGCGTGCGTGCGTGCGTGTGTGTGTGTGTGTGTGTGTGTGTGTGTAGGGCTGTCAATCGATTAAAACATTTCATCTAATTAATTACATACTCTGTGATTAATTCATCTAAATTAATCACATAAATAATTGTTGCTGTGTGTGTGTGTGTGTGTGTGTGTGTGTGTGTGTGTGTGTGTGTGTGTGTGTGTGTGTGTGTGTGTGTGTGTGTGTGTGTGTGTGTGTGTGTGTGTGTGTGTGTGTGTGTGTGTGTGTGTGTGTGTGTGTGTGTGTGTGTGTGTGTGTAGGGCTGTCAATCGATTAAAACATTTCATCTAATTCATTACATACTCTGTGATTAATTCATCTAAATTAATCACATACATAATTTTTGTTGTGAAAGAATATTAAATATTTAAATTCAAATGAATCCATGAATTATTAGCATTAGTGACATTAAAGTTCAAAAACGATTTTATTATTATTTTCACTGTTCAAATATTGGCCATAACGATCAACAATATTACCTAATATGCTGAGGAAATATATTAAAAGTGCTTCAGGAAGATTTATGTATGTATGTATGTATGTAGCTAGAGTATGTATTTATGTATGTATGTTGTATGTATTTAGTTTTTTCACAATACATACATACGAGGAAACTCATCTGCAGGACATTGCAATCCATTTAGCAAGGGTCACTACACTGACCTAAAGGATTATTAGCAACACCTGTTCAATTTCTCATTAATGCAATTATCCAATCAACCAATCACATGGCAGTTGCTTCAATGCATTTAGGGGTGTGGTCCTGGTCAAGACAATCTCCTGAGCTCCAAACTGAATGTTAGAATGGGAAAGAAAGGTGATTTATGCAATTTTGAGCGTGGCATGGTTGTTGGTGCCAGGCGGGCCAGTCTGAGTATTTACCAATCTCCTCAGTTACTGGGATTTTCATGCACAACCATTTCTAGGGTAACCAAATAATGGTGTGAAAAGGGAAAAACATCCAGTATGCGGCAGTCCTGTGGGCGAAAATGCCTTGTTGATGCTAGAGGTCAGAGGAGAATGCGCCGACTGATTCAAGCTGATAGAAGAGCAACTTTGACTGAAATAACCAGTCGTTACAACCGAGGTATGCAGCAAAGCATTTGTGAAGCAACACGCACAACCTTGAGGCGGATGGGCTACAACAGCAGAAGACCCCTCCGGGTACCTCTCATCTCCACTACTAATATGAAAAAGGGGCTACAATATGCACAAGCTCACCAAAATTGGACAGTTGAAGACTGGAAAAATGTTGCCTGATCTGATGAGTCTCAATTTCTGTTGATACATTCAGATAGTAGAGTCAGAATTTGGCGTAAACAGAATGAGAGCATTGATCCATCATGTCTTGTTACCACTGTGCAGGCTGGTGGTGGTGGTGTAATGGTGTGAGGGATGTTTTCTTGGCACACTTTAGGCCCCTTAGTGCCACCTCTTTAACTTTGCGAGGACGAGGACGTGCTGAAGCTCTCTTTGCTTAAATTAGCTCAAAATTACTTTCAGATGTAAGTAATTACCTTGACCAACTATACATCATTAAAAAGATCTAAGACTGAAGTTTCAATTTGTTGCCTTGTCTACATTTACATTTATATTTAATCATTTAGCAGACGCTTTTATCCAAAGCGACTTACAAAAAAGGGGAGAGTAATAGAAGCAACGGAACAGACAAGGCCAAAAACCTGTAAGAGCTGTAAGAAATCTCAATTAATTAGCACAATACACAACAATTTTTTTTTTTTTTTTTTTTTTTTTAAAGACAGACATCTACAACAAAAACTCACGTACGCAAAGTGCCGAACACTGGATTTTGATAGCTATGATAACAACCCATTAGGACTAAGGCTGTTGCCCCAGCTGTTGTCGTTAATGGCCAGATTCAGTGGCCCAATGGGTTGGTTTTGTATTCTAGCTAAACGCGCAGCAATAGCCATCTACAACAAAAACTCACGTACGCAATATACAGAACACTGGATTCTGATAGTTATGATAACTATGTAACATACCCGCCTGAAGGCACAAATCCGGATGAGAGACGTAGATATGATCCAGGAGTGTGCGCTTTTGGTCGTTGCTGTGGTGATCAGTAAGTGCTATTCTGTGCAGGCTGGTGGTGGTGGTGTAATGGTGTGAGGGATGTGAGAAATAATGTTTAATTCTCAAAGTCTTATAGTGACCATAATGTGTTAATATGTCCCAGGAGTTATGCATATTATAATCGGCATCTGTACCTTTTGATTGAAATATGCATGTCATCTGCTACCATTCATAAAAAACTTCTCTGTGGTCGTCATGAAGACTCGTGACAAAACAGCATCCCTCAGGGCTTTTACTTCAAATGTGTGCAGATGTGGAGAAATGTTGATCGATTCTCATGTTTGAGTCAAATTTCTATACAGAGAAGTATTGTTTATTCAATCTTTCCCCAAAATCCGCGGTTGTATCATTATGAGCACTGTTTACTCTGATGTGCTGTGTTTTCAATTCATACTGGCAGCCTGAGGGTGCTGGCAAGCTGTACTAGTGCACATTCAGTCCATATATGGAACTAATGATGAAGAAGAGACAAACCATGGGACATTGAACTACTTGACATTAGGGCTGGGCGATATGACGAAATATATCGTCTGGACGATAGAAAATGTCTATCGTTTTACATAAGGCTCTATCGCTTACGCCACGATAAGGCGTTTATGGCAGAATTTTACGTCAAGATGCACCTCACGCCACGGCATGCCCATGCACGCTGCAATACATAAACACACATGGAGGAAGACGGTAGTAGACGCGGTTCAGACCAGGGTAATTCTCAGAGTAATTATGCCAGAGTGGTGGCATAAGCGCTCAAGACAAACTTCAGAAACAGACGCTGCAACGGGCTTTTACGCGTGGCACACCATAGCCATATATATTGAAATATTTTAATGGCAGGTGTAGGGATGGCGAAAACTAAACATTTTCTTGACCGACCACCGAGCCTCATTAGCTGGTTGAAACCGGTTAACCGATTAGTTTAAAATATGCTGCGCTATTTGAAATAACAGTCGTGAGCCGTGCTCCCTCTGTCTCTCTCTCACTCACACACACACACACACACACACACACGCGCGCGCACACGCACTGTCCTAACGCTGCAGCCTCCCTTCCACTTACGTCACTTTTTTAAAATCCCCCACAGCGCGAAACACGAGTCCCGCAAACGCGCCGCCGAGGAGCTTGTTTGTAATCAGAGGACAAATGGCTCCTTAGTTTCGAAATGGTTTGGGTACAAGGTGATCGCGTTGAAAATAAAGGTGTTTGTCCAGCGTTAGAAGCTCATTTGAATAATTGCCGCAGCTCATTTAAGAAACTGACAGCTCCGAAGAGACGCCGCTTTAGTTCGAGGTAACGTTAGTGCTAACAATAATAAAGAAAGACGATCAACACCTTATGTGTTACCACTGAAATGAAGATGTAATATATTTCCAAATGTAAGCCCATCTTAAGCGAAATGCACGCTTCATACGGTCGTCTGCTCCGGCTCTAACCTCGAGTGTTTACTTTTTGCAAACCTTGTGAACGCGCAAACCCAAATGCTGTAACCTTGCGCCAAATGTTTTTATTGCTTTATTAAGTACAAACAGGCGAGTTATGAAAAATTGAGTGCGAGGGATATGTTCAATCACACAAAAAGATTTTGGAATGAGACGGCCAACTGTAGTAGCGTTTAGTCCACTGTCTATAATAGCCTAATTTAGAGATCACTTTTTTATTTATTTTAACCGACAACTTTGATCGGTTAACGTTGATACGGTCAGCCATCGGTCAAACGGTCATCGGTTAACATCCCTAGGCAGGTGATAACTTTACCAACAGTCTTGCTTTAAAAAAGGTTCTAAATAAAATAAAAATGTAGTCCATACTACCTTTATTTGTTTTGTATATCATTTCAAACTGCATTTCCACATTGCAATTTTGCATAGACTATTCATAAACTGAATTAACAGAAAAATTGCTATATCGTTATGTATATCGTTATCGGGATATCAAATGAGCTATATCGGGATATGAAATTTTGGCCATATCGCCCAGCCCTACCTGACATAAACAAAGCTTCCAGAGATCACTATAACATGCAGATAGACACGTTTGAAGACAATAAACACAAAATCGCAACAATATATGGTTTGTCTGTGTTCGTTATGCCATGTTACCCGAATTCACGAGATCACTAAGGTTACGTAAAACACTCGACGTATGAAGTGATATGAAGTAAGTTTGTAATAAAACATGGTTTTAATCTTATAATTTTTGAAATGTACTACTGAAATGTTTATTGCAAGAAAGGCATTTTATTGAGTCTCAGAGAAGGTAAAGTGAGAAGTTTGATAAAAGAAATTTGAATAGAACAGTTTGAATAGAGAGTCGTTAGTAATTGCAATGCAGACAAAAGAATAATAATTAGAGCCATACCCAGGTCACAGAGGTGTGAATGTGTGCTGAGGAGACACACTGAATGGGGCAGTTTGCACCTCTAAACAATAGAGGCAATACACTGTATGAAAGCTCAGAAGACATGGCAATAAACATCAGGTAACATTTTAGAGAAATCTCAAAATAAAATCACATGACATGATCTTGTAAAACATTTCATAAAATTCAGAGTAAGACTGATCATCTTCAGATCTGAAATGTAACATGGTCAGACTTGGCTTTAGCTGTAGTGCATTTCTAGATAGCTAAAAGGCCAACTTCAATTTTATTTTCATAAAGATATTTCTTACAAATAAATTTATAATAACTTTACAAAATTTTAAAGCTTATTATAGCTATTTTTGATTATGAAAATAATTACACAGTAATTATTACAGCAAACTGCCAAGCGTCTGCTTTCAAATGAGACCATACTAATGATTTCAGTGCAAAGGATTTGTGAACTGTATCTGAGTATGCAGTTTCTTAGGATTTTTCAAAAGTGGGGCTGCAGCCTAACAGGTTAAATGCCACGGCCTACCCGAGTAGTGTTTCTGACCATGTCCATACCTTTATGACCACCATGTATCCATCCTCTGATGGCTACTTCCAGCAGGATAAAGCACCATGTCACAAAGCTTGAATTATTTCCAAATTGTTTCTTGAACATGACAATGAGTTCACTGTAATAAAAAATGGCCCCCACAGTCAGCAGATCTCAACCTAATAGAGCATCTTTGGGATGTTGTGGAAAAGGAGCTTTGTGGCTGGATGTGCATCCCACAAATCTCCATCAACTGCAAGATGCCATCCTATCAATATGGGCCAACATTTCTAAAGAATGCTTTCAGCACCTTGTTGAATCAATGCCACGTAGAATTAAAGCAGTTCTGAAGGCGAAAGGGTGTCAAACACAGTATTAGTATGGTGTTCCTAATAATCCTTTAGGTGTGTGTGTGTGTGTGTGTGTGTGTGTGTGTGTGTGTGTGTATATACTGTATATATATATATATATATATATATATATAATACAGTATATTACAATATATATATATACTTTATTAGGGTACTGTTCAACATGTACATACTAAATACTTATAGTGATTACAATAACTGTGTAATAACCGCACTACCCCTGAACCTACACTTAAACCTAACCTTATTCTTAACCTTTAACCTTAAGTTACCTTATTGCCTAGTACTTTCTTTTGTAAGAACGCTGTACACTAGCCTGGCTCCGCCCTCCTATGTACTTCTGCTCAATTTAATTTTCCTTCAGTACTACTTTTCAGACTCCTTTGGGACTGCGGTGTATTCTTAGGTAACAGTCCAATCAGCGAACAGAGGGAGTGGCTGAGAACGATGACGTTGATTTTGTGCGCTAGTTTGAGTTGTAGTTCAGTAATGGCGGCGGAGAAAGATGCAAACGAAACCATTCATTCCTTTGTGGCACCGCATATCCAGAAGTTAAAGCCCGAGCAAGAACAATCTTTGCTTAGGTTTGTTGGTGGCCATGATGTTGTGACCCTCCTAAGTCCCCGGCCGAATTACCTATAAATATTTTAAAATGCTGGCAAGTATTTACAAGAGCAATATATTTAATCACCACTCTAACAAACTAAAATAAAAAGTAAATAATAAATAATAAAATAAAATAAAATAAAAGCAAAAGCAAATAAAATAAACATTTGGATTAGGCCACTATTTACAGCAGCATTTATTCTTATCATACTAAGCATGTGACGTTTTATTTACATCATACAATCATGTTACGGATCACGTGAGCAGTGCATTCCCCATCACAAAACTCTCCTGTCCACCACGAATAACACAATCACAATCCGAATGCACGAGTTTTAGGTTTTATCCTATGGTTTTATCATTGAGGTGGCCTGCATATTTATTTTGACGGATTTGTGAGAAACGGACGAAGGGCACATGACATACGTCCCAACCAAATGTTAGGGATTGGTTACGGCAGATCCAGAGTAGCTCTGGGCAGATCCAACAGTTTTAAACTTCAACAGAGTACCCGCCTTCGTGGAAGTAAACACTTGTCAATGGCGAGTTGCCAGACTCTCTGTACAAATGAAATGTACGAGAGTCTGGTAAGACCAGGCTAGCTGTACACATGCACATACGCTAGAGTAAAATAATGTGCATCCACAATAATTATAATATTTTTTTCTCTGTATGTGATGTCTTCAAAGAGTCACGCAACTCCTTGTATCTATGGACAGCATGAGTCTATCCTTAATCATTTTCGATTTTCATGCCACTACCACACATTAGTACCAAGTGATAACCTGATCAAATCATTGTTCTGGAAATTGAAAGGTCAGTAGCAAGCAGGGTCAGAATTTAAATAGTTTGATACCCTTTAACAGCCAATCAAATCCCTTTGTTGGATTCAAACCTGCAACCTTTCAGTTACCAATCAAGATAATTAACTGCTAGGCTGCACCATAATTCTATTCATTGCATGCACTCTGTGTTGTAGTCTTGTCATTGAATGCTTGTCAAGTTCACACACTTGCCCAGCAACAGGACATCATCTGTTCACAATTGGGAATTTTGCCTGTGAGCTGAATATTATTTAATTGTCTCATTTACTCTTGGCATGGGTGTCTGAGCGATTGAACCTATCGAAATATATAGCTATTGTGAATGACTAGTGACTAGCTTAATGACTAGTTCTGGGCATCATGAATAACCTCTTGTTGTACTCAGGAGAGCAGCATGACTCTTCCCTGCATGTAGCTCCAGTATTACGTCCTTTGATGAGCTATGCAGCGATTGTATTCAAATTCAGTTGTATCATTAATAATGCATAACAGGACCACAGGGTTGATTGACAACTTGTATTTCACGCTTGGCAGACCAGTTCATTTAGGAAGCATTAGCAAAGCTTATTTTTATTTTTACTCTGTCAGAGGACAGTTAGGTGTTTTTTGGACACATCAGATACTAAGTGTCATTAAATCAGCCCGCCTGCTGAGTAATATGATGTTAATTCCATGGTCGTGTTGTTGTAGGATATTACGACAGCGGGAAACGGTTGTTTCTTTGAGCCAAACAAGCTTCACTGGATATTGTACAGCTTTTTCCCGTGGAACTAGATATTTCTTTCAGATCATGCTCTTCTAGTTTTGAACATTAGTGTCAAGTAAATATTATGATTGTGCTCTGCTTGTGGTGTCTCCTGTTACTGATCAGCACTTTTGTAAATTCCCTGTGAATAGTGTAAGTAATGAATGCTGACTCGCAAAGAGCAATAACAGCTTTTTTTATTATTATTATTATTATTATTGGGTAATTCTTCCATAGCAATGTTGGCTGAGCAGTGGAAGTTTTTGGTGCTCTACCATTTGGCTTTTTGTAAACCTAACCATCTAAAGCTGCTTTTGCACCGCAAACTGCTCTCATTGCTTAACCATTAACGTGCCGAACAGGCACAGCCGCTATGGCTATGGTTTAATTTTCCACTGTGGGGCTGATAAGATAGCTCTTTGGAATTTCACTTTGGAGAAGAAAAGAAAAAGAAAAACATATTAGGCAGCTTAAGTAATTTGACTGTCCACTGAATGCAAAAATAATGGCTACACTTTATTTTAAGGTGATGTTGATACACAATTAATACTGTGTAATATGAGTTAAAAATTTGTCAACACATTAAAGGTGCCCTAGAATGGTTTGAAACAATATGTTAAATTGTTCTCTGATATCTACATAGAGGGTATGTGGCTTATTTAAGGGGAAAAAAAATGTCCAGATCCAGTTGTACAGGTCCATTTACAACCCTATAAATTGTCCCTAGGATGTAATGCTCTGTTTTTGCCTTATTTGGAAGAGTCATGAATATTAATGTTGAGCTCTGCTCTGATTGGCTTATTTCAGCAGCTCACAGCTCACAGCAGTTCAGTGAAGCGGCTTGTGAGTCCTGACCACTCTGACAGAACAAGACCGACTAAATGACGACACTAAGCAAAACATCTCAAATGGAGATTGAAGAAATGCAGCTTACTTTCATTTGGTGTTTTCAGATCATCCGCGCGTGAGAAAGAGCTCGCGTTCGTGCTGTTGCCAGATTTCAGTAATTAAATCCCCCAAACAGAGCTTTTCTGTGAAAAGAAACCCGTATACACTCCGGTTTTTACCTAAACATTTCCAATCTGGCAAGCATATGCACGCAAGCTCTCTCTCGCAGTTCGATCTAAGGAAAGTATCTACAGTTATATTTTGTAATACAAAATAATATTACCCTTTATCATTAGACACACTATTTAGTTTGGTATGGTACTTGGTGTTTCCTATTGTTACTGTACTAGCATCTTGCGTTATCTAGACAATGCTGTCTCTCTAAGAAACTTTCAATTTAATCAGAAATTGTTTAAACAGTCAATAAGTGGATAAAATCACTACTTACTGCTTGCAGGAATATAGTTGCCACTTTCTTCAGTTTAAGACGCTGAGCGAAGCTTGCTTCAAAAGGGGCGAACAAACGAACAATCTTAAATAAAATTGTTGTGGTATCGGAAACTTGGCACTTCTCCCTACAGTGAAGCATGGTGGTGGCAGCATCATGCTGTGGGGATGGTTTTCAACGGCAGGAACTGGGAGACTAATCAGGATCGAGGGAAAGATGAATGCAGTAATGTACAGAGACATCCTTGATGTAACCTTGCTCCAGAGAGCTCTGGACCCCACTGGGGCAAAGTTTTATCTTCCAACAGGACAACGAACATAAGCACACAGCCAAGATAACAAAGAAGTGGCTAAAGGACTATGTGAATGTCATTGAGTGGCCCAACCAGAACCCAGACTTGAACCCGATTTAATATTTCTAAAGAGATCTGAAAATGGCTGTGCACCGACGCTCCCCATCTAATCTAATGGAGTTTTAGAGGTCCTGCAAAGAAGAATGGGAAAAAGTGTCCAAAAATTGGTGTGCCAAGTTTGTAGCATCACGCTTAAAAAGACTTGAGGCTGTAATTGGTGCCATAGGTGCTTCAACAAAGTATTAAGCAAAGGCTGTGGCGGCAGTGGCTCAGTGGTTCATGTAGGTTGTACAAACCAGAAGGTAGATGGTTCGATCCCTGGTTCCACTAGCCTAGAAATCTAGACGCACCCTAGCGGCAGCAAATTTAATTTGCCCGCAAGTGTGGTCTAGCAACTCTCAATTCCTATCTGAGCTGTATTCCTCAGAATCTTGACGGCCCAATCACATCGTGTAGGTAGGCTATAGAGTCGGCGGGCGGGGCCATAATGACGACGGCCGAATTGCGTTTGCGTGCTTCTAGTAACACAGTCTTCTAGTAAACACAGAAACTGGCGAACGGCGGCGGTCTTTCGAATCAGCTTTGCCCGCGCCTCCGGAAGACTTGGAGTTAAGCTTTCCTCTGAGAAAAGAACAAAGAGCGGCACTGAAGTCATTCTTAAAAAGGGAAGATGTGTTTACAGTCTACGGTTCGGAGTTTAGCCGACCGGATACGGCGAATGTTCAGTCAGCGAGGAGCGAGCTCCCCTTCACCGTCGTTGCTCCGGTTGGTGTACCGCTATCCTATCGCGTGCAGAGGGAGTTTGAAAGACAACCGTTTATCCCGCCCCTCGGACTGAGCCCTGTCTATGGTGAGTTTCCAGACCAAACATCTTGATGTGGGTCTGGCTTGTCAGGCTATGGTTCCACCTGACCAAGTGTCGAAGTGTTTATGAGCAAGACACCTAACCCCAGCTGCTCCCGACGAGCTGGATGGCGCCTTACATGGCTGACATCGCCGTCGGTGTATGAATGGGTAAATGTGAGGCAAAAATGTAAAGCGCTTTGGATTAAAGCGCTATATAAATGCAGTCCATTTACCATTTACTTATGATTTTTGTTGTTGTTGTTGTTGTTGTTTCTTCTTCATTTTAATACATTTGCAAAGATTTCAGACAATCATATTTCACATTAAATGTCATATAAATTAATATAATATATTATATGTCAATATAAATTATAAATTAACAGTAAATTCTAGCATTTTATGCATACAATTGCATAAAATAAATACCAAAAAAATGCATAAAATGGAATTTAATTTCAACATTCACTCCCAACAAAACCTGCTGCAAAATAAAATCCACCCATGTGGTTTAAATTACTTCAACAAATTTTGTAGTCCTAACACAGATTAAGTAACCTTTTACGTTTTTTTTTCTTCTTTTTTTTTTCTACACATTTTACATATCTAAGTGGACTGAACACAATGAAATATGGTTGTGATAATATTCAGCAATTGTGTTGCTTTCGCTCATTTTAATTAGGTAAATTGAACAAGCAGACATTTTTTTTTCCAAATGCATGACTATTAAGTTCAATTTTGAATGCCTTGTTTTTGTTCAGTCTACACTACAATACAGTACAAAAACAGCGTTTTGTTTCTACTTTCTACTTTTTGTTTATTTTTAATTTTTACTGGACACATATAAAAGTGGATATAGCCTAAGTGTTATGTGGGCCTAATCACAGGTCTCTGTTCAAAACATTTTAAAGTACCCAAAAAGAGACGTGTTTCCTGTTATTTGGGCCAATGGAAATTCTGCAAAAGACCCGTGTAAGCTGAATGTAGATGAGTTGCAGAAATAGAATGCATACTATATGACCTCAATGACCTCATCTCAATCCAACATAACACTGCTATATATATATATATATATATATATATATATATATATATATATATATATATATATATATATATATATATATATATATATATATATATATATATATATATATATATATATATATATATATATATATATATATATAGCAGTGTTATGTTGGATTGTGATGAGGTCATTGAAGAAGGGTGGGTGAGTGGGTGACAGACAAGCCCACACATACAAACAGTGTAAAGGTTATGCGAATATTGGATTGTGATGAGGTCATTGGTGTGGGGGGAATAAAACACATACACACACATACAACATAGCCCATGAAGTCCCCGAATACTACTACTGTACATGACCAAGCCATTATTTCTCCCTGCAGACAGCCTTAACCCTAAGCCAGGAAGCAGTGGCCAATTTAGCCCAATGACATAATGCGTTATGATGGGCAATCAAGCCTGACTTTTGCTGACTCCTTCATAAAGCTAATGAAATCAATAGCAGTGTGGAAATGTGCACTGCACCCTTATGCCTTTTATAAGCGCTAATGCAGACTAATATGTGTGTGCTGTTTATGCATTTGTCTCAATATAAACAACTAGCAATTCAAAAAAGGTAATTTAGATAACCGAACTAGGAACAGGTTTTATATTGATAACTTTCCATTTTGGGATGTGATAGTCGACTTCATAAAAATAAAGAAATATATTTACACAAACTGCATACACTTGCCCTTTAAAGTTGCATAGAAATATGTTGACCTAGATACGATGATTATATTTACCAGCCTTTAGTCTTGTTTACTTCTTTTTTGGTTCAAGAAGAGCACAATCATTATTAATGTCTTGTTAGCTGCCTATAAAATCAGCATATATATATATATATATATATATATATATATATATATATATATATATATATATATATATATATATATATATATATATATATATATATATATATATATATATATATATAGCACACACATATATATATATAGCAACTACAATAATTATTATATTTTTTTCTCTGAATGTGATGTCTTCAAAGAGACATGCAACTTCTTGTATCTATGGACAACATGAGTCTATCCTAAATCTTGTTCAAAAATAGCTATTTTTTACAGTGAATAACACCTACTTAAGTTGACGTAGCCTATTTTCAGCGGAAAGAAAAAATATGTGAACCCCTCGCAGAATCTGTGAAACTGTAAATAATTTTAACAAAATAAGACAGATGATACAAAATGCATGTTATCATTTAAGTTAAATGCAGTTATTTTGAACTTTATATTCATCAACATAAAAAAAAGGGAATATAGGAAAATAGGAAATGTTTAATTTTTAGAATGATTTCTGAATGATCATGTGACATTAAAGACTAATTTCTTGATTTTTTTCCAGGTGACTTTTGTATGCCCCAGTCATTCTTTAGACAAATATGTTTTTTAATGAAGATTTTGACACTATTAGTATTGAGGGAGATTGGTGTCGATGAGTGCACATTAGCATGTTAAATTTTCACATGCCTTGGCAAAGCTGTTGATGAATTAAGATCTTGCCATCTGGTGAGTAGGCGGGGGAGAGAGAGAATGAAGATCAGTTTTGGGGAGGAGCGGGTGGAGCGGGCATATATCTCTGACTGGGGAGGCCATGACATAGAACACTAAATATGTTATTGACTGCAGGCTATATAATTAAAGACATTTAAACATATTGAAGTAAATTAAATTCTGAATGGAATAATATTGGGCATGTTTCAACTTTTATAATTGTAGATAGCTGATTCATAAAGATAGACTCATCAAACTATGATTAAATAAAATCATGTGCTGCTTTTCCTGTTCACAAGTTGTGTGAATGAAAGTGTCATCGTGTTCAGCTTTGGAGACTGACCAGCTTTTGATTCCTTCCAGGGTTCCACAGAAATGAAGACATGAAGGCCATTGAAGTTCTTCCCATCCTTAAAGAAAAGGTGGCATTCTTATCAGGTGAGCCAGTTGAAAATTTAGAGGAAAAAAGTTTTATTCATCGAGCGTCCAGTATACTGTAAAATATTTATACAGAGTTCTGTCATGAAACTCTAGATGTCGCAGGCTTCTTAGATCCTCTGCTTGCAATCACATCATTCTCTATAGGATAGAGTTGATTGGTTTCCACTGTATCATTAGCCAATGAGCTTGCGTCTAAACAATCAAATTCATGCCTATCATTTGCTTTAGTAATTTGCAGTGCAAAAGTCCTTCATCTTCCCTAGCTCCACCCGCATAGATCTGCAAAAATCTATGATTCATGTCGTCACCTTCATTTATATAGCACTTTTTAAAATATAGATTGTTTCAAAACAGCTTTACAGTGATAATAGAAAATTAATGGAAGAGAGATTGTTTTGGCTATTTATTAGCTCTAGAAAAAAGTTATTGTCCAACTAAAGTAAGTTTTTGATTGATTCGTTTCTTCTGTAAAAAAAAAAGTTAAAAAAATAATAATAATATATATATATATATATATATATATATATATATATATATATATATATATATATATATATGTATATATATATATATATATACATATTTACTTTGAGGTGACACCACATTTTTTAAAATAGAAAACTCTAATGCAGTAGTCTTGAAACAAAACCGTTATTATCTTCGTCTTCATTAGCGAGTGCTGATTAGATGCCGTTCCCACGGATCTCGACGCCACCCAGCTTGCCCCAATCCCCATTGCCAGTTATGGGAGCACCTGGTGTTGAAAGAGAGACGAGGTGAGAGAAAAGGAGACGGAAGTATGAGAGGAGACAAAAAAAAATCTTGGTCCGGTTCCTGAACACACTGCTACTCGGTCCTCAAACAGCCAAGAAGTCCTCACTTGTGGTGTCATGCGATGGTACTGGATGCCAGCAGCCAGCGAGCTCTCTGTCCCATCCCCCACACCACCCGTTGCTCAATCACTCCAATGTCACCGCCTCTGACGCCACTGGGGTCACCGCTCCCTCATGGGTACTACCTGACCTCCTCAGGGCCATAATCCCCCTCAGCAGCCAGCACTCTCTGACAGCGTATCCATCCTTCCAGGTTTTCGGCACCAATGTAGCAAAGTTAAAGGCTCAGGGAAGAAGGAGGCGGGAAACAGTGAACGTTTAACATATCTTTAATCATAAAATAATCAAACAACAAAACGAAAGTAAAGTGGCAGCCCCTAATGTACGACTGCAGCACAAACATAACACCAGGCCCAGTTCTCTCTCATATCGCACTGTCATTACTCCTCCTTTTATCCTCCTGGAGCTCCTCAGTGGGACTCGAGACCAGTGATGCATAGAGGTGACCCTTGTTAGCAATTGAGCCACCGACCGTGCTCCGTTCCCACAGCTCTCGGCCCCACTCTGCTTACCACACTGTTTCCCACTAATGTCACGTATGAGTGGTTGAAATGATGTGCACGACGAAGGATATAATCAAACCAACACAATCTTTGTAACACTCCTCAGGAAGAGGATGTATATCAAACAACAGAACAAAAGAGTACAAGGCTGTTACAATTACATTCTAAGACATTTAGAAGAGTTAGTGTCTTATCCAAAGGGCCATATTCCTATGAATATTAACAAGAAGAAACTTATTTGCAGTGACAGTCATTAACACTTTCAGATATCTGAGCTCAAAGGCAGAGCAGCATCACTGGGGAAATGCAGTGAATGTTTTGCTGGCTGCTGACCCAGATAGCTTACGAACATCTTAATCTTTGGCATGCCAACTCTCTTATCGTCAGCTCAGCTTGCCTAAGTAGAGATAAAACTCATTTCCAATTTTGCCCTTCTTCCACCTCTGCACTTCAAAGAGAGTTTAATGGAAGTTGGTATGCAATAACGATATGAAGCAATGATATTACTCTAGCAATGAAATGAGGCATCATATTCTGTATTAGACAAAAACTGGAGCTACTCAAACAGTTTTACTCGTAAATTTCTTGACGTGGTCAACTATCTCGATGTGGAAAAGTCGGCCATGGTGTTCCAAAGCATCACTATATACAGTAGATGTGCTAGTTGGACTTAGTTTTGTTTCTTGAGCTTCTTGAGTTGACCGATGTTGTTGTACCAGTTGACCAAATGCTTTGTTTATCTGACCTGCAGGTGGAAGAGATCGTCGTGGAGGGCCAGTCCTTACATTTCCAGCCAGGAGTAACCATGACAGAATACGACAGGAAGACCTTAGACGACTTATTGCATACCTCGCAGGCATCCCCAGGTACTTCTTGTGTCTGTGCATCTTTGTGTCAGTGTGACCATTATTATGCAACACAATTCATCAGTCATAATAGATCATGTGCAGCCAGTCAAAACGTTGAGGGATTGATTCCAAGGCAGAACAGGCATGGGAGTCAAGCAACAGCTGAAATTGTAACCTTTCAATTAAGTCACCATTGTGTTTACCTTAAGGCTGGTCCAGCTATCAGATTTTCAAAATGTGAGAGACCACAAGCATGACATTTTTTTTTTAAAGTCATAGATTTAACAGTTCTGTCTCAATAGTGTTTAGAGTGCAGCGATGTGACCAAGACAAGCAGATTCCATTCACAAACAGTGTAATGAGTACAGAGCAGAGCGTTCTTGTGAGCAAATTGATATCACACTTTACACACCTCACACCCTTGATGGTGTGACCTCACAATCTGATGAAATAATCTGTAGAACCATCAGGATAATACAGACTTAACCTAGGATTATTGGAAGGGGAGAATTGGGCCCAAAATCTACCGATCATCTTGTAGTGTGTGGGTACTTTATCAGCTCAAGAAAAGATTATTTGATATGTTTATTGGCTGGTACATTTATAATTACATTTATAATTTAATAAAGCTGTAGTCACATTTCCTAGCCTGACGTCGTCATACTCAGTCTGAAACTGCTCCAGTGGGCTGGAATTATGGGGCGTGTTTCAACTGAACCAGGAAAGACCTCAATTGGATAGACCTACAAACAATCAGAGCAACGGAGCTACATAACATTAGTTGTCAAATGTCAACTGCACTGTGTTGCCAAGTCTGCAGTTTTCCTGCAGGTCGAAGCGACCTCAATTATGTGATATATAGACCCTGGAATGCAAATCTTAGCAGGCAACCTTGCCAAAATAACACACATTCCTTGGCAACCCTTTCTGCACGCACGCTGGAATAAGTAACGTTAGGGAAAAAAAGTTGAGTGTAAATGATCTTTGCCGGTGTTGTAAAAAAAGAATTTAAGGATACACAGAGTACTTACCAACTCGATCAACATTTCTGAGAGAAATAGTGTAGGTGAATGCATAGATGAACAAGTTCTCCACTTAGAACATATTCAACCCAAACGCCTTTGATGACGTTACTGTTTATCATCTGTCCATCATCGTCTAAAGCCCGTCCTGACAATTTTATTGGTCCGAACTGTTTTTGTTCGGGCATAATTTCTCAATTATATGGATCAAGTCCAGACCAAACTGCCTGATCTCAAATGTTTTGGGCGGGGCTTATTTCGGCTGGCATCCAGGCTACACATTTCCCATTGCTAGGCGCAGTTTCAGAAGCAAAATCCAGTCATTTCAACAGGAATCCACACAATCAGGATCGGGAATCCCCGATTGGGAACCCCCCAAGTTTGTGGTCTGTTTAATACTTTCATTCATAAAGGATGCTGTATATTGACAAAACTGTAAAAAAAAAAAACTGTATGCTATTGTTTTGAACTTTATATTATCAAATAATCTAGAAAATCACCATTATCACCAATGCAACAGGTTTAGTTGGTCGTGCAAATTCACTGCGTTGACAGACCTGTTTAAAAGTGACTTGTGCATGAGTGCTGCTCTACACTACTCTGCTCTTGTCTTTTTGTTAGGAAGTTGTGCTCACTGGGGTGTTTGGATGATTGCTAGATAGTTGCTAGTGTGATCTAGGTGGTTGCTAAGGCTTTGCTAGGTTTCTGCTAGAGATGTCTAAGCAGTTGTGATGGCATTGCTAGACATTTGCTATAGGGTATGTTAGGGTTGCTAAAGCGTTTCTTTGTTGTTGCTAAGATGTTCGTGTGGTTGATGTCGTTTTACTTAGGGGTGTATTTAGGTGGTGTAATTACTCTGTGATTGCTATGATGTTGCTAGGCAGCTGTTAGGGTGTTCTAAGTGGATGCTATGACATTGATGTGTTCTGAGTGGTGTTGCTTGGGGGTTTTAGAGGGTTGTTAAAGTAAGTGCCCACTAGGGTGTTTGGCTGGTTTCTAATGTGTTTGCCATTGATAAGGCATGCTATAGGTGTCTAGAGTGGTCTGAGCAGTAGTGATGGCGTTGCTAGCCTTTTCTGTAAGATGTTTGTTTTAGAGGGTTGCTAAAGCATTTCTTGGTTGTTGCCAGAGTGTCCTGTACAATTGCTAAGGTGTTGCTAGGTGGCTGCTAGGGTGTTTTGAGTGGCAGTTATTGCATCAATGTGTTCTAAGTGGTGTTGCTAGGTGTTTGCTTAGGAGTTCTATGTGTTACTAGGGCATTTGCTGGTTGGTTTGGTTTGCTGTGCAGATGCTAAGTGGTTGCCAGGTTATTATTTGGGGTTGCTAGGATTTTGCTATGTGGCTGCTAGAATGTTCTGAGTTGCTGCTTGGGCATTGATGTGTTCTTAGTGGTGTTGCTGCAAGGGTGTCTCAGAGGATTGCAAGAGCGTTGCTAAGAGGTTACTAGGATTGTTGCTAGGCAGTTGCTATAGTGTTTTAGAGGGTTGGTAAAGCGTCTCTTGGTGGTTGCTAGAGTTTTCTCTGTAGGGTGATTGATAATGAAATGAAAACTCTGCTCAGAGAAGCAAATTCAATTACTGACCAAAAGTTTTAATTTAATTTATTTTTATATCTATATTCATATACAAGCCATGTCTGTTGCAAGGAGATGGCTAAGCTTTTAACACATTTTTTGGCAACCACCCAGAATGCCTTGCAGGTTTATTTAAACTGCTGTGATTAGGTAAATATGACCTGCATTTTCTTCAGATATTCAAGTCTAGTTAATGCATTCTTTGTCAAATCCTGATTTTGTGTTTAATTTTTGGTTTTGAAGCTTTCTGTACTCTGGTCTGTTTAGACATCACATGGCCAATTTGTCTTTTGCCTGCTGTGTCCTTCTGTAGTTAGCATTGATTTGACTCAGTGAAACTCAACCAGCTCCACGTGAATCTCTGCTTTCAGCCATGAGGGTTCCAGCTCTGCACTGTTCAAAACTTTATGTAGGTTATCATCTGCCTCAGGGTTCTCCCAAACTTTTCTTCAGTTCAGTTGTCATAATCCTTCTGTTTGAGCCACTCTGAATAATATACAAATTAAACACTCTCAATGGCTGTAAACACATTCTCCACGTTTTTGTCACAGTATGTGACAATTTGAAAAATAAATATCAAACTTCCAAGGGCATATCATTAAGTTATGAATGCTATAGGAACATGTCCCTTTACCAATATCCAGTGATACTGAATTGTCCCTAGCAATAATTTTGACTGTTTTTATGTCCCCACCAATTTCAAAATAAAACCTATGCCATTGCTTACTTCTGCCAATTTGCTTGGAAGTGCAGATTTTTAGTATTATGTTGGAGACCCAGATGTGGCCCCTGGTTAGGAAAACAAGCCCTTTAGTGAGGGAGTGTATAGACGCTTACGGTTGTTGGTTTTGGTGTCTGGTGTGTATCAGATAGCCAGGGGTGTAGATATGTTGTTTGGCCTGAAACTGCAGATTTTAGGCCGCACTGGTTGTCCTCCATCCTTCTTCCATTTCTTTTCTACTTTTATTTCTTCACTAATAAAGATATTCTCTCTTCCTCACTCTTTTATACTCATTCTTTCTTAAGGGACTTGATACAAATTAATCTCAATGCCATCAAAACCACACTAATAATGATAACTTGTCGATCAGGGGTGCATTTCATGTACAATGATCTAACTCACTGCTTAGCTACCATTGCATCGTTGAAAAAATCAACTAGCTATTCACGACTGTTTCTCGAAACCGTATTGTTGCAAATCTATTGTTCAACAGCGTTGGTTAATGATGTCACACAGGTGGTGGAATAATAACTGGTTTTAATTAATTATTTTGAGATCGAATTCATGCTTGATTTTTTGCTATAAATTATGTTCATGGCACCTGAGGACTAATTCTTATTTTTCTCAGTTATTTTGCTTTATTTCCAGATTCAATCATAGGCTCGTTCTTACGTACTAGAGCACTTTCGCACATGCGCACTCTTCAAAAAGGTGCTTTAAATCTCTTGACAATCTAAAAGACATGAATTGCATTTGTATGTATTTGAAATAAAATATATAGATTGTACTTAATGTCAGGTTGCTTATTTTGATAAGATAAGGATTTATTTAGTCCACATTGCCATGCAAACAAGAAACTCCGCTTCTAACCACAGGTTGAGATCTGTTATTCCAATCACACAAGTTTACGATGCTGTTTGCTAATGTTCGTTGGAACTATGGTTTCGGAAAACACAGACTGGTTGAACTATGCTGATAACAACGGAATTTGCGCCCATAGTTGGCTAACAAGGCTTTTGGGAAATGTACCCCAGTTAGTGAGATTAAACCCAAAATGTGTGTAATGTCCTACAATGGATGTCTATAGTGTAAGGCATTCCTCAGTAAAAATGTCTAACCATACACTGTTTTCAATGTAAACCCACAAGACTTGCATTTTATGTTGATATAGATTAGGTTAATAAAATCACTTTTGTTCAATTTTTTAGCTGATAAATGTGGTCATTTTTATATGATACATGCAATAATATCAGACAGAGACTGTTTAAAAGTGCCCTAGAATGATTTGAAACAATATGTTAAATTGTTCTCTAATATCTAAATAGAGGGTATGTGGCTTATTTAAGGTCAAAATTTGTCCAGACACAGTTGTACAGGTCCATTTACAACCCTAGAAATTGTCCCTAGGATGTAATGTTCTGTTTTTGCCTTTGGAAGAGTCATGAATATTAATGTTGAGCTCTGCTCTGATTGGCTGTTTCACTGCACTGCTGCTCAATGACAGCTAACAAATCTATACCATCTGACATGGCAATGATTTTACAATGATAGCTTCTCAACTTTGAATCACGAACTGGGTAGTGTGTAAATATGTTGTTTGTCAATTTATTTAGCCAAACAAAGTAATGTAGAAGCCACTCAAAATAGTCAGTGTCATGTTTACTACTCATCTGCTGCAAAATAATCATACTTCAGTTCTCAAAAATGTATATTTATTTAACAATTTGACTAGAAGCCTTGTCAAATGACTATCGTTTCAGGTGGAGAAGGTGACGTTAGCTACAAGAATCGAGTAATCGATCTGTAAGCAACTAAATAGTAGTAGTAAACGTAGTTAGCTTCTGAGTTATGTTTTAATGATAAAGTATAGGCTAATTTAGATTTCAATCCGTCAAAAGGGATCGACTTACGTATCTACTGTCGTATTTTATGACAAACTGTTATGTGAGCTACTTGGAGTTTCCAATACCAGCATCTTGCGTTAGATCTAGACAACACAGGGGATATTATCGTAATGTTATCTTACTAAGAAACTTTCAATTTAATCCGAAATGGGTTCGACAGTCAATAAGTGGATAAAATCACTACTTACTGCTTGCAGGAATACGGTTGAAATCGGCCCTTTCTTCAATATCAGACGCTGAGCGAATCCTGCTATATTGCCCCAGGTTAGAAAAACTCTCCGTGGTGAAATGGGCCGAGCAAACAAACAACTTGAATTAAATTGTTGCGGTAGCCAATTGTAAATAAACATCAACCATGACTGTTGACATTTTTCATCTGTGGGAAAGCTATGAAAAGTCCTGCCAGGAACATGACATCTGTGATGATCTGCCGTTTTGGCTATCGTCGCGTGACGCTTGTTAATTTGCTGAACTCCCGACAGCTGCATATTGCGCAGTTCTGCATGAAAATGAATATGTATGCCCCTGACATGCAAATGTTGGGGGCGCACATGTTAAAGGGATCCCATGGTGTTGAGACTTGTATGGCTTAATATAACATAAATTATGTCTCTTACTGAATTATGTGGTAGAAAACCCATGAAAGATCTACGTTATTTAAAAAATCGATTTTATATTTGGACCATGGGCGGCGCCATTTTGTTTGCCTTCTAGGTTGATGACGTAGAGTGGTTGAACTCCTCAATCAGCTGGCGTTACCCGTTGCTATTTTTACCACAACGCAACTCGAAAATTGTTTCAGAGTTAAACAAAACAAATGAATTGCTTTGTAATTGTACTTAAAACACACTCAAACACACATGTGCACACAAACTCACCTACACAAGTCACAAACAGATCGGCGGGCGCGCACACACACACACCTGACTGCTCTGTCTCAATCGCATGCATCATCACCAAAACATCCTGCCTCTCTTCCTCACGTTACTTTATCCCATCGTCCTACCTAGATATTTCCCTCTGCTGGTCACATTAGGCATTATAGTTAATCTACTATCAACAGTCTATCTAGGGAACAGGATGTGTTGAACAGGATCAACACAGGGAATAGATTGAGGGGTATGTATGCGCGCGCAGTGCGTGCGTGTGTGTGTGTGTTCGCGCCGATCTGTTGGGTGTGTGTGTGTGTGTGTGTGTGTGTGTGTGTGTGTGTGTGTGTGTGTGTGTGTGTGTGTGTGTGTGTGTGTGTGTGTGTGTGTGTGTGTGTGTGTGTGTGTGTTCGCGCCGATCTGTTGGGGTGTGTGTGAGTCTGTGTGAGAGAGAGAGTTGTGTGCACATGTATGTTTGAGTTCGTGAAGTCGGACAGCTGTTTGTAAATCGGCTTTACTCGTTATCGCGCGGTGGAACGTGAGACTGAATGACTGCACTCGAACATGTCCACTATGGTGTCGGACAACACTACAAATGTCCGTCCCTTCAAATAATGCCCTATTTAAGGGTATAGGGTCGATTTCAGATTCAGCCCCTGTCGTGGAGACTGAGCAGCCCAACATCTCGATTGAGACAGAGCCTGTCGTGTGCGCGCCCGCCGATCTGTTTGTGACTTGTGTAGGTGAGTTTGTGTGCACATGTATGTTTGAGTGTGTTTTAAGTATAATTACAAAGGAATTCATTGGTTTTGTTTAACTCTGAAACAATTTTCGAGTTGCGTTGTGGTAAAAATAGCTACGGGTAATGCCAGCTGATTGAGGAGTTCAACCACTCTACGTCATCAACCTAGAACGCAAACAAAATGGCGCCGCCCATGGTCCAAATATAAAATCGATTTTTAAAATAACGCAGATCTTTCATGGGTTTTCTACTACATAATTCAGTAAGAGACATCATTTATGTTATATTAAGCCATACAAGTCTCAACACCAGGGGATCCCTTTAAGGATCTCGACGATTGCGTCACAGTTGCCGTTATGTTGAAAATAGCCTGTTTTTCCGTGGTGATTTTGACAAACAAGATTTACATATAAAGGAGGAGGCAATGATGTTTGAGACTTACTGTATGTGATGTCCAAGTAATGAACTCTTGTTATTTAACTATGGCAAGGTTAATTCAATTTTTTCATTCTAGGGCACCTTTAAATAGAGAAATGCATCATTGGAAATCACATCGATAATAACACATAACATTTTAAAGAAAAGTAATACTGCCGTTTAGGGGTGGGCGATATACCGGGAGACATGATTAAAAGCTAGAAATTTGTCAACCAGTAGAGATTTTAACTATCATCTCCATCGCAGTTCAATTCATTTGATGTTGCCGTGCGGTCACAAAAGCTTCTCGTTTTAATTTGTTTTTAAGCACTGTGGTTTAGAAATAGGTGATTTTAAACAGTTGAAGCACAATTCACAGTGAAAGGGAACTAATTTCATCTTATACACACACTCAGAGAGAATGTTTTTCAGCACTGCCTGAGAGACGAACAACATGAAGCTTTGCTCATAGAGCATTTGAGAACTGAACAGAGTGCTTTTTGCCACCTAAATGGGCTTGAACGGTTAATTACGTACCTATGTCTTAAAGGGTTAATTCAGCGATTAAGCATATGGCTCTGTATCAGTAGAAACCCTGGAGTATATTCAAATGATTGAGCTCATAAGCTCATGACGTTAAATGTAATCTGACTCCTGCAGTTAGTGCTGCTGTGACACTCGCGGTGACTCGATCATTGTATTGAATAGACACGTTCAGTATTTAATTGTAGTGTCTGTTCTCTAACTCAGTCACAGTAATCCAGTAGCAGTGGCTTTGGGAATGGCCTCACAGGGCAGTGAAGCATTCTGGGAGTTGTAGTCTTTCATCCCCATGAGACAAAAATACATTTTCTGTCTTTTCTCAGTCTAGAAGGCACCAAATTCATAAATAATTTCACATTTCTACTACATTAATGACCCAGTTTAAATACAGATTCATCATTCCAGTCCTTGAGAAATTGAGAAAGAACATCAATTTTCAAGCTTTTTTTAAACATTTGGCATCTTTATACCTTTTATGTAGTATTTCTAGTGCTTGAAGTTTTTCAGGTCTATTTCATTTGTCTTTGTTCTATTATAGTTTGTTTGCTTTGCTCTTTCTTTATCACTGTTTTTTTTGTCTTCAGTAAGCTTGCTTGAGATTTTTTTATGCTAGTATTAGTATTTTAAATGATATTAAAAATGGTGATTTTTATTTTATTTATGTATTTAAAGCAAAAATAACTATTGTGATATATGTCGTTATCATGAATTAAAATTATTCATATCATGATATAAGATTTTGGTCATAATGCCTACCCCTATCGCCACTAAAATTATGATTTAAAGAACATTACCTCAATTAAAATAAACAAAAATTCATTAGATCTTAAAATTACAGGCATGTTTTTGTGTGTGTGTGTGTGTGTGTGTGTGTGTGTGTGTGTGTGTGTGTGTGTGTGTGTGTGTGTGTGTGTGTGTGAGCCTGTTTATGTGGTTTATGAGGACACAAATTTGTATAACTACATGGGTATTACACTGGTATTACACTATAAATGTGGTTTATGAGGACATATCAAATGTCCTCATAATTCAAATGGCCTTAAAAACATGTTTTTTTTTTTGAGAAAGTAAAAATGCTGAATGTTTCCTGTGATGGGTAGGTTTAGGGGCAGGGGCAGTGTAAGGGGATAGAAAATACGGTTTGTACGGTATAAAAACCATTACGCCTATGGAGAGTCCCTGTAAACCAGATAGACCAACATGTGTGTGTGTGTGTGTGTGTGTGTGTGTGTGTGTGTGTGTGTGTGTGTGTGTGTGTGTGTGTGTGTGTGTGTGTGTGTGTGTGTGTGTGTGTGTGTGTGTGTGTGTGTGTGTGTGTGTGTGTGTGTGTGTGTGTGTGTGTGTGTGTGTTTTAGTTATGTATCTGTGTATGATGTCAAGTCAGTCTCTTATTGAATTTTCAGCAGTCATTACTGAATAAAAGTATACTTTAAAAAAATAAATACAAATTAAGTCTTGAACCCAGGCTTGGTAATGGTAGCATACATATATCATCCCACATCATGTTATCTACTTCTCTTGTTTTCTCTGTCTCGCTCTCATCCCTCTCTTCATTCTATGTTCTTTCACACCCCCACCCTTTTTTCATTTCTCTCTCTCTCTCTCTCTCTCTCTCTCTCTCTCTCTCTCTCTCTCTCTCTCTCTCTCTCTCTCTCTCTCTCTCTCTCTCTCTCTCTCTCTCTCTCTCTCTCTCTCTCTCTCTCTCTCTCTCTCTCTCTCTCACTCTCACAGAGAGGGAGGTCAGAATGATTTAGAGTTGTTCAGTGCTCATTCCTGTTTAAGAGTCAGACCAGAGAAGTGCAGCTGTGGATATGAAAACACCCTTGAGTTAACAGGCTGTTTTTCAAGCTGGAGAGCTCTTTAGTTACCATTTTATTTGTTTATATAGTCGTTTTATGTCAATTTAGCAAGAAGGGTTTGGGTAATTATGTTATTGTTATGTTAATGTTATTTTTCATGCATGGTCCCTTCAATTATATTCGATGTACTAAAACGTGTTTAAATTGAGAGGGATTTATAGATATCCCTGAAAGCAGAGGCTTTCTTTTAACTCTCCCTAATGATGTGAGTGTCAGCGGTTTGCAGAAGAGCTGATGCTGTGCTTTTTATTTGTTTATGTAGTGAGGAGGTGAGCAGACATGGCTTCACAGTCATCGTGGATATGCGAGGATCTAAATGGGACTCTATCAAACCTCTGCTGAAGATCCTACAGGAATCGTTTCCTTCCTGCATCCACGTCGCTCTCATCATCAAGCCTGACAACTTCTGGCAGAAACAGAGGACGAATTTCGGCAGTTCCAAGTTTGAATTTGAGGTAAGCACTTTAAAAGGGAATTTATGTTTAAGAAAGTGATAATAATGTAACAGTTCTCTTTATGTTATATTTGAAAATATATTTTGTTGTTTTTCTAAAATGTTTTTCTAAAATATGTTGTCTGAGCTGACAGCACTTTTTCAAGGAAAATATAAATTAATAAAAACGAAGCGATAGCACAAACTACTTAAGTTTTACTAGAACGTTCCATCTTGCTGGTTCGAAAGTAGAGCTGTCAAAATTACTTCTGACCTATTTAGTCAAACAGCTGAGAGGAAGACACATGCAGTAGTGTTATATTTAATCTGAAGGCTTAATCTCCCAATGGAGGTTTCTTAAATTAACACATCTAGTGCCGCACAAGCTTAAACATTTTACCACATTGTAATATATATGTAATTGATACATATTAGTTTTCAAAACTGCATCACAAATATGATTTGAAGCTGTTTACATGTAAACACTGGAAAATTCTTCATCAATGTAATGCAGACCAGACTGTCTTGAACTACCGCTCTCAATTCACCACCAAGTCTCAAGTGTCCACTATCCCCTCATGTGTCTTCTGTTGTCTCTGATAACATGACCTGAGCTGCAATCTCTGGAATGTTTTTCTGGCTCCTTTAAGTAAATTGTTCAATGTAACTGATCCAATAGGGTTTGCATTCATCATCCAATCAGTGTTTAATTCCACTGTTGTTTTAAATAACAATTGCAACTTCTTGGAAACCTCCCACTGACAAAAGCGATCCATTCAGGACCTAGAGCTGCCGAATTATTATCATAGGTTGTAGTGATCTGTTTTGGTTGTTGTAAAAGATGTCACATCAAAAAGCACACCCTCGTGTAAAACAATACATTTTGATATTAAAATGCAAAAATTAAGACATGGCCAAAAATGTGTTAAATAAAATATGTCAAAACTTATAGAAACAATGCAGAGAAATCAAACATTGATAGCAAAATATTAAACATTATTTCAAAACCTAGTAAATTACTTTTTTTTCCTCTTCATTTACATATTTTAGTTTTCTTTTTAAGTTCTAGACTAAATGAACATGTAAAATATTGCCTTAGCAACTAGATAACGTTTTTTTTCTAAATCTAATGCATTCAGAATATGAACCCAAGTGTCCTACTTTCATCCTTTTCAGACCATCATGGTGTCCCTCGAGGGTTTGACCAAAGTCGTAGATCCTTCCCAGCTGACTCCAGACTTCGAGGGCAGTCTGGATTACGACCACGAGGAGTGGATTGAAGTTCGAGTGGCCTTTGAAGACTTCACGAGCAATGCAGCTCGCATCCTAGCCCGTTTGGAAGAACTCCAGGACATGGTCTCCCAGCGGGACCTGCCGTCAGACCTGGACGGGTCTCGGCGCGCTATCGAGGAACACGCGTCTCTGAAGAAAAAGGTCACTAAAGCTCCTGTGGAGGAGTTAGATACTGATGGTCAACGCCTGCTTCAACGAATCCAGTGTGGGGAGAAAGGCAGAGGAGATATCCAGGGATTAGCTCCAAAAGTCCAGGCTCTTCTGGATAAACTCCACGGCACACGCCAGCATCTCCACCAAGCCTGGCACATGCGCAAAGTCAAACTGGATCAGTGCTTCCAGCTGAGACTTTTTCAGCAGGACGCAGAGAAGGTGTGAGCATGTACTACAGTATGTGTGAGGTTTAATAAGGACAGAACTTAAAGGGTTAGTTCACCCAAAAATGAAATTTATGTCATTAATGACTCACCCTAATGTTGTTCCACACCCATAAGACCTCCGTTCATCTTCAGAACAAAGTTTAAGAAATTTCTATTTAGTCCAACAGCATATCTAGGTGTATGCACACTTTACTGTCCATGTACAGAAAGGGAATAAAAACATCATCAAAGTCGTCCATATGTGACATCAGTTAGTTAGTTAGAATCTCTTGAAGCATCGGAAATACATTTTGGTCCAAAAATAACAAAAACTATGCCTTTATTCAGCATTGTCTTCTCTTCCGGGTTTGTTTTCAATCCTCAAAAAAAGATTCAAACAGTCATGAATCAGCGGATTGATTCATGATTCGGATCGCGTGCCAAACTGCTGAAATCACGTGACATTGGCAATCCAAATCATGAATCAATTCACTGATTCACAAGCGTTTGAATATTTATTTGAGGTTTAAAAACAAACGCGGAAGAGAAGAAAATGCTGAATAAATTTGTAGTTTTTGCTATATTTGGACCAAATTGTATTTTAGATGATTTAAGAGATTCTAACTAAACTAACTTATGTAACATATGTACTACTTTGATGATGGTTATATACCTTTGCTGACATGGACAGTAAAGTGTGCATACAGATACGCTGTCGGACTAAATATAAAATATCTTAAACTGTGTTCTGAAGATGAACGGATGTCTTACGGGTGTGGAACAACATTAGGCTGAGTCATTAATGACATCAATTTCATTTTTGGGTGAACTAACCCTTTAACAGGTTTACATATATAATATAAGGTTAGGACAATAACATAAGATAAGATACAACCTACATAGAGCATTTGATACTTATTTATACTCTATATAATTTCATGTGAAAATTCAAGGTCTAAAACAGGACGTTTAGTGCCCTCTCACAGCTCCTCATTTCTGCAAGCCTACTCTGCTCTGGGTTGACTTTCCTAAAAGCCTTATTAGCCAATTATGGTCGCAAGTTTCGTAAAATTTTGTTGGTAAAGACGGAACTTGCGATCACTTGCGAAAAAAGGCCCAGCCCCAGTCTGTTGTGATTGGTCTAAGTTTACAGGGCATTTTGAAAACAAAGCGATACCATGTCTGAATTTCAGCTCTGGAGGCTTCCTCAGTGCTTGTATACATAGTGATATGAACGGTAACGATGGCGTTTTTCCCCCGAATAAATTCCTCCTCATTCGTTTGAACAGCACAATTCAAACTCTTCCCGTCTCTACTACAACAACATTGTTAGAGGGCGGGTCAAAGCAGACGTTTTTCGAAAGCAGCCAATGAAGCCCATAGGCTGGCATTCTGCTAATGTTACATTGTTACATACAAGTAGGTAGGCTATGTCACAGGAGGTGAGACTGGAATCAAGGATGACTTGTTTTGGCAGCTCAGAGTCTTTCCTTTAGGAGTTAATAGCTTTATTTGTTGTGCACTGATCTTTAAAAGTTTGCAGACCGGTTACACCCAAAAACAGCCATATTACATACTTTATTAAAGGTAATATCTGAACCTGGTGCTGACACAAGCATCATAGTGACAACAGTCAGTCATATTACTTTTCCAGTGTTGCATGAACGCAATTGGCTGGCATATGCACTAGGGCATTTGCATAGGTGATCTGATTGGCTGACGCCTGTGTTGGCGCTTGAAAAGTTGAACAATTTTCAACTTCTGTCACGAGCAACTGAAGTGACGCGACAAAATGAAATAATATGAATTTTATTTTCAATAAAGGTTTCAGAGGTTTCAATAAATGAGAAGCGCTGAGAATGTGAATGCAGCAGAGTTTTTTAGTGTTTTCAAAAAAGGTCACTTATGTTCACCAAGGATATATTTATTTGATCAAAATACAGTAAAATACTTCATTATAGTCATCAGTGTCATATGATGCTTCACAAATCATTGGAATATTCTTAAGATTTTTTTTTTTTTTTTTTTTTTAGGATTCTTTGATTAATAAAAAGTTAAACATTTAATAAATAAGCATTTAATTTAAAAAGAAATGCTGGGTCACATATTTGCCTTTACTGTCTTTTAATCAATTTCATGTATTTAAGTATTAATCTCTTTTTAAAAATCATATTAACCCCAAACACTTGAATGATAGTGTATGGGAAGTAAGCACAATTAAATATGTTATATCAGTAATATAAATGTTACGAGCAAAAATAACAATGATAATTTAATTAAAAGTCAGAATTTATCTTAAAAATACAAAGAAAACCACAAAAAAATCTAATCAGATGACATAATTTGTTATGGTTATTGACAAATAACTTTTAGATTTTATAGAATCCTTTAAAATTTAAAATGAGCAAATCTTTCAAAATGTCACCAAACGTTTGAGAATGCACAGATAAATGTTGAAAGAGTGTGATTAGTGATATAGTGTGATTTTATGAGAGTGTATTGACATGAAAACAGTATTCCAGTATGTTTCACAGCCCATGTCTTCCATTTTTTCCTCTCAACAGATGTTCGATTGGATTGTCCATAATAAAGGCCTGTTCCTGACAACCTACACAGAGATAGGAGCCAAACATCAGCACGTGCTGGAACTGCAGACCCAACACAACCACTTTGCAATGAACTGCATGGTAAGACTGTGTCCAGTGGTCCAGCAGTAATATCTGTCACCACCTGAGGCATTATAACAGTGCAGCGTGATGAGTGTTACATCATTCAAATGATGTGCGCTTGTACACGTGCCCTGACTGACTTAGTCCTGGAAAAATGAAAATGAATAGTCATGTCAATATATGCTTGAAGCAAGGCCGTAGCCATGTCTTGAACGCTGGAGCAAGCATTTTTTTTATAAAGCCTATTGAAACAGAACAGTGAAGTAAATGTGTAAGTCTAGTCAGGAAATAATCATTTTAAATGTAATGATATATATATTTTTTTGTATGCCTAAAATGTGGAAAACGTAAATTTTTTCTTGTCTCTTCACACCCAGTTAGGAATTGACATAAATGCATATTTTCAATTCATAACGGTCATATTTGAGAAAAGAAAAAAAAGTTGAGTAGTTTGCATCACTGGATGTTACTGTTGGTCGTTTAAAGGGGTGTTTCTGTGGGTTTTTTCTAGGCTTGGTTGTGTTTATGGGGCGCAGTATAACAAGTCATAAAGGGATACTTCACCGCTTTTTCATATGAAACTGTTATTCCCGTTACTAAAACGAGTTGATACATATCTCTCTCGTCTCAGTACGTGCACTTAATCTCTCTGACGCGTGGTGACGATCTGATAGCATTTAGCTTAGCCCACTAAGCCCAGTTCATTCACTATGGTACCAAACAGAGATCAAGTTAGAAGCGACCAAACACCTCCACATTTTCCATATTTAAATACAGATACACAAATTGTTGAACGATCAAGTATGGTGACAAAATAAAACAGCGCTTTTCTAATCGGATTAAAAAGTAGAACTACAATGTATGGCAGAATAGCACTTCTGAGAGGACTTCGGCTGGGCGCAGTAAAAAGTCCCGGCGGAAAAATCTTCTCTCACATCCCCTATTGACAGAAATGAGAGAGTGAGGGGGAGATGTGAGGGAAGATGTTCACGTTTTATTTTATGTCACCATACTTGATCGTTCAACTATTCGTGTAACTGTATTTAAATAGGGAAAACGTGGAGGTGTGTGGTCGCTTCTAACTTGATCTCTGTTTGGTACCGTAGTGAATGAACTGGGCTTAGTGGGCTAAGCTAAATGCTATCAGATCATCACCGCGCGTCAGAGCGATTAAGTGCACACACTGAGACGAGAGAGGTATGTATCAACTCATTTTAGTTTAGGGAATAACGGTTTAATATGAAAAAGCGGTGAAGTAACCCTTTAATACTTTTTTTTCTTATATTTTACCTTTATTCCACACTGCTGTCTCCACTGTCTGAACGGCTCGTTTGCTTCCTGCTTCTATGAAGCCCATCCCTCCGAAAACCGCAATGGTCTTAGATTGGTTATATGCTTGTCTGCAACACTCTAGTCTACTGCAACAGCTCTCCCTTGCGTAATGACTGTGACGCGGCCTCGCCCACTTTGTAGTGTGTTTGCGGGGGCAGTGTTTATGTTAATAGCAAGGGTTTATGATGTGACCAACCCGGGAAGAAGCTTGTTGTAGTCTAAACCGGCCGTTTTTGTAGGCAATAAACTGCCATAACTTTAAAAGACAATATCTCCGTTTGCATTGAACTTTCAGCGCTGTAATTTTGCAGATAGTGTTAATGCTCAAGCAGCAACATTACACACTAACTAAAGTTAAAAAGGGAAATCGCATGCAACTACCTCTTTAACATTTCTGTCACAAAGCAGTTCAAATGTATTAAATGATTGGCTCACCTAATTTTCTTTAAAAAAAAAATTAAACTAATGCTTCATGCTTGAATTCACAAAACTCTGCCTACTTTGATTTGATTGGCAATCATTGCGCTGTTGACTGTTGAGGCAGACCAGACTAAAAATGTAACTTTTAAACCTTTTTGTCATCCTAACAACAGAATACAGAGCATTACGTAATGAAGTGCAGTAGAGCCGTGCAAAAAATTTAAATATTGGCAATTTGGTTATTTCTTATTATCGGAGATGTCTGTGGTGGTTACAACCCTGGCTTGACCAAATTTTCCCACAAAAAAAGTAGTACCAGTAATTTTTTAACTATGTGGGGAAATGGTTTGGATCATTGGATCAAAATCATACAGAAAAATGCAGAAAGTTTTCTATGAGGGTTGTGTTGGGGGATAGGTTTAGTGTTTAAGAATACACAATACAGTGCAGTAAAATCATTATGTGGAAAGTCCCCATATAACATGGAAACCCAACGTGTGTGTGTGTGTGTGTGTGTGTGTGTGTGTGTGTGTGTGTGTGTGTGTGTGTGTGTGTGTGTGTGTGTGTGTGTGTGTGTGTGTGTGTGTGTGTCCTTGTTTATATTACATTGTGGGGACCAAATCCTCAATCCGAGGGGCGGGATAAACAGTCTTTCAAACTCCCTCTGCACACGATAGGATAGCGCTACCACCAACCAGAGCAACGAAGGTGAAGCAGAGCTTGTTGATAGATTAAACATTCGCCATATCCGGTCGGCAAAACTCCGAACACATCTTCCCTTCTTAAGAATGACTTCAGTGCCGTTCTTTGTTCTTTTCTCAGAGAAAAGCTTAACTCCAAGTCTTCCAGAGTCGCGGTCAAAGCTGATTCGAAAGACCGCCGTTCGCCAGTTTCTGTGTTTACTAGAAGCACGCAAACGCAACTCGGCCGTCATTATGTTAAGCCCCACCCACCGACTCTATACATGATGTGATTGGCCCGGCCAGAGTTTGGTGTTTACAGCTCAGAAGGGTATTGAGAGTTGCTAGACGACACTCGCGGGTGGATTAGATTTGCTGCCGCTAGGGTGCGTCTAGATTTCTAGGCTAGAAGTCCCCACAATGTAAATGAATTTATAAATATACTAAATTATGTTGTTTTTTTTGTTTTTTTTATGTAAAAATGCAGAATGTGATGGGTAGGTTTAGGGGCAGGGGCAGTGTAGGGGGATAAAATGTACAGTTTGTACAGTATACAAATCATAACGTCTATGGAGAGTCCCCACAAAGATAGTGACGTACGCGTGTGTGTGTGTCTGTGTGTGTGTGTCTGTCTGTGCGTGTGTGCGTGCGTGCGTGCGTGCGTGCGTGTGTGTTTGTTTGACCTGGGCAGATTTGTTAATCACTCCCAGTAGAATATCAAAGGGAGAGAGTTTCACTAGAAAACGGCATGGCATCAATCACTGATTTTCCATCTCTATGGTCTCATCTGCCATCTGCCCATCCATATCTAAATGTTACGGCTGTTCAGCCAATAGGAGTGCATGTGTCTGCATGCAGTGTGGCCTCATACAAATGACCAATGCAGTGTAAATGGTTTTCACGTATTGGAAATTCATAGAGGTGTTTTTTATTTTTTCTCCAATTTTAAGGGCATACAGTATAGTATAAAATTTATATGAAGGATATGTGGAAAGAATGTCATACTTGATCTCAACCACGCATAAATGATGCATAAAGCATCCAAATATTTTAAGTCGTCACATTTATTAACAGTTGATGTTGCATAATTCATCCATTTTGACTTGAGATCTACAGAATATAATAATGTGATTATACAGCTCAATTCAGTTCAAAATTCAGCTTTAAAGCAGATCTATAGAAGACCAAGCCACGATTAATTCGAGAATCTCTCAAAAGAATAATTAAAATATGAAAACAATATGCATGTTTTGTGCACTTGGAATCCATATATGGCACCTGCTAGTGTTTCAGTCACTAAAAACAGTGGGACATTCTAAAACGCATAATGTCAAAAACACTTAAAGTGCCTTAATGTACAACAGTGATATTAAAAGATAAAATTCATACACCTTATTGATGATGCACACTATATACAGATGAGCAGATGAGCTCAGAATATGAATGCAGCACACAGTTAAGCGTTTTCTTCATAATATTTTTTTATGAAAATGCTTAACGATTGCGTTTATATACCAAGTTCATCTGCTTGCCTGTACATAGTATGCATCATTAATAAGATGCATATTGAATTATGTCTTTTAATATCACTGTCTTTCTACATTAGTCCTTTGTGCAAACCTGGTAAAAATGACTGGCAGGCAATGGAGGAAAGCCTTGATTTGCACGAGCGTATTTCATGAGTGTTTCTAATGATCTTGCACGTGCAGCCTATTTACTAATTATTGGAATTCATTAACATATGTTTAACAATCAAATCTACAGTTTATGAAGCATTTGCAAATCCAGAGGAGAGATTCTGTGCTCATTTTACACACAAATTAATAAATTAAAAGTAGCCATTAAACCAAATGGTACAACAGTGTGTATAAAATATAAACAATATAGAGATGGAATTTAAATAAATGTAGAATTAAATGCAGCTAAATGTTATTGTGCAGTTGTGTTATCCATCCTTAAATATTTACATAACTCTTAAAGTTATCACACTTAGCAATTAGGATGTTTTTATAGGTTGTTATCAGGCTTTTTGTTGCTCCTTTGTTGGTGTGTTAGGTTTGGCTGAGTGTGCTAAATCACATGCCCTGCCTCAGCTGTGAGAACTGTCTACCCCCTCTCACGTTGCTTTAACTGTGCCGAACTTAACGGATGAAATGCTTTGTCAACTGTTTGCTTTGGGTTAGCCTGACTGTCGGGCAGCCGGGGCAATGCAGATACCTCCTCAGGAAGTCCTAGGAGCCTTACTTCCTGTCTGATACGAGGCATGAACAGACGTAAACACTTAACACGTTAACTTGGATTGTGTCAGTTACTTGGCTTGTATTACTTGATAATTACTTGATTAATGCACGTTTTGTGTTTATCAGATTCGTTCTTATTTCTGAATGTTTTAATTTTACAGATAACTAGGTTGGACCATGCTGGCCAATAACCGAATAATCAAATGATAGATTGTAAAATTAATACTGAATGAAAACGAACATAACACTTTATAAGTGCTAATAACAAAAATAATGAAGAAAAAACGGTACTTTGCTATGAAAATGAACAGAACATTTTAAATATAAAAATATTAATATGAATTCATATTTAACTTTAAAATGTAAACAATTATTAGTAAATGTTGAAATTTACAATAAACAATACTTTTTATTAACCTTAGTTAATGTTACAGGTGGACTCTTATTGTAAAGTGTTACCAATTCAATTAAATACATACAATCAGGCTTAATATCCATATAGCCTTGAAATATTTATGCATCAAACAGATGCTCGATTGGATTGAGATCTGGGCAAGTTGGAGGACAAGTCAACACCTCAAAATCATTGTAATGCATCTCAAACCATTCCGGAGCCATTTGCTTTGTGGTAGGCACATTATCCTGCTGAAAGTGGCCACAGCCACCAGGGAATACCGTTTCCATTAAAGGGTAGTAACAATGTCAAAGTAACATCCACATGTATGGCAGGACCAAGCGGCAACCTCCCGCGATCACTCTTGAAGCTAATACGGAAGTAATGTAGACTGCAATTCCTAAACTGGCCACTAGAGGCAGGCTCCAGAAAGGAGCAGAATCTCATTGAGCCCCATGTTAAAATTCCCAACTTTACAGCAGGAAAAAAAAAATATATATACAGCCCGGTACAAATTGGTGTTTTGCTCTATATGGCTAATTTTGCCCTTCATGACAACTGTGAGGGGGTGATTTTTTTTATAACTCATTCATTATATAAAACCTTAAAGTTCTGCATAATTAAGGGCGTGGTTCCGTTGAGTGGAAGGTGGATAGCCAATTATCTGCTGTCTATAGTCATTGTGACACGCGATGACGCGATGGCAACGCCCAGCTCGTCTCTACTTTACGCTTCAGAACGGCTTATCAGAATACAATGGGTGACGTCTATGGGCAGGACCCAAGGTTTCCCAGCAGAACATTGTCCAACGCATCACACTGCCTTCGCCGGCTTGCCTTCTTCACATAGTGCATGGTGCCATGTGTTCCCCAGATAAGCGATGCACACGCACCCGGCCATCCATGTGATGTAGAAGAAAATGTGATTCATCAGACCAGGCCACCATCTTCCATTGCTCCGTGGTCTAGTTCTGATGCTCACATGCCCTCTTTCGGTGGTGGACAGGGGCCAGCATGGGCACCCAGGCTGGTCTGCGGCTATGCAGCCCCATACGCAACAAACTGTGATACACTGTATATTCTGACACCTTTCTATCAGAACCAGCTTTAACTTCTTGAGCAATTTGAGCTACAGTAGCTCATCTGTTTGTTCAGACCACACTGGCTAGCTTTCGCTCCCACATGCATCAATGAGCCTTGGCCGCCAAGACCCTGTCACAGGTTCTCCACTGTTCCTTCCTTGGAGCACTTTTGATAGATACTGACCATTGTGGGGAACACCCCAGTAGAGCTGCAGTTGTGGAAATGCTCTGAGTCAGTCGTCTAGCCATTATAATTCTGCCCTTGTCAAACTCGCTCAAATCCTTACGATTCCTCAGTCAATCGATAGGTCAACCTTCTTCCTTATTGTGATGTCCGAATGAAACGGCTTCAGGAATGAGGGAAAAAAAATGTTGGGTTGGACTTGATTTCATCCTTGTGATTTGACTTGTAGGAAGATGTATTTTGCAGTTAGTTGTGGAGGATATTTAGACCTGGCATCTGACAATTCACACGTCATGAAGAGTATAGATCTCGTTTCAAGGGGGAGGGGAGGTTAACATTTGTTAACACTTTAGGTGATGCACTTGCACGTTACTACATGTACTTACTATAGTAACTGTTAATTTTGCATAATTACAAGTAACTAATCCTAAACCAAACCATAAACATGTAGTATGAACATGTAGTTTATATTAATATTACTCAGTACTTATTTGAGTAAATACAATGTAACTATGTCACCTTAAAATAAAGGGTGAACTAACATTGATAAAAGAATACGAGGGCATATGCATTTTAAAACAATGATTATGCACACAAATAAATGATGTGTAATAAGCAATGCAACATTCTGTAATAAATAGGAAATTGTCCAATTGGCCTTAATAATTGTCCATTTTGATTTAAAGGGTTAGTTCACCCAAAAAGGAAATTTCTTTCATTAATGACTCCCCCCAATGTCGTTCCGCACCCGTAAGACCTCCGTTCATCCTCGGATCACAGTTTAAGATATTTTAGATATAGTCCGAGAGCTTTCTGTCCTTTGAATGTAAGTGTATGCCCACTTGCTGTCCACGTCCAAAAGGTAAACATCATCAAAGTATTCAATATTTGACAGACTAGTTAGTTAGACTCTTTTGAAGCGTCGACAATACATTTTGGTCCAAAAATATAAAAAATACGACTTTATTCAGCATTGTCTTCTCTTCTGCGTTTGTTTTCAAACCTCAAATAAAGATTCAAACGGTCATGAATTAGCGTATTGATTCATGATTCAATTTCACATTATTTCAGCAGTTTGCCAGTTTGACACGTGATCTGAATCTTGAATCATGACCGTCTGAGTCCTTATTCGAGGAACAGGGAAGAGAAGACAATGCTGAATAAAGTCGTATTTGCACCTAAATGTATTGTCAACGCTTCAAAAGAGTCTAACTAACCAACTGAAGTCACATATAGACAACTTTGATGATGTTTTCATTACTTTCTTGACGTGGACAGCAAGTGGGCATACACTTACATTCAAAGGACAAAAAGCCCTCGGACTATATCTAAAATATCTTAAACTGTGATCCGAGGATGAACAGAGGTCTTACGGGTGTGGAACGATATTGGGATGAGTCATTAATAAAAGAAATGTCATTTTTGGTTGAGCTAACCCTTTAATAGTGACTTACTATATGCTGATAGTGCACCCCCTAGAGGACTTCAGGGTCACTGCAGTTTAATAGCCTGCAAGTACTGTGACATTTGCAACATTTATTGACAGTAATTCAATAGGCGATTTATTAAGACGTTGATGTCCATCGCATGGGACACTGGGACCCTGGCTGTAACCTTTCGTAATAGACATGCTTAAGCAACTATGTCATTGGCTTCCAGGGGTAATGTCACCTGAGCGGAACGCTATGCTTGTCAAGTTGTAAATGAACTCAACCCCCACTCTCTTATGAAAGACAATCTGGAGGACAACATGTAGAAAACACTCCTCCAGCTAAAGGCATTTTACTCATGGCTGGGTAATCTCCCATCATGCCGGTGTATTGATTAGTCCCAGAGACATCCAGAGGGAGATATAATGTTCCAGGCACTCCTCCACTAATCACGTAGTCTTTCTAAGAGAAAAAAGGTTTTGCATAATAATATTAAACCTGGGCTTTATGTGTATCTGTAGAGTGAAGGGTAAACTGTCCTTGCGTGACTTTCCCTGTTTAAGTAGACTTCAGGGTCCAGTACTGTTATAAAGTGATTTTTTTCATGAGGAAGGCTTTTGTTCTACGGTATGTGTGTGTTGGCTGTGTTCAGGTCCTGTAATGTGATCTGTGTAAATGTAGCGCTTCCTCCAAATGCACTCTCATTTTGTGCTCAAGTGACACAACATCTTTTTCTTGATTTCACGTTTTAGATGGTCAGATAATTAACTTATTTCTATCCAAATATAGTAAATGTAGGAGTTTTAATAGAAAGAAAAAAACCCACTAAAATGTTTATTTCCGAGGGGATGGGGGTGGGGGGTGGAATTAACTTATTTCTATCCAAATATAGTTCATGCAAGAGTTTTAATAGAAGAAGAAAAAACTTTATATAATACTACTAAACTATTCATAAATCTAAAACTAAAACAAAATGTAATGTATTTTAGGTATTACAGCAAAACAGAAAGGGTGAAGAAAAAAGCAATACAAATGTAAAATGAAATGTGTAAAAACAATAGAGAGAGAGAGAGAGAGAGAGAGAGAGAGAGAGAGAGAGAGAGAGAGAGAGAGAGAGACTTTTGACTTTTAAACAGCAATTTAATTTACCATCAAAAATACACTTTTAAATACATACAAAAAAAAACACTATCTACCAGTTAAAATAAATCTCTTCACCTTCTATAAAGATCAAGCCTTTGTTTACACACCATTTCTTCTCAAAAAAAAGAAGATCGTTATTCATTTTATTGAATTCATATTCTAATCTAATTCTAGACTCAACCAAAGCCTTAAATATATTTACCATGTTTACTTCTTGTCCTTCCATTTCAATTTTATATGCCTTCCAAATGGCTAACTTTGCTTGACCGACTAAAAATTTTGAAAAGGTACAAAACTCCCATTTATCACGAGAATATTTACACCCATAAATAAACATTGTTTTTGAGAAAATTATTCCTAAACTATTCAAAATTCTATCCAAAATGTCGAAAAGCGGGGACAATTTACAACATTCACAAAAAACATGAAAAACAGTATCAATTTCATTACACAAAGTACAAAGCGCTGAGGCTGAAAAATTACATTTAGACAAAAACACCTTTGTTGGTAATGCACAATGCAGAATCCGCCACTGTAAATCACCAGACCTCTTTGGTAAGGGGTTTTTATATAATAACCGCCAGGAAGGTGATTTATATCCTGACCCTGAGAAATGAATTCTCCATTTTGTGTCTCTCCTCTCTCTTAACTGCCCAAAAAAGAAAGACTTTACACAAACATTATATAAATTTAGTTTGGTCACTATAGAAAAAGGAAGACTTTGTAAACCTTTAAAAGATAACAAACTATTCTCATTAACACCAGTATCATTACAAACTTGGTCTACCAGCGAAGTAATATACACTTCTGGAAAAGGAACATTTATATGGCCATTACCAGACATAAAATTGGTTATATATTCTCCCAAAGCTGTAGGTAAAGAACTCTTTAGATTCCTCAATATATTCCCAACTATTCTCTCTGATCTGCCTCTAATTTTTGTTGTAAAAAACGGTACTGATAACCACTCTCTGTTTATCAAATCAAACAGATTCCCAACCTTAGTTACCCCACCTGAGACAAAGTTAGAAATATCAAAGTTGGAAAAAATACATTTTGGGGAAAACCAAGGATTATAAAAAAGTGGTTCATCTAAGCCAAAATGTTCTTTTCGCTCCAACTTACAATAACTCCAAGCTTTAAAAACAGATCCATAAAACTTGATTCCAAACATATTCTTTACAACTTTTCCTGAAATCAAAAACATTTCTTTATCAAATCCCATCTTATTTTCACCCCTTACAATGGCAAGACCAAAACTGATCCATGGTACAGAGTCAGATGTATAGAGCAGTTTCTGGGCAGTTTGTAACCTCATGGCTCGCACCTTAGAGGCTAAATGAATTAATCCTTGACCACCTTCAATAACAGGAAGACAAAGTACTCCAGGGGGAAGCCAATAATGGCCACCCCAAAAAAAGTCTACAAAAGCTTTTTGAAGGTGCGACAAAAGTTCTACTGGAGGATCCAGCACTGTTAGACGATGCCACAACATTGAGGCGGCTAGATTGTTCAATACTAACACTCTGCCTCTGAAAGATAACTGGGCTTGAATCCATTTCCATCTCAGGAGCTTTCCTGTCACTTTTTCTATTAGTCCTTCCCAGTTTTTTTCCATATACTGCTCAGTCCCAAAAAACAGTCCAAGTATCTTAACTCCTTCTTTATTCCAAAGGCGCTGGTGTGGAAGCAGAGGTGGAGTCTGATTTGACCAAAGCCCTAACAACAACGTGTCAGTTTTTTCCCAATTAACACATGCAGAAGAGGCATTCTGGAAAATGTTAAGGCATGAAATTAGATTAGAGACATCATCATCAGATCGAATAATCACTGTGATGTCATCAGCATAAGCTGTTAGTTTTACTGCTGGTATGTTTGAGAGGCAAGATGATGTCAATCCTTGCAGTTTCGCTCTCAACATCTTCAACATCGGTTCAATAGAAATGATGTACAAGAGGCCAGATAAACTGCACCCCTGTCTCACTCCTCTTTGCACAGAAAAGGGCTTTGTCAAATTCCCATTGATTTTTAGCATACTATAAACATCCTTATATAAAAGTTTTGTCCATGAGATAAAGCCTTTCCCAAAGCCAAAGCCTTCAAGTGTTCTCAACAAATAATCATGATCTACTTTATCGAAGGCTTTCTCCTGGTCCAAACAAACAAGACCAAGGTCAAGTTTGTGCAGTTCAGTTAAATGTAACATGTCTCGCACAAGAAAGAGATTGTCAAATATAGATCGCTTTGGCACACAATAAGACTGGTCTTCATGGATGATAGTCTCTATACATTTCTTGAGACGATTTGTCAAAGTTTTAGATAGTATTTTATAATCAGTTCCCAAGAGAGAGACTGGTCGCCAGTTTTTTAGTAAGCCAAGATCTCCTTTCTTGGGTAAAAGAGTCACTACAGCTCTTCTGCAACTGAGGGGTAAGACTTTTGAATCAGCGCTTTCAAGAAACACAGCATGCAAATCTTGTCCAATTAGAGACCAGAAGGCTTTGTAAAATTCAGAAGTCAGTCCATCCAACCCTGGTGATTTTCCCGGAGACTGCTGCTGGACAGCCATGGTTAACTCTTGAAAAGACAAGGATTTCTCCAGTTCAGCTTTATCTTCTTCTTCAAGATGTGGAAGTCCATCTAAAAGCTGATTTGTTGCTTCTAAATCACAAGGTTGTACAGTATATAGATCTTCATAAAAACGTAAAGCTTGTGCAATTATTTCTTTCTTTTCTGTTATCTCCTTTCCATTTGACAATTTAAGATGACTTATATTCTTCTTTTCTCGAATCTTCTTCTCTAATGAGAAAAAGAAAGTAGTTGAAGAATCCATGCTGTTTAATTGAAGATATTTTCCCCGTATAAATGCGCTGTGACTTCTTTCTTCATACAAATTCTTCAGAATCAAGTTGTACTCTTTTAGCCTTTTTGCTGTTTCCGTCTCTTCACCCTCACTGATGGAACTGCTTAACTTGAGAATTTGCTGTTCCAAAAGCTGGACCTTCTCTTTCAGTTCCATCATTCGATTGCTTGTATATTGTTGGCAAAAAATCTGAATCTGAACTTTACCAATATCCCACCACTGGCTTAACGTTTTATACTGTAACTTTCTCTCTCTCCACTCTCCCCAAAAAAGAGTGAAAAATTTTACGAAGGATTTGTCTTGTAGTAACCTATTGTTAAAACGCCAAATTTTATGGTAAGAAGACCTCTGTGTTGTTGTCATGGTGACTGCAATGTAATGATGGTCAGAAAAAGATGTTGGCGAAATGTTACTATTAAAAAATCTTCCTCTCATATTTTTTTGAACATAAAATCTGTCAAGTCTTGCACCAGAAACAGTGTTACAATTAATTTTCAGCCACGTATACTGTTTATCAACAGGAAAAGCTTCCCTCCATATATCCACAAGATTATGATATTGAACAACGGTTTTGAGAGTTTTAGCTGAATTTTGATGCGGTTCGACATGATTCCGATCCATAGTATAATCAAGAGTACAATTAAAATCACCAGCTAAAAGCATTATATTATTTTGTGAAACATTTGAAATAACCTCTTTTAATTTTCTAAAAAAAGAAACTCTTTCTACACCATCGTTTGGAGCATAAATATTAATGAGAGAAAAAGACAACTCGTATAACTTAATCTCGATCAACTGCATCCTGCCAGGTACAATTTCTTCAACTCTGCTTTCTTTAATGTGCAAATCTGGAGAAAAAAGAACTGCTACTCCAGCACTCACATTAGATCCATGGCTAAGAAAAGCTGTCCCTCTCCACTCACTCAACCATTGCACCTGATTATCCACATCTGTGTGTGTTTCTTGCAGAAAGACTACACTAGCTTTTTTCCAATTCAAAAAATCAAACAATGCAAACTTTTTTTCAGCACCACGACATCCATTAACGTTTAAAGATCCAAAATTTAAGGATGCCATGACACTGACTATTAAGCAAAAAAACAAAAGGCATCCAAGACCAAACTCAATCCTTCTTTGCATTAATTTTTTATCATGCCCTTCACCTTTGTTACAATTTTCTTAAGACGGTAGCGCTTCTGTCTGTTAAGTTCATCAAAGGTTGCCTTGTTCAATGCAGTTTTACATGACACCAAAAAGCGCTTCAAATCTGGAAAAAATTTCATAATTTGTGGTTTGCGAGCTCCTTTGGTTTCATCTAGAAAGGCATTAATTTGCTTAATTGTGTACAATCTAGCACCTAAAGACTCTGTTCTTTCAGAATCATCCATATCAGAAAGACTGCCCATACTCTCAAGATCATTCTCTGAATCATTTTCAGAACAAGCATTTTCTGAACTCATAGTTGACATCTGAGTATTACTAACATCAGCTGCCTCACTTTCACCATCTGTTTTATTGTTTTCAAATGATGTTTGTTCTTTTTCTGATAGTTTGTCATCTTCATTAATCACCAGATTGGATTTCTCTTCACCACTTGCCTGATTTACAATCTCCTTGACTTTGTCGCTATTTACTACATCAGTATTTTCTTTTTGTGTAGTTTCAACACCAGAGACAAACTCATTGCTTTGTCCAATGGGTTGCTCACTGCTCGGCAAATCAGATGGCTTATCTGTTTGTTTGTTTGGACAAGTTTGTCTAACGTGCCCTTGTTCTCCGCACGAGAAACACCGCATGTGATCCGAACTAATGAAGATTGTGTAATCTTTACCGTCATTAGTTAACTTTACAGCCAAATTGAGGGGATCTTGTTGTTCATTCAATATCATGTATGTACATCGCCGAAAAGACATAACATGTTTGAGATCAGGATTTTTAAGACCTATCGGAATCATTTTAATAGGCGCTGTTAATCTGCCGTATCTTTCGAGAACTCCTTGAATTGCTTCATTCTTGATAAACGGAGGAACATTCGATAGCACTATTTTCTTGGATGGGCTTGATAACGGCAGTACCGGCAAAAACGTGTCATTAACTGTGATTCCGCGTTCAATCAAACCATCTACCATCTGAACATCTGCGAGAAAGACAACAACTGCTCTGTTCATTCTAGATGCTGACTTAATATTTATCCCACCAACCTGTTCGCTGACTGCAACCAACACATCTTCCACAGATATGGAATCATCAGGTGTACATTTCAAACCATGTCTGAGAGTCAAGCGCGAGAGATCTCCGCTTGACCCCATTTGCCAAATTTGCCGACCTCAGTCAGCGCGCAAAATTTAATCTCTCTACGAAAAATTCAAATACAGAAAAACCGAGAAAAAAAAAGATTAACGTAAACAAACTCTCAAAAGCGTGTTTCCGAACTCTAAACTCCTCCCACTTCCCACAATCCCTAGAGAGAGAGAGAGAGAGAGAGAGAGAGAGAGAGAGAGAGAGAGAGACTAATGTATAAAGGTTCGGGGACTGTTAAGATTGTTCTCTTTAAAATAAATGCATATATTTATTCAGCAAAGATGCATAAAATTGATCATAACTGACAGTAAAGACTTAAATTATTACAAAAATAACTTTTCAAATAAATGCTATTCTTTTGAATTTTCTATTTATCAAAGTGTCAGTTTTCACAAAAATATTAAGCAGCATAGATGTTTTAAACTGTGATAATAATAATTCATCAAAGAAGAATGACTTCAAAATGAATAAGACATGTTACTATAGAAATCTGTTAATTTAAATTGTAATATTATTTTGTTTGTTTTGTATTTTTGATCAAATAAATGCAGACCTTTCTGCCTTCAAAGCTAAAAAGTACTTGTTCTTGTTGGGGCATTTTTTGGGGTTGTCTTATAAATCATACAGAATTATGTTTTTTGAAAATGTAAAAATGCTGAACATTTCCCGATGAGTAGTTTAGATGTAGGTTTAGGGAATATAATACACAGTTTGTACAGTATGCAATTCATTATGTCTAAGGAATGGAACATTTAAAACATGAAAACCAACACTTTACACTTTGTTTAGTGTCTTTTTTTCCTTCATTGAGTTCTGAACATTTATGTAAATCATATAATCCGATTTCTATGATGTTCCCTCCATGTGAACGTCAATTTTGCTAATAAACCAAATGCTGGTCATTGACATGACAAGAACACCCATTATATTTAGCATATGTTAAGCCAGAAGTTACTTCAGGCTGCTTTAGATTTACATGAAAATGAGCTCTTAATTGTTTTCATGATGCAATCCACCAGGTCTGTGATACGTAACAGAGGGATTTGATGAATTTGTGTTTACTGGTGCGTGTCTATCTTCTCCGAGCAGCTCTGAAACCAGACTTGGAGTGAGGCTATACAAATTAAATAACTCTATTTTCCATCCTGACTTCATCTGGTAGAAATACATTTAATTTGTATATGTGGGCACCAGTGACTTTGGATTGTCTTATCTACATATGCAGGCTGCATTATTCAGAAATGGTCCTTTTTAAAATAAAATTTTTGATAAAATTGACAACAGATTTAGCTGGTGTTCTTCACGGTTGAGTGTGTATTTATGTGTGTGTGTGTGTGTGTGTGTGTGTGTGTGTGTATGTGTGTGTGTGTGTGTGTGTGTGTGTGTGTGTGTGTGTGTGTGTGTGTGTGTGTGTGTGTGTGTGTGTGTGTGTGCGTGTGTGTGTGAGTGTGTGTCTTTATGCTTATCTGATAAAGACCATTTAGGTGTTTGCAACCACCAATGGTGTGTTTTGTGGGCGGAGACTATCTGGTTCTGCAGTAGCAGTCTATGGAAGAAACGTGGTAAAAATGTCTCATAATTCTAAGAAAAACCTGATTTTTCTTTTTAGCTTCAGAATTGGGATATATATACTCGTAACTGCTAGTTCTAAAGTCCGAATTGGGAGATACAAATGTCTCAGGTAATGACTGTTACCCTATGAGGACACCATCAGTGACACCAATGGTGTCGAAAGCATGTGTGAAAACACTCCAGTTTGATTGGTTGGCGACAGTCCATGACATCAAGAGTGTCCAGAGGTATAAGAGAGCACCTGTAGCACACGTCATCAACTTTTTTTGCCTAAAGAAGATGGCATGACAACAAGACACTGTGTCTCATTCTACTTGTCAGGAAGCACAGTCGTTACAACAGTTACAGTCGTAACCTGAGAGAGAACCTGAGATCCTCCAACACTATGGGGAATATAGTGGATAGACACTATGGGGAACAATTACTGTAAAGATGCATGCCTCACTATGTGAAAATATGTTCAGACATTGTGAGCATATAATAGATTGATTTAACAGATTATTTAGCTGGAGTCAGAGCATCAATTTTACAAAAATAAAAGATCCCTTAGCTTCTATGCCTCTATAGCAAGGGAGTCTCGGCCTCAATGGAACATTCCTCCCCTCCCCAGCAGGCTTCTTTAGCCCCAAAGGCAGAGCTCTATGGAAAAATGTTCAGGCTGTCACAGCCTTTCTCGCCTGACACAGCTCTCAGGAAATGCCTGCCACAGGGATCATCCTTGGCAGTACCACTACTGGGGAAAATGGCCCTCAATTTTCCTATAGTAGGTTTTGGCATATACTTATGGCAAATACTTTAATGAAACCGATTCTTGTAATAAAATGATCCCACCAGGCAACCACAGGGGAGCTCTATTGAATTACCCTATCCAAGAAGGGTAGTGCTCACGCCCTGCTTGACACTCTTTGTGGTGAAACATAACAAGGAGAATCGCCTTTCGTTTTCTTTTTTGGCAAAATTTCTACTTGCTAACATGGATAACTGAGAGAAAGCAGGGCAAGAGACTCTACTTAATTACCCAAAATAGATTACCCACCTCACTAAGTCCTATGGCTCAAAGGGCAGCTTACCAAAGGGATTCATGCTGTCGTTTTTGTTTTTTCACACATTTTTCAAAGGGTAGTTTCCACCGAGCAGTAAGGTTTAGTACGATGCGGGACCGTAAACCCTGATTCGACATGCGTTTCACTCGCCAACAGTACCCTTATGATAGACATGGTGTATAGGCAACAGGTACCCTTATGATAGACAACAGTACCCTTATGATAGGCAACAGTACCCTTATGATAGGCAACAGGCACCCTTATGATAGGCAACAGTACCCTTATGATAGGCAACAGGCACCCTTATGATAGGCAACAGTACCCTTATGATAGGCAACAGTACCCTTATGATAGGCAACAGTACCCTTATGATAGACAACAGTACCCTTATGATAGGCAACATGCACCCTTATGATAGGCAACCGTACCCTTATGATAGGCAACAGTACCCTTATGATAGGCAACAGTAACCTTATGATAGGCAACAGGCACCCTTATGATAGGCAACAGTAACCTTATGATAGGCAACAGGCACCCTTATGATAGGCAACAGGCACCCTTATGACAGGCAACCGTACCCTTATGATAGGCAACAGGCACCCGTATGTTAGGCAACAGTACCAGGCAACAGTACCCTTATGATAGGCAACAGTACCCTTATGATAAGCAACAGTACCCTTATGATAGGCAACAGTACTCTTATGATAGGCAACAGTACCCTTATGATAGGCAACAGTACTCTTATGATAGACATGGTGTATAGGCAACAGGCACCCTTATGATAGACAACAGTACCCTTATGATAGACAACAGTACCCTTATGATAGGCAACAGTACCCTTATGATAGGCAACAGGCACCCTTATGATAGGCAACAGTACCAGGCAACAGTACCCTTATGATAGGCAACAGTATCAGGCAACAGTACCCTTATGATAGGCAACAGTACCCTTATGATAGACAACAGTACCCTTATGATAGGCAACAGTACTCTTATGATAGGCAACAGTACCCTTATGATAGGCAACAGTACTCTTATGATAGACATGGTGTATAGGCAACAGGCACCCTTATGATAGACAACAGTACCCTTATGATAGACAACAGTACCCTTATGATAGGCAACAGTACCCTTATGATAGGCAACAGGCACCCTTATGATAGGCAACCGTACCCTTATGATAGGCAACAGTACCCTTATGATAGGCAACCGTACCCTTATGATAGACAACAGGCACCCTTATGATAGGCAACCGTACCCTTATGATAGGCAACAGTACCCTTATGATAGGCAACAGTACCCTTATGATAGGCAACAGGCACCCTTATGATAGGCAACAGTACCCTTATGATAGACAACAGTACCCTTATGATAGGCAACAGGCACCTTTATGATAGGCAACAGTACCCTTATGATAGGCAACAGGCACCCTTATGATAGACAACAGTACCCTTATGATAGACAACAGTACCCTTATGATAGACAACAGTACCCTTATGATAGGCAACAGTAACCTTATGATAGGCAACAGGCACCCTTATGATAGGCAACCGTACCCTTATGATAGGCAACAGTACCCTTATGATAGGCAACAGTACCCTTATGATAGGCAACAGTACCCTTATGATAGGCAACAGGCACCCTTATGATAGGCAACCGTACCCTTATGATAGGCAACCGTACCCTTATGATAGGCAACCGTACCCTTATGATAGGCAACAGTACCCTTATGATAGGCAACAGTACCCTTATGATAGGCAACAGTACCCTTATGATAGGCAACAGGCACCCTTATGATAGACATGGTGTATAGGCAACAGGCACCCTTATGACAGGCAACAGTACCCTTATGATAGGCAACAGTACCCTTATGATAGACATGGTGTATAGGCAACAGGCACCCTTATGACAGGCAACAGTACCCTTATGATAGGCATTGATGGCATTTTCACGCGAAGGAGAACGCAACACAGTAAACAACAATGGACGACATACAGCAGATCTTTTTCTTGCTTCTTGGCATGGGGCTGTTGTCACAAGAAGAAGACATGCTTTGTTTGAGCCAAGGCTGCAGGCAAGTGACAATTCTTTGTCAACCAATCAATATTCTGCAGTGAGTCTAGCTCCACCCTTTAATTCGGAATTAGGGAATCATTCACAACTTCTATTTGTGTACCATACTTAACTGTACTGAAATGTACCACTCCGTGGAAACTAGCCATAAGACCCATGAAATCTGGGGAGGCAATGCGAATAGCAAGGCCTATAAGAACACGCCCATAGCCTACCACAAGCAACTTCCCGTTTTTGGCTGTAGATCGGGTATTGATGTCCAGCAATACCCAGTATGTGAGGCTGGGAGGTTGAGAAGACTCAGTACACACACTTCCATTGCCTTCTATAACCACATCCGCCTACTCTTCACTGAATGGTGCCAGCAATATGCTTTTTGCTGGATCAGATGACTCGAGAGACAGGGCTTCCTAATCCAGCAGATCGCCGAGACCACCTCGAGGACCTGTGATCCCCTATAACTGAAGCTTCCGCCTTGCCTTGGCAGCAGCGGGGTCTAAACTCTCGGGGACAAACTCTCTCTCTCTCAGTTGCATTATCATTACATACACAGCAAATTACACAAAAACACTCATACAACTAACAATAAACAAACATATACAGACTATGTGCCTTTTCATGAGTGCAGTTTATAACTGGTAAATCTATCTGCAAAACAGCTCCAACAAACTGCGTGCAAGCTCTCCCTTTCACTACCCGTAAACTATACCCATCAAAATAAGAGTCCATCAACTATAGTAAGACAGATAATGTAGACCTTAAACATATTTAAACTCACAGAAATATCAAAACTGTTTACAAAGACAAACTAAACGATAAAGAAGAATATGAGGAGAAGCCTCATTACAAGCCTCATCGCAGATGATAACATCCAGGATCAACACTGTTCATTAATTTACATTTAACCATCTTAATATGGAGAGATGCACTGAAATGTAGACCATCGTTTATGTGTTTTTAATCTAACTTAACTTAGCCTACACCGTTACATGACGCGAGACTAGTTAGTTACCTATCACTAACTTTAATCGTAACAACCAAGTATGACAACCAAAAAAAAATAAAAAATCCTGATACCTGAAATCAGTGTTACAGTACCCCGGGAACATCGTTTTACGATTTTTGTAACATAAACACCATCAAATCGATGAGAGCATCAGATTTTCCAATGCCCGTGCAACTGATGCTCAACTGCTATTGGTTCATCTGCGTTCGAGGGGAGGGGCTTACCAAAGGCTCAGCAAGGAATGTTTTTCTTCCAATTGTTACCTGTATAACAATAGGCTTCTAATAATAGCTGAATCACATCAATACCAATAACAAAACAAAAAAAAAAGGAAAATTACTGATATAGTCACCTCAATGTATTGTGCATCTATTGCAAGTCGCATTTTATTAGGGCTTGATTTAAAGCTAAGGGTTGAAAAGTTTGTGTGTGTTTGTTTTCATATATGCATGTGACTGTTATTGCTCCAGGTTTTCACGTGCACGGACATGACTGCTGCAGTTTATTGTTGCACGCAGGCCGATACCAAACCCCCATAAGGTTTTCATCTGACAGCTCTCTGTGTATTGATCCTGTACCCTTTTGAATATCTCTGGGCTGTGTAATTAGTCCCATGTGAGGAAACAGCATGGTAACCAGGGCACTGCGTTCCACCAGCACTCTCATGCACTAGACTTTAGTTCTCCCTAAAGAACGTGCATAATTCAGATGCCCCCATTACATCAGAGAGCACACACTCGTGAAACATATTAGTGTGAAAGCGCTAATCTGGAATCAGATTCAAGTACTGATCAAGGTCACCTGTGATTATAGCTTTTTCTCTGATTATTCTCTGATAGGCATTTGATTGGAAATTGAAAAGTTAGACTATTTATGTATTATTGGTTAAAAGTTTAATTTTAAGTTTTAAGGTTAAGTTTTTCTTCAGCCACTGAAAAAAAAAATGTTTGTGATATGTTCTAAATTTTTACTGCAAATTGTACTTGTGTTTTAAAAACATTATGCTTTCTAGCTAACATAGCAACAATACATTGAAATGACAAAAACCCTTCTCAATCTTGAACCATCTTTAAGAATATGTTGAAAACTAAAATATTATCAATAATATTTTGTATCCAATACCAATACCATCAGTTACAATGACCCTTAAATGTAAGAAAACAGAGGAATATTTTGGTTAAACAAATGCTTTATGATAAACTGAATTAAATATATATTTTAATAATTTTTAATTGAAGATCTACTATTCAAAAGATCGGGGTCGGTAAGATTTTTAAACAGTTTTTTTTTAAAGAAATTAATTATGCCCACAAAAGTTGCATTTAGTTTATTAGAAATACTGTAGAAACACTGTGAAATATTATTACAATTAATTTCAATGTAAGTTTTTTAGGTGATGGCTAACCTGTTTTTGTCACATAATCCTTTAGAAATCATTGCAATATTAATGTATTATTATTATTAATGTTGTAAGCGGTTGTGCTGCTTATTTTTTGTGGAAATTTTATATATATATATATATATATTTTTTTTTTTTTTATTCAGTAGTATGTTTCCTGATGTTCTATAGTGACAAGGTCCACTTGTTTCGTGTGTCTTGTTTTCATTGGTTCCTTTGTTTCATGTGTCATGTTCCCATTGGCTGTTATAATTAACACATGTTCCCCAGAATCATGTATTTAAGCCTCATGTGTGCCTGGTCTTAGTTGGTGGGTATTGAGTATGTTCCACTTTTCCATGTTCAAGGTCCTTGTTTCAAGTCTGTTTATAGTTCATGCTGATTTGGTTTCATGTTGTGGATTTAATTTAAGTTTTTATGTTTTGGATCATCACTTATATAAATAAACTGCTCTTGGGTTTGCTTCACCATCATCCTCATCTGCTTCCGTGTCAGGATTTTGACAATGGTACATAATAATAATAATAATAATAATAATAATAATAATAATAATAATAATTCATTACATTTATATAGCGCTTTATCTAGACACCCAAAGCACTTTACATATAGAAGGGGGGAATCTCCTCAGCCACCACCAATGTGCAGCATCCACCTGGATGATGCGACGGCAGCCATTTTATGCCGGAACGCCCACCACACACCAGCTGATTGGTGGAGAGGAGACAGAGTGATTAAGCCAATCAGGCTTATTATTGGCCACAGGCACAGAAGCATATTTCTTAAATCATATTTCTTATATTTATTTCATTCCTGTGGGGAAAATCAAGTTCCCTTTTAAGGGAATGAGACGCTGCGTCACCGCAATGGGAACGGCCTATTCAGGGAACAAAGGTTTCCTTCGTAACCAAGACGTTTTTTAATGCGGTTTATGTCTTTGTGATGTTTTTAATATGCTTTCTGACAAACCATGTGCAAATTACTATAAGTCAAAACCATTGCTGAGTATTTTCTACTTAAAAGTCCAGTGGACCAAAGTCTCAAAATCATGTTTTGAAATCGCTGGTGTTTCTGACATCACAAACAACCTTGTTACCAATCACGTCAATTTGCGTTCAGGCTTTAGCATATCATTACTATCCTGCGAAACATACCGGTATTTTTTTCTGTTGATATGAACAGACTGAATGGCGAACGGCAACATGGTTTGTGTATCATTAGCAACACATTATTAGCTGTTCGTTAATGTAGTCAAGCAAAAGGTTAATCATATCAATTACCATTATGTAACCGACGTTGTAAAGATCGATACCTTTTGTGGGTCTCTGAAGCGCTGTGGGTGAGTGGATTTGTAATTTGCGTATTCATGAATCTGCATATACTACAGCTGGTGTGTAGATGTGCATTCAAGCTATTTTATACGTTTTTGTTTGTTTTTTTTCACAGGAAAATGTCGTTTTGGTGATCAAAGATGAGTTTTAGTCAGTTTAGAGTACTAAACTTGTGTTTACAATTTGTTTGTGTTTACAATATACAAGTTTGTATATTGTATTTTCAGTTGGTAAAACCACAGCAACATTTTTGGTCTGAAATTGTAGACTATGAAAAATTTGACCCTGATTCTTCCTCTCTGCTTAAATTCTCATCCACACACATTCCAGAGCTGGGGCTGAGGTTGTACATGTGTGTGTCTGTGGCCAGACGAGAGCTACTCCTCCCTGCAGAAGCAGCTTCGAGTGGACTGCTGTTTATACTGTTTCCATGTAGATCTGTCACAACCATTCATCATTTGTTCTGAATAATAATATTAAAAAAAAGTATCACTTTTTGTTGTGTAGCAACTTTTTTTTTTTTTCATTTCAGCCTTCAAAGTCAAAATGCACTGTTTTGATTTGTTTTAGCTGTACCAATACCACATACCACATATGATTAGCGTAAATGTGTCATCTTAAAAACAACCCATTCAGGAAGTGATGCAGTGTATACAGTGATTCATGTGATCTCTTGCAGAATGTGTATGTGAACATCAGTCGGATCATGTCCGTGGGGAACAGGCTGCTGGAGTCGGGTCACTATGCAACCCAGCAGATTCAGCAGATCTCAGGTCAGCTGGAGCAGGAATGGAAAGCGTTCGCAGCCGCGCTGGACGAGAGGAGTGCTTTACTGGAGATGTCTGCTAACTTCCACCAGAAAACTGACCAGGTGAGAGTGTATATATATAAGGGGTGACCCCTAATAGTCGAAGATTCGATGCATCGATATGCAGGACTGGATTCGACCACTGATCTCATGGTCGAATCTTCACAGGTGTTATGCAACGAGGATCATACCATTTTGGCTATAAAGGGGTGCTCAATATCAGTGTTATAAAGACGTGTCGTGGTGCTGAGCGATCGCCCCTTTACTGACTGAGCACTGAGCTTCGCACCGGACGCACTGCGCCTTTAAAATTCGAACACATATACACAGACGGCGGCATTCAATTAAATGTATATTTCCCTCAAATCGTGAATGTATTGATTTCACCCTGTGCTACAACATACACTCATCGTGCAGCTCTTCTGTCAGAAGTCAATTCAAAATTGACCTCGTGTGTTTATAATGTTCACGTCTGCCTGGTGTGAGATAAGTTACCTGAGACACGCCGCTGAGCTTCAATCCGGTGTGCGACCCCCTTTAGGCACAATCGGCTTAAGAACGTGCATATAAACGCACTCAAAGTGTTCATTTCCTCTCTAGGCAGGTATTTTTGTAGGTTTATTTATCAAAATGTTATTATATATATATATATATATAAAATAACATTTTGATAAATAAACCTACAAAAGTACCTGCCTATATATATATTTATTTGTGTGATGTTCTGTGTTTCGATCGCGGCTTTTAAATGTTATGAGAGAACGGTTACGAATGTGTAGTGTAGCCTAGTTCTGATCACTTTATTAAAAGTGGTGGCTGTGTACCATGTGTAAAGTAAAATACAAATAGTCTTAGCCTCCTGCTGACTAGTGTCCTGCCCTTCCCAACCCGTTTATACCGTTTATTTTTTTACGGTCTATGGTTTACACACACATAGATGATTCAACCATAGAGAGATTAGAAAATTCTGATTCGAATGTGTAAATCCTTAGTCGGGGACACCCCTTATATATATATATATATATATATATATATATATATATATATATATATATATATATATATATATATATAATATACTTTTTTTTAAAGCTACACTGTGTGATATTTTCCCTTATCTAGCGGTGAAAAGGGTATATGACCATCCAGTGAATATTAGTTTCTGTTCCTCTCATTTTCTGATTTCGTTTTAACTCCTACGGTGGCCGATTTAGTCCAAGATTAACATGGCAATCCCCCTCTTCACATTTGATACGGTGCCATCGAGTGTTAAATCGCAAAAGGTGAAGCTTGAATTTATGGGTATGTCCCTCTTTGGCTAATGTACTTTCAAGATGGAGGGGCAACATGGCGACCGGCATTCAAACCCCTCACCTGTATGTATTTTCAATGGAATATTATAAACTTACGAGAATACTTTATTATGTGAAAGAAGTAAATATACATCAATGAGCACATATATTTTTAAAATAACTAAGTGTTTTTAGCTAAGAATAAACTAAAAAAGTTAGCTTTAATATCATAACTTAAATATTATCTCATAATTTGGCAGCAGGTGGTATGGATTTCACTTTAAGACCTGACACAAGGATCTTATATAATGTTACACATGTTTTCTTTCTCAACTGTTTATGTTGACTTAAAACATAACTGTGTTTACGTGAATACTCGCCAAGAACTGCATTTTGACATGAGAGTATTTTGTGTGTATTGCAATCCCATGGTGTAATTCAAGCCCTTTAATGCCAACAATATTCGTCCGGAGAAAATTAAATGAGTGATTGAGCTGATTGAGCCAATTTGAGTTGCTGAGTATGTTTGTATTCTAGAAAGGTCTTCCAGATTTTAGAGAATGATGTGTTTGTTATGCTTCACTTTTAAAGTTGTTACACTTTTTATGACTGAATCATTTGTGATTGTTCAAAGAATTTTTACTTGAGTACTACAGATAGGCCTGTGGGTGGGAAAAAGGATAAATTAAATCCATTCCTTTTATCTTTATGTCCTTTATCTTTCTCTTTGAGCGTTTATTATCTGCTGTCAGCATCAATATTAGACTGACAAGGCACGCATTAAGCTTTTATTTTGCTCCCAATGAGACAGGGCAATAATAGACTGTATATTGTACAGACAAATTGTATTTTTTAATATTTTATTTTTACCTTTTTAAGATGAAGCATATTATAGTAATCGTATATCTATAAAATGTCTATTTTCTAGTATATGAGCAACATGGACTCATGGTGTAAGGCCTGTGGAGAAGGAGAGCTTCCTTCTGAGCTGCAGGACCTGGAAGACACCATCCACCACCACCAGGGTCTCTATGAACACATCACCGCTGCCTATTCTGAAGTATGAATCTCTTATACATTACAAGAAAAACTATGCTCTGCAATAAAAGTTTTTTGCTTGTGTTTGTGAATGTTTTGCTGCTGCAGAGCAAATTTGCTCCTGCCAATAGATACACAGACATGCTGCTGTGAGCGTGTAAGATATGCTGCTGCTGCATACATAAATCCCATAGAAGATCTAGAAAGATTCACATCCGTAATGCAAGCATCGAAAATACATTTCATAAATAGCAAAAACTGCGACTTTATTCAGCATTGTCTTCTCTTCCGCGTTTGTTTTCAAACCTCAAATAAAGATTCAAATGGTCATGAATCAGCGTATTGATTCATGAATCGGATCGCCAATGTCATGTGATTTCAGCAGTTTGGCACGCGATCCGAATCATGAATCAATACGCTGATTCATGACTGTTTGAATCTTTATTTGAGGTTTGAAAACAAACCCGGAAGAGAAGACAATGCTGAATAAAGTCGTAGTTTTTGTTATTTTTGGACCAAAATGTATTTTCGATGCTTCAAGAGATTCTAAGTAACTAACTGATGTCACATATGGACGACTTTGATGATGTTTTTATTCCCTTTCTGGACATGGACAGTGTGCATACACTTAGATACGCTGTCTGACCAAATATAAAATATCTTAAACTGTGTTCTGAAGATGAACGGAGGTCTTACGGGTGTGAAACAACATTAGGGTGAGTCATTAAAGAGGGGGTGAAACACTCAGTTTCAGTCAGTGTCATGTCAATCTTGAGTACCTATAGAGTAGCATTGCATCCTGCATATCTCCGAAAAGTCTTTATTTTTTTTATAATTATATAAGAAAGATGCGCTGTTCCGAGTCTTTCCGAAAAAAGCTGAGCGGGTGGGGGCGTATCGTGTGAGCGGAGCTAAATAATGACGTGTGCGCGCCGCTGCTATTGTGTTGAGTGCGTTGTAAAGCTGTGTCATCCCTAACAGCGGGAAAAAACTTTATTCAAAATAAAAATATGGCTTTTAATCAGATACAGCCATACATCTATGATCCGGAATCAGACCCAGAGGCTGAAGTTGAACAGGAGCAGCAGCAAAAAACGACTAGAGCAGGACGTCTCTATGTGGTACAAGTTATACACTAACTATATAATATGCTTAGCGACTTGTGTTATCTACATATTTATACTTGAATTATATCGTCGTATTTTTGTCTTTGAAGGTGTACATGTGGGAAGTGCAGTTGTGCACGTGTGTGTGTGTGTGTGTGTTTACGCATGGTTTGTGTAGACAATTGTAACGTTAGTAAGCGGACTGGTTTTGCACGGCAGGCTAGTGTTTACATAGAAAGACACGGAATAGTAGCGCATTTGAATGAAGAAGCGTGCTTATTTAGTTCAACATATTTCCCCACTCTTTGTGTATTGTTGTTTGGAGTGCTTTTACAATACACAAACATAAAGTTACACATATAGTGGCCAGCTAAACAAATGTACACGCACTACATTTGAAGCAGTCTTACTCACCGCCTGCGGTTCTAACGTTGGGACCTTTATCGTTGGGACTGCTCCATCCTTCAGCATTAGGCGATCGGAAAATCCGGCGTCGAGCTGGGCCTTGTTTATGAAACAGTTGGCACCGAAATGCAGCGAACAGACATAAACCTTTGCGCAACTCAGTTGCTGATCCGGAAAAGCAAATTCCATCCACTGTTGCCTTAACGTGGGGTTTTTTGGCAATCTGTACAGGACTGTCTTGGTCTGGCAACCAAAAACGCACTTTTTTGGTGACATTGTTAATTTCTTGAAGTCACATCACCTGTGCAGCGCAGCCTACGAGCCAGCGCTTTGATGGGCGTAGCCTGTTGCTTTCGCTCTTTCTCTCTCACGCTCTTCCGGTAGAATTGTCCGTATGGCCCATACAAGGAAATTCCGACCTTTTAACGTCAAGTGGACCCATGATCGCAAAAAACTTGCCGAAACGTATGACTAACCGGAAGTAGTATTTTTGGCAAAGAAATACTCCCATCAAACGTCCACCTTAACTTTTGAAACTTTGTCTATGTTTAGTATGGGATTCCAAGTCTTTAACAGTGTAAAAAAGATCAGTTTGCATGAAACAGCATTTCACCCCCCCTTTAATGACATCAATATCATTTTTGGGTGAACTATCCCTTTAAATTTTGGGGAAAATATTGGTAAACCGATATATCGTTCGATCACTACTTTGTAGTTAATTATGTGATTGCTCACATATTGTTTGAGAAGGACCTATCGGCAGTAGGTAGGATTTCTTCTGTCTATAAGATATTTAGGTGTTGATGTGTATTTCCTGTACATCCTTTAGGTAAGCCAGGATGGCAAAGCCCTACTAGATAAGCTACAGCGCCCTTTGACCCCAGGCAGTGCTGATTCGTTGACGGCATCGGCCAATTACTCTAAGGCAGTACACCACGTCCTGGATATTATTCATGAGGTTTTGCACCACCAGAGGCAGCTGGAGAACATTTGGCAACACCGCAAACTCCGTCTTCACCAAAGGCTACAGCTCTGCGTATTCCAACAGGATGTCCAGCAGGTCAGACTCTTATTCTTAACTAACAATACTTCATACACACTACCTCAAATACTGTTGGTACGGATTCAGTGAGATTCATTTTTTTTATCATTCTTATTTGGGAAGTGAGAGATGTGCAGATTGGATGAGGTGTCAGAGCGTTTCACTAGACATCTGTGCAGATTTTTTTTTTCTTTTTCACTCTCGCCCACTTCCCACAAGTTTCATCCACCACATGGCTTCTCTCACTCAATTGATGTCCGATTCCCACAGTTGCACATAATTTTCCCCATTGAACCAAAAAAGGACATGTATGTACAGTATGTACAAGGCATATATAATGTTATGCCTGATCGGTGTATACTGTATATATACAGTATACACCGATCAGGCATAACATTATAACCACTGACAGGTGTAGTAATTAACACTGATCATTCTGATTTAAGTGAATATTGTCATCAAATTTGTGTTAGAAGCAGGAAAAAATGGCCAAGTGTAAGAATTTCCCAAGAATGGCCAAGTGTAAGAAGGGCCAAATTTAGATAGCTAGACGACTGGGTCAGAGCATCTCCAAAACTTCAGCTTTTGTGGGTTGTTCCCGGTCTGCAGTGGTCAGTATCTATCAAAAGCGGCCCAATATATGAAATAGAAAAAATATTATTATTGAATTTTATTAATATTTTACAATATTTCCATTTTTACAATATTTTTGATCAAATAAATGCAGCCTCCGTGGGCATAAGAGACTTGACAAAATGGCCTACCTTAAAGTTTTGAACATTATATGCTGTATATCATGAAATAAAACTTAAACAATTTCCATTCAAACATTATTGATAAGCCAGTTTAAAATTTTAATTATGCTTGAATGAATGAAATATTACAGTGTTATTGACCGTGAAACAAACAAAAAACATCCTTAATATAATTTGATCTTACAAAACACAAACTGATTACAGAGTTTGTCTATGAATATACATTTGACATTGTGACATTAAAATGAGTCCTGCTCATAAATGAGGTGCATCTGGTTGAATCTCTTCTTCTCTTTGTCTGAATATCTTTATTGAAAAATGGCATCATCTGAATGCCTGTGAGGCATCGTTATGTTGAATATAAAGTGAGTTCTTGTCTGTTTAAAATAGGATTTCACTGCTCAGTTGAGGATTGAATATAAATCGGAAAGGGAGATTTTAGGCACTACTGCATTAAATTGTAAAGGGACTGTTCAGTAAAAAAAAGAAAATCTGGCCATTACTCATTCGCATTCATGTTGTTCCAAACCTGTTTGCTGTTAAAAAAAGAGAGATTTTTTTAAAGAATCTCCACATATAAAAAGGATAAAATGCACCAAAAATTTGATTCAAATAAGCAAATGAGTCTATGATTGGATCATTATTGCAGTGATTATTATGTTTCTAGCCTGTTATATGTGTGGCAACAGTTCTTCCAACCTTAATTGATGGAGTGGGTAGTTATAAAATATAAAAACCTTCACATTTTGAATATTTACTGCAGTATGTAACTGAGTTTCTCTGTACGAGCGGCTTTGGTTTGTTTCCATTTCTCCTCGAGAGGCTGCGCGATTGTCAACAGCGCAACCGTCAGTTCATACATTTTTATCCATTAATTATCCAAACAACCCTTAATCTAGAGCCCTGAAACTGATCAGAAAATGTAACGAAACGTTGTAGAAATGTAGTGGAGTAGAAAGTAAAATATTTGCTGCAAAATGTAACAAAGTAAAAGTAAAAAGTATGCACTATTGATTCTACTTAAAGGCACAATATGTAATGTTTCAGCATTAAAAATAGAAAAGATCACTATATCTATATTTTTTAAAGTTGTGTGTTTACATTATCCCGACAGTTCCAATTAACTTCTAAATCCAGAGAAATTAATATTTTAATTCGAAGACACGGACCGTGTCTTTATTTCCGTTATGTCGGCCGTCTTTCACGTCATATCCACGTTTCCGTCTTGCTTCCAGCGGAACTCGGCGGAACCGCCAAACTCAAAGAGGAACACTGACAGACAGTATAAGGGGAACCCCCGTATAAAAAAGTCTGTATGATAATGGATCATGACTACTCTTTGCCTGTACGTTTTGCCAGCTCAAAGCGCAAACGTACGGGTGAAAAAAAATGACCCGAGAAGATTTTGGGACAGTAGAAGAAGCAAGAGACGTGTAAACCTTAAGCCTTTGAAAGATGGCGAAATCTTCGTGACAAGCTCGGACTGCAGAGAGATGCTGATCTCGCTTTGGTTTTAATAAACAGGTAATTTAAGTAACCATTCAGCTAACATAATAATCATATAATCATAACGTGCTGTATGTTTGCATATTGCATAGCGATCTTGACCACATTGAGACGTGTTTAGCTGAATACGTATACATTTTGTATTGCATCGGCTTTTCAAACAGGCGGATTCTGTGTTTTTGGAGACTGAAACTGAGACTTTTTAAAACTGATTCAAAAGTATATTTCTATCCGTATATTTGGTGACACGATGATGTCATGTGTAAAACGCAGATGGACTAGCTATTATTGGTTTTATATGTAGCTGGAGAAAGTAACGTTAGCTTCATAAGGTAATATGCCACTATCTTGGTCAATTAATATAAGGTGACCGTCACTTTTATCATATGTTAATACTAGCTACATATAATATCGATTTAATAATGATCTACTTATTCATATATCTCTGAGTTCCAAAATAAATGTTTATTAGAATGATTGATGAACGTGGGGAGCGACACAGCGCGTGTTCCAATGAACCACGTAACGTTATTGCTGGTGCTGGTTCTCTGATTTACTATGTTTTATGTTGGTAATGATAAACTAAATTGAAATGTATTTCCTTATTGAACAGTTGATATACAGAATGTTCGACAATCGCGGATGCCATGTCAACATATCTATAATTTGAGTAACTCAAATTATGAAGCACGGTTAATATGTCAACATAGCCTACCAACTTATAGGTATGTTGACATAGCGACCGCCCGCACAACATTCTGTCTCACACATTAGCTAACATTACTGATAAGTTTGTTAAGTAACGGTAGCTCGCTGCTATTTCATTAGATTGACATTATATAAAGTGAAAAGCCGTAACTAAACTTAACAATAATAGAGATGTAATATAACAATTACCTTGTCAGTGAACATGTTTTCTGCTGGAGATGCCAGATTCGCTGGTTGACAGTGGCAATAATGACAACAACTCCCATGAGCCTACTCACTTTCCCGACGTCATCAAAGTACGTCTGTTGTTATTATTTTGAATGAGTGACCCCTAGTGGCCAAAAGTTGCATACTGCACGTTTAAGTAACGTACAGATACGTGAAAAATGTACTTAAGTAAAGTAACGAAGTATTTGTACTTCGTTACATTCCACCACTGTCTATAAACTATAATACTGATCTGCCAACAATGTCGCTATATGATAAATTAAAATAAGCTGATAACATCACTGTTTTCTCCAGTACGACTGTACAGCCAAATCTAAACTTGTTGCAATAATGTCCTGTTTGACACTGTGAAGCTGCTTTGACACAAGCGTGATTGTAAAAGCGCTGTTTAAATAAAGTTGATTGATTGATTGAATGATTGATTGACTCACCCTAATGTCGCTCCACACCCGTAAGACCTCCAATCATCTTCAGAAAACAGTTTAAGATATTTTATATTTAGTCCGAGAGCGTATGGAAGTGTATGCACACTATACTGTCAATGTCCAGAAATGGGATAAAAACATCATCAAAGTAGTCCATATGTGACATCAGTTAGTTAATTAGAATCTCTTGAAGCATCGAAAATACATTTTGGTCCAAAAATAACAAAAACTACGACTTTAAAGCATTGAAAAGCATTGTCTGAGCACTACGACTGAAAAGCATTGTCTTCTTTTCCTTGTTTGTGTTCAATCCTCAAATAAAGTTTAAAACGGTTTTGAATCAGTGAATCGATCAATGATTTGGATTGCCAATGTCACGTGATTTCAGCAGTTTGGCAGTTTGGCACGCGATCCGAATCATTGATCAATTCACTGATTCACAACCGTTTGAATCTTTATTTGAGGATTGAACACAAACAAGGAAGAGAAGACAATGCTGAATAAAGTCGTAATTTTTGTTATTTTTGGACCAAAATGTATTTTCGATGCTTCAAGAGATTCTAATTAACTAACTGATGTCACATATGGACTACTTTGATTATGTTTTTATTCCCTTTCTGGACATGGACAGTATAGTGTGCATACACTTCCATACGCTCTTGGACTAAATATAAAAGTTCTTAAACTGTGTTCTGAAGATGAACGGAGGTCTTACGGTTGTGGAACGACATTAGGGTGAGTCATTAATGACAAAAAATTGCATTTTTGAGTGACCTATCCCTTTAAGTTCAAGCAGGATATATAAAATATAAAAAACATTTTGGCTATCTGTCTTCATTAGTGTAACAATTCACTGCTCTCAGTGGTTATATAGGAAACACTACAAATCTTTAGGTGACAAAAAACTCTCCCAACATCCAACTGCGTCTCTATCTTTCACTTTCTCTCACACACAGTCTGCCCCACACTGTTCCCATTTTTTTTTTATTTTTTTTACTTAGTCTTTTTCTTTAAGACGCATTCAGTATCAGTTGTCATGGTAACCGTGTTCAGCAGCCTCATTATTTTGAGGGTTTGCCCCATAAAATGATGCAGGCATAGGGGACCTCTAAACCTTCCAGACATCCACGTGAGCAGGAGACTCAACATCTGCACGACAAATGATTTCTTCTAATCACACACACGTGCACATGTGCTGACAGATGCCACCACACACGCATCTCTGAATGTGGCACATTGAGCCAGATCAAAGGTGGCGTAATGAAATATGCATGAGTAGACGCCGTGTGTTTCGTGCTGTGACGTCTTTTGACACAGGTAGAAAGCTTTCATACTTGGATATGAGGCGTCTGTCTTAGCAGCTCCAGATTGCAGATAAACATTTTAATACTCACTTAAACGCATTTTCAATATGTTTTTATCTGTAAAATCTTGCATATGCATTTAGACCCTCATACAAACATTTGAGAAACAACAGATACCTACCTTATTAGTCAAATATTCAGAAAACACACAATTTTTGTACTCCGACAACGGCATCAGAGCAGACACTCGCTTAATCTGCAGGATGACCTCACTGTGCGTATGGTGCTGATGTTTATAGAGGTGTTGAGCTGTCGCAGTGACTCCTGCTGCTTTGAGATGCCCCCTGGTGGTTTTACACTAGAAACGCAGTTGAAATCTTTTACACTTAGGAATTTGATTGATGCCTTTATCCAAAGCAAGACACAGTGCACTTAAAGTATACTTTTTATTTTATTTATTAATTTATTACATATTTTATTATCATATTGTGTATTTCCAGGCAGGTAATCAAACTTGTGATGTTGGTACAGCTAGGAACGTTCTAAGTTACAGGAACTCTTATGGTGATGATACATGGTGCAGCTTTTTGAGCGATGTTTCCATCAATGGGCAACCAGGTGAGACACAGGACCCACGACTGATTAAAAAGTGCGCAAGCAACATCGCTCTACAACATTGCTCAAAAAAGTTGCCTTGTTTATCATCACCTTTACAAAACTGCAACAGTAAAACAGCCACAAACTAGTTTTAGCATCTACTGACATCGTAAAAGAAATGAAAGGAAATGACTACGATTCCTGAGATTCCTCCTCTGAAATTTAATTCAGCTAGAAATTTCTAGAAAGTTCTGTATATTTTACAATGGCATTTAATCATAAATGGCTGGAAACTGAATGGAATATTAATTTGAAAGGTTCCCACAGTCAAAGAAAACCTGGGAAAAGCACCCTAGAATTGCAATGTTTTTTTTATTTTTTATCCTAATCCTAGTCTCAAGCAGCTGGAAAAGTCACACAAAACCTGAAAATGTGTTAAAATAGAACGAGGCCCTGAAAAGTTATGGAAATTGATTTAACCTTAAAAAGTCATGGGCATTTCTGTAGAGAATATGTCCATCATACAAAAATTGCTTTATACAATGACTTAAAAATCCACATCCTATAATAATGAAAGACCTTAAAAGAAATCAAAGAATTTAATTGGTCAAAGGGCGTGAAAGCTGGAGGGAGATTCATGCTATGTTAATTTTATTGTTCAGAATTAACCAAATCATGCCTTCTTCCAAAACATGTTTTCTCCTACCCTGATTCACTGTGCTAAGCCTATTATAAGTGTTTATATTTTAGACCAGTCTGAATGGTTTTCTTGGGAAAATGCTAACATACTTCACTCGCCCGTGCTTCTCGTCATATCCGTAAATACTGAAAAGTTGCTCCGTCTACTTTGATGCGTGTATGATGTGGGAGTGGTTAGTTGTCACGTGAGTGCGAAAGGTTGACATGGAGGAGCTAAATCTCGAACCTCCAGGTAATCACCCGTTTTTTTGTCTGCTAACAAAAAGAACAGAACAGAGCTTGTAATAAAACAAGAATTAACACTGGCTTGGCTTTTCGTTGATGTCGACAACTGAGGGTTTTGAAATGTTGTAAAAGCGACACAGAGATGATGTTTTTATTACTTAAAGGTGCACTATGCAACTTTCCGTCCACTGGAGGGCGCCTATTCAAAACAAATGCATAGTTTGATGACGCAAAGTTTGAGCGCAATATCTTGGGACATGTGGTCTTCACCTCACAGCCGGTGGAAAATAGTGCTGTGTTCCACTCCACTTTAAGACACGCACTTCCCTAAGCACTTCCCCTTGGGGGAATCCCCGCCGCCATTTTGAAGTGCGTTCCACTTCGTGAAGTGGACAAGGGAAGTTTATATGGACAGACCCTTGCTCCCTCGATTTTGACCGAGTGAGCTAGTCTACTTCATTTGGACACTTCAGGTATCTTCATATACCACAGTGCAACGCGATTGTGACGTCACCACATATCGCGTTTAATTTACCCCACCACAAACAACTCTATGATATTTTTAAAAACATTTACAACAACCCAAACACATCCATATACATATAGAATGCTGCATTAAACAATTTCGTAAAGGAAAAAAAAAAAAAAAAAATCAACTCCAAAGTGGATTCCAAGTGATCAAGGGCTTAGGGTGCTCCAGTTCAGTCCATTGCAAAGTTTCCGTCAGTAGTGGGCACTCATGCAACGTAAGCAATGACGCACATCCGAGTGAACGAGACGGAGGGAAGTTAGTGAGTGAAGGGCATGATAAAAACGAACTGGAACGCAGCATAGGACTCGGGCGGAAATCACGTTCATGCATGGGGTTATTAACGTTACTGTAGTGTAAAGCAGAGCAGGACCGAGTATTGTGGACCTGAGCACAGCTGCTGGAGCGATTGTTATACAAATACCCGCCTCGCAAATACCGGGACTTTTATTATGACGGGACGGGACACATTCCACTTTATTCAGCATTGTCTTCTCTTCCGGATTTGTTTTCAATCCTCCAATAAAGATTCAAACAGCTATGAATCAGCGTATTGATTCATGATTTGGATTGCGTGTCAAACTGCCAAACTGCTGAAATCACGTGACATTGGCGATCCGAATCATGAATCAATACGCTGATTCACAAACATTTAAATCTTTATTTGAGGTTTGAAAACAAACGCGCAATAGAAGACAATGCTGAATAAAGTCGTAGTTTTTGTTATTTTTGGACCAAAATGTATTTTCGATGCTTCAAGAGATTCTAACTAACTAACTGATGTCACATATGGACAACTTTGATGATGTTTTTATTCCCTTTCTGGACATGGACAGTATAGTGTGCATACACTTAGATACCCTGTCGGACTAAATATAAAATATCTTAAACTGTGTTCTGAAGATGAAAGGAGGTCTTACGGGTGTGGAACAACATTAGGGTGAGTTATTAATGACATCAATTTCATTTTTGGGTGAACTAACCCTTTAATGGGTAAGGTATTTTATTGAATAGATAAATTGCCATTTGAAGCGCTCTAACAGAGTTCATTGTAAAGCATTATCTATTGTGAAGGGTCATATTCATTCACAAAGTCACGCAGAGGAGAAGCACAACCAATATAATGGTCTTCCACAAAATGCAAGATGTTTTTTAACCACTAGAGGGCACATAAAGTTATATAGTGTACCTTTAATTTATTTCAAAATATTAGTTTTATAATGTTTTGTGTATTTTCACATTTGTGTTGACAATCTTCAGCTGAAATATCTGTATAATATCAAGATTTATTTTGAATTACTTTTTATGACACAGGTAGTGGTTATTTTGACCATCTTAGCAAAATGTGGTTATGTTCTTCTTTGTGAATGTCTTCTCACAGGTTCTAGATTGGATTGAAAACCATGGTGAGGCGTTCTTGAGTAAGCACACAGGAGTGGGGAAGTCTCTGCACAGGGCTCGAGCATTACAGAAACGTCATGAGGACTTTGAAGAAGTGGCTCAGGTAAGGAGGAACAGATGTAAGAGCATCGCCTTGGCTGCTGTCCATCTGGCTATCTACAGTTCTCCTCCCAGAACTATTTAGGCCACCTGAGAAATTAGTCAAATGCATATTAACTTCCAAACCGCTGCGCGTTTCTCAGAACACCTACACGAATGCAGACAAACTCCTGGAGGCGGCAGAGCAGCTGGCTCAGACAGGCGAGTGTGACCCTGAGGAGATCTACCAGGCCGCACACCAGCTGGAGGACCGTATCCAGGATTTCGTAAGACGCGTTGAACAGCGCAAAGTCCTGCTCGACATGTCTGTGGCCTTCCACACTCACAGCAAAGAGGTAAGTCTTGGAAGAGAGTAAGAGTGGGTTGTGGATATGTGTGTGTTATTCCTGTATTATACTAGATATAAATGTGTTCCAGAATGTAATTTAACATTCACAGTGTTTCCTTAAACAAAAAATACAGGACAAGTTTAAAAAAGCTTCAATAATTCATGGTATATTGGTTATTATGGATGCCACAATTCTTAAAGGTCCCGCTCTTCGCGTGTTTTCGAAGCTTTGATTATGTAAAAAAAAAACGTATTTTTCACACAATTCACTTATCTCTACAGCGCTGTTTTCTCTGTCCTAAAAACGGCCTGATGATTTCCCTGTTCTATGAAGTCCCTCCTTCAGAAACACGTAACGAGTTCTGATTGGGCCAGCGCTTCCCGTGTTGTGATTGGACAGCAGCTTAGCGCACTTTGCCAGGAAAGGTCCCGCCTCTTACCATAACGGGGAGATGCAAGCGCTGAATGCGCGCTCTTCTCCACGTGGGAGAGCAACAAGACCATGCCCCCTATTTTGCGTTTACTTGTGGGCGGAGGGTTAGTCAACAAACAGTTCTAGTGACGTCATTCCTGAAGGAAGTGCAGGGGTGTAGTCCAAACCGGCCGTTCACTGTAGGCTTTGAAAGGGAACTTCTGGTAAATAAAATATCTCGCTTGGCAACTTTGAGCTTCATAATTTTACAGGAATTATTTATGCTCTAACAGCAACATTTCACACTAACTAAAGTTTGAAAGATGGAATCGCGAAGAACGGGACCTTTAAAGGGACAGTTGACCTCTAAAATGATGCCATTATTTACTCCCTCTAATATTGTTCCTAATCTGTATTAATTTCTCGATGACAGAGTTTTCATTTTTGATTGAACTATCCCTTTAATGTTAATACAACAACAAATGACAAAGAGAAAATCTCCAACTGCTCTTGACTGAAAAACTAATACAGTAGCTTAGAATCAATGTATATTTTACTGTGAAGTCTATGTAGTGTTTTATTTTTACATTTATTCATTCAATTTGACACTTAAATGCTGCTGTACAGCTCTGAGCTGCCAGTGTAAATCGGTGTAATATATATATATATATATATATATATATATATATATATATATATATATATATATATATATATATATATATATATATATATATATATATATATATATATATTATACAGTACACTAGGAATGTGTGCAAGGTTTTTTTAAGTAAAGTTCTAAGTTTAAGTAAGGTATTATTAAGTAATTATTTTAAGTAAAAAATAAAGAAAGGGTATTGCAATCAATGTTTTTTTTTTCTCCTTAACCTCTTGCTGTTCCTATCACTTAAGAATAGAATAGCAAAAAAAACGAACCAAACCGAAAACCGTGGTTAAAAACTGAGGTATGTATTGAACCGTGGACTAACTGTATTGTATATCCCTAGTGGTTATCATTGGCTATCAGTGGTTATGCAAATTTTAAACATGATCTTTGCTGCAGCTAGCATTTTATTTTGACCTCAAATATTTATCCTTTATATACTTATAAATACTGAACTCTTTCATGTATATTCCACAAACAGTGAATGATAATGAGTAAACAGTGTGTACATCATTCATGACATACGAACAAACAATGCTCTCTTTAATGTCTCCATATGGCGTAATGTTAGCCATCTGCTAACCGTTTATGCAGACATCTTTGTTTCTGAGAGTGTGTTTTATTATACCGGGATGAGTAATGATAAAGGGTAAAAGGCTGGAGTTTTGGAAAAAGAGAAAGGTGGAGATGGAAAAAGACAATGGGGAGGTGTGGAAAGACGGAGCAAGGCCTGCAGTGGCAAGAGATGTACTCTTTGACATGCCAACACAGGCAGATGGCTAATCCTGTGAGCTCACACAAGACGATGGCCATTCACAGGAAATAACAACACCAGCCGTTCAGTGGCAGCCTAAATGCGTCTGGCTGTTTGCATTATCATGTTTGTGCATTTAGATATTTTTATTTTAGAACAGTTGTTATTTGTTTCCACACAGGTCACTGATTGAAACATTTTGACGTTTCTAATTTGATTGACTGATACTGATGGTATTCTTTTGCAGCTGTGGACTTGGTTGGAGGAACTTCAGAAGGAGTTGCTGGATGATGTTTATGCTGAGTCAGTCGAGGCGGTGCAGGAACTGATCAAACGTTTTGGTCAGCAGCAGCAAACCACCCTGCAGGTCACCGTCAATGTCATTAAAGAAGGAGAGGATCTCATCCAGCAGCTCAGGTACTGGCCAATGAGAAAACATCAGTTAGGTGGAAGAAAGTGACATTCACAACACATATGCACATCATGTAATGGCCACGGCATCCCACTGACGTCTGTTGTATTCATTTTAATTACTAAACTTTAACCCCACAGATGCTTTTTCCATTTTTGTGATTTTTTAAAATTTATTATTTAGTCACTTTTTGAAACGTTGTGGGGATCGAAAACCAATGCAGGTTTTTCAGGTTTTATTAATAGAGCAAATTTAGCAGACTGCAAAACAATGCACATCACAAACAATAACAACTTACAAATCTGTAACTACAATTTATCTTATTTTGAAGAAACTGGTGAAACCCCAGTAAATCTGTTACTTGAACATGTCCATTATTCAGTTCTATATCTACAGAGATTCCACAGTCTGCCCAAAAATTAAAATGTTGAATTTTGTTGATGACGCATCAATGTTGATGTTTTTTCAACATTGTACTTTTCATACAGTTATTTGTCAAATGTAATGTTTAATTACTGTATTTTCTAGTAACCTTGTGTTATATTTTATGTTTTTTACAACATTGTTTCAATGTATTATTATCATTATTATTTATTTTTTATTGAAATGCCACATGACATTATTTCGACCACGTTTCAGTGCTAAAGTTGGTCACATGCCAGCTGGGATAGTAAAATGAACCACCTGACCTACTCTGTGGTGCACGTACAAAATTACACAGACATTTAGACATCTGCTCATTAAGTCAAGTCAAATATGATTTGTATAATGCTTTTCATAATCCATTGTTTCGAAACAGCTTTACAGAAAATCATGATGTTAATATTTATAATATCTTACTATACTTATGTCTTATAGTCTTATTTAGCATATTGTAGCTGGGTGATAATAGTTACATTTTTTAAATATATAAACAAGCAGCTGAGATTTATGTGAGGAAACTGCATGTATATGGGTATATATAAAATATAAGTTGGATATACCTTCAGTATAGATTCCATGTTATTTATAGAGCATTTTTTTTTTTTCCGTTTCATTTCTACACTGAAGAAGAGCATATATCAAGCAAGTGAGAAAAAAAATTGCTCTGTGGAAAAAAATTATGGTCTAAAGGGGATACTTTATATTTTGCAATAATCAAGCAGAGGTTATTAAATATAAAAATTTGCAATTCCAAATTTACACAATGTTGCATACACTCTGACACTAATTTAGACTTCTGTCTTTAAAGATATATTTTCAGTATTATAAGAAATTAGAGCTGCAACATCTAATATAAAATACAGTAACACACTCACACACTTAATTGACCCATCTCCTAACATGCAGAGACTAATTAAACTGCAGCAATTAGACGCTTCATTGAAGTTGTGAGGTATACTTTCTGCTGCAGAACTTGTCTCTCATACTTATACATGCTCTTCTTTCTGACTGCAGAGATTCTGCAATCTCCAGCAATAAGACTCCCCATAACAGCTCAATGGCTCACATTGAGAGTGTTCTGCAGCAACTGGACGAGGCCCAGGCTCAGATGGAGGAGCTGTTTCAGGAACGCAAAATCAAACTAGAGCTTTTCCTCCAGCTCAGGATCTTTGAACGAGATGCCATTGATGTGAGTCCACACTTTACACCATGTCTGACAGTCCATTCCCAAATGACAACCGACTGATTTTGTTGGATTAATGGTTCTCAACAGTCAAGACAAGTGGTTCTCAATTGATGTGTTGAAGGCATTGGTGGAAAATTATCAAGATTCATTGAGGGAAATTGGGAGAGATGTCAGGAGGCTTTTTTTTTCATCATCATTCTTAAAACTTTAAGATGTTTTGAAAATCTGAATGAATAGCAGAAGCTCAGATACATATTGCCAAAAACAAATATAGACAATTATCAAGATTAGCTGATCTACGCTCAAGCACTGCAGAAGTCACCTTTATTTATATAGCGTTTTATACAATAAAGATTGTTTCAAAGCACCTTTAAAGGGATAAACAGGAAAATAATGATGCAAACCGTGCTCAATTCTGCTAGCCTGACAAGTGAGACCCACATCAAGATGTTTGGTCTGGAAACTCACCATTGACAGCTCAATCCGAGGGGCGGGATAAACGGTTGTCTTTCAAACTCCCTCTGCACGCAATAGGATAGCGCTACAACCAACCAAAGCAACAAAGGTGAAGCAGAGCTCGCTGACAGATTAAACTTTCGCCGTATACATTCGGCAAAACTCAGAACACATCTTCCCTTCTTAAGAATGACTTCAGTGCCGTTCTTTGTTCTTTTCTCAGAGAAAAGCTTAACTCCAAATCTTCCAGAGTCGCGGTCAAAGCTGATTCGAAGGACCGTCGTTCGCTAGTTTCTGTGTTCGCAACTCGGCCGCCATTATGTTAAGCCCCGCCCACCGACTCTGTACACAATGTGATTGGCCCGACCAGAGTTTGGTTTTTACAGCTCAGGAGTGTATTGAGAGTTGCTAGACGATACTCGCGGCAGATTTTGCTGCTGCTAGGGTGCGTCTAGATTTCTAGGCTACAATTCTGCTATAAAGCAGTTCTAAAAAAAGATAATGTCATTGTGGACAGTTCAGTGTTGATTTAGTTCAGCTTAATAACTGATCATCAAATATGAAATTAGTTAAATTCAACTATAAATGAGCTTGAAAACGATGTCATTGTCCAGCTCAGCTCAGCGCAGTTCTCATCTAAAAGTGTCAGTACAGTCAAATCAATTATATTGCTGAATATTACGTGTCCACCAACTCCCAAACCTTGGAAGAAACTAGGCTCAGTTGAGGGACTAGTTCTCCTCTGGCCAAATGAACCAACACAGTGTGGTTATGATTCCAGTCAGGTTGATCACAAGTCACATTGTGGATTGATATCATTCAGAATGTTTTATCAAGTTCCTTCTACTTAGAGATTAGGATACATAACCCCAGCATGTGGTGGAGAGTCGAAGCTGGCCATAGGGGTCCGTGCAGAGGAATTGTGTGGTTCTTGTGGTCTTTGCTGAGGATCTGTGCCAATGGCTGTTGTTTTTGACAAGGTCTTCACAGGGGATCTGTCTCGTAGTCATGGTCTCCACTTACATTCAGGGCTGACGTCACTAGATGCAGGTCCTCCATCTGATTTGGATATGGACTGGATCTGGTTTAGTATGGTAATCTCGGAATAAGGATGACACAGAGAGACTTATTTAAGCATAGATGCCATTATTCTTAAGATGTTACATTGGGTTTTATGGGAAGTTTCACCGTCTGGTTGACCTAATTTGTGTGGCCTAATAATAATAAAAATAATAATAATTAAAAAAATTGAATTACAGAAATGTGAAAATGTGTTATGTGTGTAGGTTAGAGCGATGGGTTTAAAATGACAGAATGTGTCTGCCTCCCAAACAACACTAGGAAGACTGTTTCAGAGTTTGAATGCTAAATAGGAAAAGGATCTAACGCCCACAGTTGATTTTGATATTCTAGGTACTATCAGCTAGACAGAATTTTGACACCAAAATAAATGTAAAGAACTGTAGGGGCTAGGTACCAAGGCTCAATTACCAATGGGCTAAAACATTCACAGCTTTGTAAGTAATCAGCAGGATTTTAAGAACCAGCCTAATATGGTCATTCTTTCTGGTGCTAGTGAGAACTCAAGCTGCTGCATTTTGGCCCAGCTGGAGTTTTTTTATTAAGCATACAGCGCAAACACCCAGTAAAGCATTACAATGATCTAGCCTTGAGGTCATGAACACATGAATTAACTTTTCTGCATCTCACATTGAGAGCATTTGTCATAATTTAAATATATTTTTAAGATGGAAAAATTTGATTTTATAGAAATTTGGCTTTCAAATAAAAGATTGCTATCAAATATCTAATCCAGGTTACTAACTGATAAAGACTTAACAGAGCAGCCATCAAATGAGAGTATTCTTGGTTCCTGTGTGTTTTGGTCCAATAATTGAAACAAATTTAGTAGTAGGAAATGTCAAGTCATCTAATTTTTATATCGACTATGCATTCTGTTAGTTTTTTGAATTGGTAATTGGTAATGCCATGTTTCCAAATGATATCACCCAAGCATAGCATGTACAGGATGAAAAGCAACGGTCCTAGTACTGTGCCTTTTGGTACTCCATATTGTATTCCATGTAAATGATGCAACAATTTACTTAATTTACTGCAACAAATTGATAACAGATAAGTACGACTTGCCAATTTAATTCCACTAACATATTTTTGAGTCTACTCAAAAGAATTTTGCAGCCGATTGTAGCACAAGTCTAGGGCCGTGTCTCAAAAACCAAGTACATGAACTTCAGACTTGCGTCCTTGTTAGTTCAGACTTGCCAAGTTCGACTCAGGAAAACAAACGGAACAGCAGTGTTCTTGATCACTCACCTCGTTCTGGCTAATCCGGTTATCTCTGTATGTATAATTCAGGCTACAATAAAACGAAATATGTTATAAAACACCACTCTGCCTCTTTTTGTTTTCATTAAAAAAATCTTAAACATATTAATAGCCACACAAATGTAGTCCGGGCAACGCATATAATGATTATCTTCACTGCATATATTTATGGCAAAACTAAATATAAAACACAACCCTGCCTCTTTTCGTTAACATTTAAAGAAATAATACAACTATTAATATGTGGTTCATGCAATATGTGTGCATATATTATCCTCACTGTAATAATATTAAATATGACATAAACACAATACCTAGTCTCTTTTTGTTAAATATCAGTTTTAATGATCAAAGAAATAAATGAAACTTCACTTTGCCCTCAGCCAAAATAAATAGCCAGGCAACAAATTATAGATTCATGAGACCAAAGATCCCCAAATATAGATATACACAAGACACATTATATCTCATGTTTAACTACAGACATCAGAGTCAGGTGCAAACATTAGAAGGTCTAGCCAAGGAAAGGCTGCTCTCTCCGGGGTTAATGAGCGCTGAGCGCCCAGTGGTTTCAGAAAACTCAAACAAATTTTAATAGGTGCTCTCTTTATAAATAAACCACAGATTTGAGCTTTAAACAAGTACATTCTCGCCTGAAAAAGTCTTAAAACTACATTTTGTGACAATAACAGTAGTATTATAAAATGACATGGGTTTTCTCATCCATTACTGATGCTTGTTGGTTGGGGCAAGATGCATTCTGAGATGTATTTATCCACACAAGTTACCTGTCAATGCATCCTCGATAAAAGGGATGGATCAAGGAGACATCCGGGGATTTGAACTGTAATTGGCTAGACGTGAACTTCGAATTGGAACAGTACTTGGGCAGAGACTGATGATGATTCACAAGTCCATAAGAACACAAGTACAGACAAGAAAACAGCCTAGATAATGATCTGATGGCACCACTCTGCTGCAGAATTTCAATGCCATCAACATCAATTCCATGTGACAATATTAAGTCTAAAGTATGATTACAACGACACATGTTCTAACTCCAACAGTTTAGGATGTCTATATTTTACATTATCTCCATGGATAAAAGCACAATCAATTAAGACTTTATTCAACTCAGAGTTACCTTTGCATTTTTGGACATGTCTATTTTTTTATGGACTTGGAACAACCACAGCTCACATCTACATTTGGGTACATAACTCAAACAACTTACTATTTTGGTGCAAAATTTATTTGTCAACGAGTGATATTTACAAACCAAAATGTTAAAATTTTATCCTGTCATGTTGATCATTTTGCATATTACTTAGCCAGTGCAGTTTATAATTAAAAAAACTAAAGTGTTCATTTTCAGAACCTATTTGTTTATGATAATATTTTGGGCTCAGATATTTTTTCCCTCATATCCACCAGTCAGCCCTTTGTGATTACAAGAGTTTGAAGTTTCAGTACTGTGTCAATTGTGAGGTAGAAGGCTATATATGACGTGTTGCCTCTTATATCATTCCCGTCCGTTTTGATCTGATCAAAAGAACAGAGTTCTAAAAGACAAAATCCATTGATCTTAGAGAATCTGATCAGAAGCCTTGAGCAAAGATAAAGCCATCATGGATGCTTTTCTCACAGCCTTCACCATGAGTCATGGAGGTTTATGCCTCTGGATGTGTGAAAATGAGTCACATTTTTGTCAAAAGAGTGTTTAAATAACCCACAGCTTTATCTAATCAATATCACTTTCACAGTTGCTCTATATCAAATCTCTTAAGTTCAACATGAAACAACCTATTCAATAATTGTGGAGCCACTTTATATTAACTTCATGTTTCTCAATACACAAGCAAAAAAGGCATTAGATTATCTCACCCAAAATGAAAAGCTGTGTATTTACACTTCATACTTATGAAAGGGTACAAACTACTTTCCCTTTGAAACAACATGCATTGAACAGTCATGCACAAGAAGTTCAGAAACCTATTTAAAGGGTTGAGGAATTGAGAAACCAACTTTCCCTTGAGCCTTTGATATATAAAAGGTCATGGTAATATAAGAATATCCTGTAAGTTCTTGTTAGTCAAAGAAAAGCTTTTATAGACACTAGGCCCAGAAAGTGACAGCTCTCAAATCAATGACGTATTATAAGGGGGAAGCGCCACCTTTACAGATAAATGTGTACGCCTGCTTCTCTAGCCCCGCCCGCCCTCGACTCGTGGAGCTAAATGAGCAATAAACATGCCGAAGATAGCAAGAGTTTGTGCGAGCGCTTTTTAATGTTTTTTTCCCGATAAGGTTGATCTTATTCGGTCAAAGATTGCGCCAATCGAGAATGTTGTAGCCGACATAATGAATCGGCTTCATTATCAGAGTAAATTTGAATTGATTACATTAGCTCAGTTGGTAAACATAATTTTGCACTTAAAACCAACAACCTCACTTTATGATGTTCTCCTGTCGCGATTGTTTAAACATGTTTTAGATACAATTGGTCCCAGTATATTAGTAATTATTAACAGTAGTTTATTTTATGGTATTGTACCACTAGGGTTTAAGCATGCTGTTATTGAACCAGTCCTAAAGAAAATGAATTCGGATTCTCAGGATTTAAAAAATGTCAGGCCTATTTCTAAATTGCCTTTTATAAATAAGATTTTAGAGAAAGTTGTTCATAATCAACTTCTTGATTTCTTGATTGGAAATAACATAACGGATACTTTTCAGTCTGGATTTAGGACCAAACATAGCACAGAATCAGCATTATAAGTATTGATTTCTGGGAAAAGTGTTGCCTTAAATGATGTTAGATTTAAGTGCAGCCTTTGATACGTTCATCATGTGACTTTAATAGAACGCCTCAGAGATTACGTAGGGATCAATGGTGTAGCCCTTGACTGGTTTTTGTCTTACCTGCATGACAGGACATGCGCTGTTAAAATTGGAAACTATGTTTCTGCTTCTGTGACTATCTCTTGGGGTGTTCCTCGGGGATCAATTCTTGGTCCGACTTGATTTTATTTTACATGTTACCCCTGGGGTAAATTTTTTTGGCAATGCAATGTTAACTATCACTTGTAATCTCTGGTTGCTCGTCTACAGTATGTCCAAAATGCTGCAGTGAGAATTCTAACAAAAACCAAGAAATGGGATCCCATAACACATGCATTATTATCTCTTCACTGGTTACCGATACAATACAGAAAGCAGTACAAGTTATTCCTGTTTGTTTACAAAGCATTACATGATCAGGCTCCTGAGTACATAAAGTACATGTTGATCAACTGCTCCTCGCTTTCAAAACCCCCTCTTGCCCTCCGCCATTAAACTTTCAGTTACGGTGTGAGGACACGCCTTCTGGGAGGGGGGAGAGATGTCATTTTTATGAACCGTTCTATTTTTTCCCTTTAGTTCGGGCTTCCAGCACTGTTTAATTTCAGTTTTCTTGGTTATTTCCTCATTTGTTTGTATAGTTACATATTAGTTCCACCTGTGTCTCGTTATGTTCATCATGTATTCTCCCTGTTTTGTTCCATTCCCTGTCGTTTATCATCACGGGGTGTCCATACAGAGGTATAGCTGTATATGTATACATTTTGCACCGTATTAGCGTTTCGTCCACACGGTTCTGGTGTTTTGGAAGCATAAATCTGATATTTTCTGATATTTTCGGATCCCAGAGTGGATCGATCAGAAAACGACAAAATTAAGTTTTCATGTGTGTACAGCCCATCCGTATATTTTGCGAAACGGTGATGTCATCACACTACATCCAGCACGGTGAAAGCGTTAAGGGATACAACTACGGCCACTGAACATGCGCATGTCAATATTGCATCATTTAATAACCGTATCTGCATTATTGTAAGGGTAGGTTTAGGGTTGGGGTAGGTGAAGGC